>NW_022103906.1:93496312-93673271 GCF_000313985.2 Echinops telfairi | reverse complement strand
ACTTTCCTCTTGTCCCAATATCATGCTCAGCCTTCATTCGGGTTTCAGTATTTTCTCTTGCTTACAATGCCCTACTTTTCCCAGAATACTATCCTCTTCAGAGACTGGTCCCTCCTGATAATATCCCCAAAGTACACAATACATCGAGTTTTCTTTTGCTACTTTTGGGGAGTAGATTTCAGGTGGAAAATCCTGCTGATTTTGTTTTTCTCACCTTCATGGAACAATGAAATCGCCACTGACAGCAAGCTCATTGGTTATAAACAGCACGGGTCTCTCTTATAGAAGGTAATGATTCTACTTTTAAAACACGAATGACCCTTTAGCTTTCTATACTACCAACATATCCTTTACAATCACATTTCCTATTTTCCTAAACTTCTCCTATAATTTTATTTACCCCTATATTCACCAATGTCACCTTAAAGTTATTAACAGTCACAAAATTCAAAAGAATTCAGATACTTGTACATCAATTTTGAGTCCATAAACTGAAGTGTTTTGTTAAATTGCCTTCAAATGCAGTTCCCATAATCTTTCCAATAACAGGTGTATAAAAATTTCTATTTGTCCTCTGAATTTTTATGGCTTCTCTATGTTTATTCCTTATTTCTCTATTTTACTTCAAAAACAGAATACTAAAACTGTCTTTGTTTGGATTATCAATTTAATTGAGTTTCATCATACTCATTTTCCTATGAAATGGATAGCAATAATAATAGTTATGCAAGTAATGGATTTAAGCATTCATAAATTTACAGAGTTTTTAATAAAAATTCCTTTAATTTGTTTTTATTTAGTCACTGTTATTATATCCTTATTACATGCCTGTGCAAGTTTTATACTTACCCACACATATTAGGACATTATTACATTATTTTTTATTCTGCTAATTAGATCATTCTATTCAGATCATATTAAAAATGATCATTAGTGCTTTCAGATGTTATTCAAAATGTAGTGGATACATATAATCACAACTCAAATACTTCAGATAGTATTAATTTGCAAAACACCATATATTAAGAACTGACTCAATGAATGGCAAACAATGTCTTGGAATAAGGTACTGTGATATGGAGTTGGCCTGCATTGGCCCAATATTCCTCTCTCAACAGGACTTTAAAAAATTAGTAGCAGGGGCTAATCAAAGACAATAAAACCAGAAGATCTTTATGCTCCAGGGGGATGGTCCATAAGACTTTCTACCATAAATTAAGAGGTGGGGGGTGTTGAAAAGGAGCCAAAGGCAGATTCAGAAAAGCAAAAACATAGATCCAGGAAGGGGTTTGAGGCTTACACTAAATCCTAACTCCAATAAGAACATGTACTTCTGATATCATGGCCCTGTTCGATACTAGCCCTCAGGAAGGGAACGCAGAAGATATGGGTGCTATAGACAAATGCGGTGAAGAAATTAGATGGTGCCCAGCTGTCAGATAAAATAGCATCTGGGATCTGAAAGGCTTGTCTCCAAACAAGCAGCCACCTAAGTCAGGTGTCAATCAGGTCTGCACGGAAGAAGCACACCATCACCAGTCACCAAAGGATTGTAAATCATATAATCTGAAGGCAAAGGAAGGATTGATATCAGAGCCGGAATTGTGAGAATCCAGTTTGTAGAAGGCTATGGAGACTACATTTGTGGGAACTACACAGGAAATAAGCCTCCAGCGATCCCCTTCTACCCACTGTGTTACTAAACACTGTACAGTGGTGAGATGAGTATAGAAGATCAAAGAACAGTTAAAACTTTGTCAGTTGATCCCCTCCTCTGATTCAGGCTGGACCTGATCTGGTTTTCAACATTTTCTGTATTTTTGTTGTGTTTTTGTTTGTTCCTATTAGGGTTTATCTCGGAGGTGTTATGTCATTAGGGGTCACCCTCCTGAAGTTAGGTTATATATATTTTTTCTGTTTTTCAGTATATGACACCCAGGATTGGTGAACCTTTAGGGATAGCAAGTAGAATAATGATGAAGCTTTGTAGAATGATTGATGAACCTTTAGAGTTCTACAGCAAGTAGAATAATTGAGAAACCTTTAGGGACAGCAAGTAGAATAGGATGCACAATGAGTTCTTCAAATCAAATCTGATATCTTGTCCATAGAATTCACCTAATTCACAATAAAAGTATAAAAATACATAAATAAAATAACGTATTGCATGAGACAAATTTGCTGTGCAATATCTCTTGAATGTTGTAAAGAGAAAGGATGTCACTCTCAGGACTCACGTGCAGCTGGCCTTGGTCATGGAATTTTCAATCACTTCATATCCATGTGAAAACTGGTCAATAAATAAGGAAGATCAGAGAAGGATTGATGGAATTGAATTGTAATGTTGGTAAAGAATATTAAAAATTCATGAACTGCCAGTAGGAAAAATGTCTGTTTTAGAGGAGGTACAGTCAGACTTTTCTACAGACATGAGGATGCCCAGGCTTTGTCTCAAATCATTGTACGTGCGATGTATTGCTGCGACAATGGCTACCGCAGTGGTTCAAACACAGCAACGATTGCAAGGATGACTGAAGATGGGCCACTGCTTTATCACTGTAAATTGGAACTGATAAGTGTTACCTAAAAACAACAATCACATATATTAGTGATATATAAATTATTACTTTTGTTTTTATATCAGTTATTCATTAAAATTTGGCAAAACTAAATGGAGGTGCTAGTTAGAAATTATATCATTCTACAGTAAAAACCATAAAGAATAATAGAAAAAATAGTATGACAAAATTTCTTTCAATATTTTTTTGCTTTTTGTTCCAGGATTTTTAAAATCATATATCTTTATAATTCTAACTTACAATTTTACTGTATTTTTAAAATTTTGAAACATGAATCGGTTATTAAGTTTTAAGTATTTTAGGTACTTTCATTATTTTTTAACAGTTTTATCGGTATATAATTCAATAGTTCAATCTAATTAAAAAGAGTTTTTCAATTATCTCCACAATCAATTTTAGGACATTTTCTTATGTTTTTGTACTCATTGTTATCAGCTTTCCATTTCGCCCTACCTCTACTGCCAAATACCTCAAGTAACCAACGGTGCAGTCACTGTCTCTGTAGCTTTACCTATCATGATTTTCATAAAAAAAAAAAAATCATAAGAAAACAAAAATTCACTGCACTCTGCATGATAGCAAGGTTATAGCCACATACCTGGTTTCCCATAATCCATGTGTGGACCCTGTAATTGGGTTTGGGGTTCCCAATGTCATCCATAGCCCTCTGCAAACCACGTGTTCACAATTTAAGTTCCAATATTGCACCCTCTTTGGGATTTGGATTTTATTATTTGTAATCCTTGGATCACCCTGGCTCGTATGCTTTTTCCATGTGGGCTTACTTGATGCCTCACTTAGGTGACTGCTTGTTTGAAGACATGCCTTTAAGATTCAGATGTTATTCTTTCTGATAGACAGACACCAGCCAGTGTCTTTGCTTCACTCTGCTATAGCACCCATATCTTCAGTGATTTCCTCATGAGGGTGAGCATAAAATAGGTCCATGTCATAAGAACAAATTGTGCCTAGATTGGGGCTATATGTGTAACTAAATAGTCAACAAGATTATCATTTTGATTTTTTATAATATTGGACATGTTTTATGCTAGACACATATTCAGCTGTTTACTCAGCATTTCTATCTAGATATATAAAATACCTGTAACACTATTGTATTCAAGAGCAAATTATTGATTTCTTCTCTCACTCCAAAGCATTTTCCTCATTTTTTCCCTCTCCTTATCAATAAGTAACCATCTAACCTATTCATTATTTAGGCTAAATCACTTGTGCTCATTTTTTATTTCATCTTGTCTCATATAGCCTACATTCAAGCTATCAGAAAGTCCTGTTTTTTCAAACTTTAAAATACAGCCAGAATCTGATCATTTTTCAGATTCTAATTACTCATGCTTGGCTACATCTCTATCCTGCTGACAGTATCCACTCACTAATCTCCCCATTGTCATATCTTGAATATAGACAGTGAAACAGATAAAAATATACAAGCATCATGACAACCTAATACTTTCCTGCTTTTGTACTGCTTATTCAGAAAAATTAATCAGCCATTTCTTCATATAACAAGTCAGTGATGGAAGCAAGTCTAAAATAATGTCCTATATCTTGCCTTGTCTCTACATTTGTGCTTTTGACATTTTAATACCCCTTTTTAAGAAATTAATCCTGATTGCATTAAAATGTAAGCTAGACACAGCAGTATTAAATGGACCGTAGTCTACTGCATAGATCTCAATCTAATGGAATTCAAAAGTGAAGAGTTATTGTCTGCTCCTAACTTTTCTTTTCCACCTGACTGCATTGTTCACTCAGGTTCAGAGACCCATTAAGTCTTTGACATTTGTTACAGTTTTCTTTGATTTAATATATTTTCCTAGCTGCATGAGATCCATTTTTTTCAATAATATTGATTAATATAGACCAAATTAATGTATCATGTCAATTAATCAAGCAGCATTCAAATTTTGTGAAATGTTATTAGGCTTCAGAAGTGACATTTTCTAACTACCAAAGGATCATATATACAAAGAGTCTTTAAAAAGTTCACAGAAGAATGCAATTAAATCATAATGGAATTATTCCACTGACTTTTGGAATCCTCATATTTCATATATAAGATAATGTGATTTTTATTATAAATGTGTTTTTCTTTCAATTTTGACAGCAATAGAGGTAAAATTGATACCATCTTCTACCTGATTTTATTTGCCTATTACCTCTAGATTTAGAATTAAATGGTGACAATTAAGGAATTGAAGGTAAACTTTTGTGGGAAGATGGTATTCCATGAATCTTGTCTCCAGGCAATTAATGATCATATATTAAGAAAACAAATTTTGTGTCTGAAAATCCTTGACACTTTTATCAATTACCTGAGTTTTTAATAAAACATATTCATTTCCAAGTCCTGCGTTATTTTCTATAAAATCTATACCTTAAAATCCTGTGAGAATAGATACTATAAATAAATCACATGATCATACTTTTCTCAATGTGTGTTGATTGATGCTATTTTGATTTAGGGATAAATGAAATTAAAAAAGCTTTTTGGGGAAAATGTGGAACATGGATTTATGTATAAGTGTTAATAGTATCCTTTTAAAATGATACAAAATCCATAATGAATTCACCTTTCTCTATCTTTGTCCTTTTCTCTCTGTTTCCTTCACTGTGATTCCTAGTGCTAGTTGCCACACTCAGACATCTCTGATAGAAAGGAGGGGCAAAGGAATGGTGTGTGTCAGGGTTGTATCTTTTCACCAGTACTTTCTCATTCTGCATGTAGAGCGGATATGAGAAACGAGTATTTGAAGAAGAAGGAGACATCAGGATTGGAGGCAGGATTATTAACAACCTTTGTTATTCAGTGACACGACATGGCTTCCTGTAGGCCTGAGGACGTGAAGCACTTGAAAATGAAATGAAGACTTCTGGCTTCAGTGTGGATTGCAACTCAACATTAAAAATAATAATAATAATAATGCAAAATCCTCACAATTGGACCAATAGGTGAGGCAACTTGTTAAACATAGAAAAGACTGAAATGACAAAGGATTACCTTTTGATTGGATACTCAATCAACACTCATGAAAGAAACAGCAAAGAGATTCGATGACACTACTGCATAAGGGCTCCTTAAAATGTTGGAGAGCACTCTGAGGAGTAATGTATGCTAGACCCAAGCTATCGTATTCTCAATCACCTCATATGGATGTGAAAGTTGAATATTGAATAAGGAAGACACATTTGAATTAAAAATTATTGAAATATATAGGGATATACCTAAACCCTCCCCCCCAAAAAGAAGGATTTGTATGAGTTGTATAAGGAAAACTATGGAACATTATTACAAGAAACCAAAAGTGACCTCCACAAATGGAAGAATATCCCAGAAGATTCAATAGAGTAAAGATGTCAATCCTACCCACTATTTACTTTTAACACTATCCTGATCCAAATACCAACAGCTTTTTTCAAGGAAATAGAAAAACTAACTACCAACTTCAGATGCAGAGGGAAGAATCCCAGAATTAGCAGAGAACTACTCAAGAAAAGGGGCAATATTGGAGGGCTTGCTTCACCTGACTTTAACACCTATTTTACCACCAGTGGTGAAAAGAGTGTAGTACTGGTATATCACATTATTGAAAGTACCGTGGAAGTGCCAAATGTAAAAAAGATTAAAGTTACCAATGATTCTGTCTTGCTTGGATCCACAATCAAAGTGCCTAGAACAGCAGTCAAGAGACAAAAGGTGCATTGCATTCAGTAAATATGCTGCATGAAACTATTTAAAGTGTTGAAAAGCAAGATTATTTTGACTTAGATACTCTTTACCCAAGGCACAGTATTTTCAATTACCTCACATGCATGTGCAACGTGAACATTGCATAAGGAAGATGGAAGAAGAATCAGTGTGCTTGGATGCTGCTGCTGGAAGAGAATCTCGACTATGGACTACCAAAGAACCAACAAATGTGTCTTGGAAGAGCATCCAAAACACTCCTTAGCCGCAACAATGGCCACACTTCATCTCACACACTATGTTCCTGAAGAAAGGCGTTATGCTTGGTAAAATATAGGGGCATTAAAAATAGGAAGGCTCTCAAGAAGATGGAATGAAACAGTGACTTCAACAATTAACTCCAACATAAAAACAATTGTGAGGCTACCATAGGACTGGGCATTGATAGCAGTATCGTATATAGGCTGGTTATGAATCAGAATCCACTTCATGGCACTTAACAACAACATTCATTAATGTGTGTGTACACACAAATATGCACACATTTAGTTATAAATAAGATAAAATTGCACTGACTGGATGGGTCTAAAATGCAACTCTACGATGTGGAAGAGAGTAACATTAAAACCCCACAAACTGACCATCCTGTTTAACTTTCTGACTAAACAACATCAGTACTAGTTAATTTATGCTCTGTGATCCCTTCTTCACACACGGTTACTACCTAGCTAGTCAAGGCCTCTGTTAAACTAAAATTGCTTGCAAGAGCCTAAAGAGGGTAAAATCCAAGCCCTCTTTTAGGTTAAGTTACTTATTATACAGGTTCAGACATCAACACTTTATAGAGAGACCAGTCCATGGAGACTTACACTATACTTGGTAGATAAAGGTCAGTTAAAAAGGAAGATCCTTAATGAGATGGATTCACTCAATCTGCCACAATGGACTCAAACATAGTAACAATTGTGAAGCTGGCCCAATAACAGGCTAGGCTTCATTCTGCTGTACAGAAGATTACGATGAATTGCAACTTACTCAAAGAAACCTAAAAACAAACAACACAGCAACCTATTGTCAGATGCTTGGGTGATATGGATGACATAAAAACATGAGGCAGGATTCTTCTATTCCATAATTTTATGATATTAAATTAAATAATCTACACCTTGAATATACAACTATTTACTTAAAACCAAGTTTAACACAATTAGCTTTCAGTTGAAATTTTTATGACTCAGTCAACTCTTAAAAATTATATTTTGAAATCAATATTTTGAGTCTGAATGAATAGGGAAATAATTAAGCAATAGAATCCTAAAGTCTCCTTGGGGTTCCTTAGTATTTTTCTTTAAAACTAAGACATAATTCTAGAGAAATTATCATATATTTAGGGCAATCCAGTGAGTCTCCTTCTTTTTCTTATTATTTTTTATCCAACATTGCTTACTAGTACACATTAATGGCACGTCTTTTCAAACTTCCGTTTCTCACTGAAATGCTGCTATACTTTGATGATTTTAGAACTCCATTTTGCACTTCATGTCACATTATATCAATGCAATAAGGTTAGACACATTCATCAAAAGTTTTAAAAATATCAACAGAGCAAAAATAACTCATGAATTTAAATTTGTATTAAATTATACCAGAGAGGCCAGATAGCATTTCCAGTTAATAATGCTTAAGCAGATTTTCTCTTGGTGCAGCCTGAATGACGAATAAAGGGATTGGAATTTAGAACTTAGGACAGTTTAAATTTATGATATAATTTACCAAGTACCTGAATTGGGCAAATATATTACTAGATTCTTAAAGTTACTTCCAGAAAAAGTTATATTTTATTTCCATAGTACTCAGACTGTTATTTTACATTTTTAAATCAAAATGACCAAAGGGTTTGGGTACTTTGTAAATGCAAAGTTGTTTATGATTATTTTAAATATTCCAACATACTTGCCTTGATTCATAATGATGCATCCTGTGAATCAAGAGAAAGGGGGAATCGATCATAACGATCAACCTATAACGCCTTCCCAGGGAGGTGAATAACAGAAAAGTGGTTGAGGGGCAATGGAGGACAATGTGAGATTTGAAAATAATAATCTATAACGTATCAAGGGTTCATGAGGGAGGACAGGCAGGGGAAGGAGGGGGAAGAAATGGGGAGCTGATATCAGGGGCTGAAGTGGGAAGAGAATGCTTTGAAAATGATGATGGTGGCATAGGTGCAAATATGCTTGACACACTGGAGGAATGTATGGATTGTGATGAGAGATGTAAGAGCCCCTAAAGTATTTAATTTAAAAAAGATGCATTTCAACTGGGAGGTGGGATTTCTAGTTGGCTTAGTTAGAATAGAGTCATTATTGATTTTTAAAAATTATATATAATATTAAATTTTCATGAAGTTAAATGATGAATACAATTAATGTTCTCTTAAAGCAATTTAAGAAGTAATCGATTATTTTTATTTATTTGACCATAAAACATTATTACAAATGATTGCCTAAAGTTATAATTGTGCTCTTAGATATAATGGTGATACAAAAATGTAATAGCAATTTTTAAAATTTGTTACTGTTGTTTATTTTAAATTTTTTAGTTTAAAAAAATTTTGTTGTTATATGAAATCTAGGCTAGATGTATCTCTGGAGACAGTAACTAGATTACTGGTTCCTTGAGTGTCTGGCAGCAAGGGTTGGGAAAAGGGGAAATAATAAGTATGAGTTGCACAAATGAAGGAATGTTCTAAAACTGGTTCTGATGATGATTGTCCAACTCTTCTTGATGTGATTGAACAATTGAATCATATGATATATGAATTGCTGTATATACTCGTGTATAAGCTGAGTTTTTCAGCACATTTCTTATGCAGTTTTATTGGTAAAATTAGGTGCTTTGGCTGATATCTGGGTTGGCTTATACTGGGGTACATACGGTAACCGACAATAAAACTGTTGGGAGAAAAAGTTACAATCTCAGAAACCATCATGCGTAGCTCTGCCCTATACTGTGTGGTCACTTGAATTGGAATCAACTCAATCACAGTGCATTTGATTTGGTGCCGACGTTAACATTTGGTTAAATATCTAGAAACTGTAGTTTTTCTTAGGATGGTGATGGCTCAGTGGAATAACTCTAATCTTTAATTCAGGAGAACAGGGTTTATTCCTGGCCAATGAACTTCGTGAGGAACCCTGGGAGCATAGTGGATTACTCATTGGCGTGCTAACCACAATGTTAGTAGTTCAAAACCATTAGTCACTCCTCCAGAGAAAGACAAGGCTTTCAACCCCGATAGAGTTAGTGTCTTGGAAACCCACAGGTCTCTGAGTCAGAACTGACCTGATGGCAGTGAGAGTTGCATTTAAAGAATGAGAGAGCAGAAATGAGCCCGTGAACATGAGGAGGGAGCTTACCCAGACCACGGCATTTGCATTCATCTCAGATGCTTCTTCACCGTCCAGTTTCTCCTGCGTCTGAGGTCATTGAAACACCACTGCTGGAGCCAGGCATACCGGAGTCCTCAAAGTCACAGCGTTGATTTCTAAACTTTTAAAGTAATTTCACGTCAGTGCAAATCGCCCATATCATCTAATTATTTGACAAATTATATTCATACTTTTTTATCAAATAAACACTTTCCATAATACAGCTCTCCATCTCCACATCCAGTTTCCATTTCTTCCTTCAAGTCTCCATTAACTCTCATCAAGTTACTACAAAAAACTCAAAATGCACCACCCTGTTTTTTTTGTTACTACAAAAAACTCAAAATGCATAACCCTGTTTTTTTTGTTAAATTCTCCAAAAACATCGTTTTTTATTGTTGAAACTATCTTTCCATAAGGCATATATCTTTCCATAAGGCACATATTACTATATTATCACATTTGAAACTCAACATTGCCTAAAATTTTCCAGTAACTTTCCATTGACAGAATATTTGGTTAAATTCCTTAGACAAAATAAATATTGATTACTAAATAAGTACTAATTATTGCCATTTAACACCTCCTATTTTGCAGAAATATCAAGCTACTAAATTTTCAAAATGAAAAAAAAACCATAGCGAAACATTAGCTTCTAGCTCATATCTCTATTATTTAGCAAATGCTTTTTCTTCTACTCAGAATTCCATCTTAAGGTAGTTGCATATATATCTGAAAAAAATCTCCAACTCTCAATATTTAGATCAAGAATCATTCTATTTTGAAGCTTCTCTATATTCTCCCAGGAAATTTGTTTTAGTGATTTTTCTTTAATATCACTGTCTTTTCTATGTTAAAGATGATTGTTTATCTAATAATTATCCAACATAATATTTGAGTAATCACCTTTTTTTCAATACTTATTTCTGCTATGTTTGAGATGAATACTTTAGTTGAGATTAATAATACCAACATCTTTTAATTTCAATAACTATAGATTAATTTTTCATGCCTTAAATTCCAAGAATGATGTTTTAGATATGCACTGAAAATAGATTACTTTTAAAAAGGATACAAAAACTGAGAAAAAAATTAAAAAGGAACTGGAAAAAGTTCCAAGGCTTAAGGGTATCAGTAATATTTTAAAAATTGTATTAACTAAGACATAAAAACTAATGAATTCTAATTTTATGCCATGCATTAAAACATAATTTCTCCATTACCAACCAATATCATAGGATTTATCATTATTAAAGTCATGATTTGAGTACAACCCACTCACACTTCTGAGAGGAGAAAGATCTGAATAATGGAAGCAGGGATACATATCTAGAACTCTGTATCCATCCACATCACCGTAGATCTCCATGTGAATCCATCTATTTCTCTATGTTTTAAGACAAAGCCGAAGCACATCTTTACTTCATCTAATTTCTTGCTGAGTTTTGTTATATGTCTTCTTTCTTGAGAAGGCTTAATATAGACAAATTACTAACTAAACCTGGATGAAATAAAAGGAAAGGACAGAAGGTATTTCCAGAGACTATGATTTGTGATTCTGCCAGACACTCTACTACTTGCAGAGTGTTTGCAATTTCAATTCATATTCCTCATAAATCTGTGAGAGATTGATTACCACTGCAAATTCATAGATGAAAGTGTGGCTGAGAAACTAGATAAGCATGTCTAGCTAGAATTGACATGCATTTTCTAGACCAGAAAAATCATACTGATCTAAGGCCTTGGGATGTAAGGAAAATTAGTCATTTTCAAATTAATCAAGTAGACTAAAGATATAGAAAAAAAACCACATTTAAAAATGTTCAGTGGGAAAGTGTTGCATAATCATCAGACAATCTTTACCAATGACTCCGTTTCTTCCCCAGTGAGAAGAATCAGAATTCAGCAAATTAAGCATTCTGATTGGGTGCACACTTCTAGATGATTTGGGAGTGTCTCGAAGAGTAATGTGATATTTTGGTGAGTCCAGTAGTACACACATGTTTCCTATAGATTACCTATTGATTATAAAAAGCAATAAAATTGACTGTGATATTCTGACTAGCCAATGCAGCAATAAATTCAAGGCTTAGTCACAATACAGAATCAAAAAATAAGTAAATGAATACATGAAACAGCATTCTTTTTTTTTAATCAATTTATTGGGGCTCATACAATTCATCACAATACATAGATCAATTGTGTAGAGCACATCTATACATTTGTTGCTCTCATCATTCCCAAAATTCGCTTGCCTCTTGGGTTCCTGGAATCAGCTCATTTTCCTTTTTCCCCCCTCCCCCTCCCTTCCTCTGCCCCCCTCCCCCATGCACCCTTGATAATTTATATATTATATCTTATATTACACTGCCTGGCATCTCCCTTCACCTACCCCTCTGTTGCCCATCCCCCAGAGAGGAGGTTATATGTAGCTCTCTGTCATCAATTCCCCAAAATATTAGTACTTTCAAAATAAATTCTCTCCCCCTCTCTCCATCTCTCTCTCTGCCTCCTGAGGAATGAATAGAAAAGGTCTACTGCCTCTGTGATTTAAAAAGAATCATTTAGTGGACTGATACTCAAAATAAATTCTCTCTCATTGAGTCAATTCTGACTCAGGGTGACACTATAGGACAGAGTCGAACTGCCTGTGTGTTCTGAGACTGTAACGCGTTACAGGAGTAGAAGTTCCTTGTATCATCCCTAGAGCAATGGGTGGCTTCAAACTGTGTACCTTTTGGTTAGCATCCCACCACCAACTCCTAACCACTAGGCCACCAGTGATGAATACTTAGTGACTCCTATTTGTGCCCAAAGAAGTAAAAATAAGTGTTAAAGATGGTCAGGGCTGGAGGTAAAAGTATTGTGAAAACTAAAATTAGTTGAATCCATGACAGCAGTTCCCTCACTTGCCACGCACTAGGTAGCAGACATTATTGGGTGTTTTGAATTCTCTTTCTTTCTTACAGTAATTATGCAAGATAGGTATCATTATCGCAATTTACAATGAAATAAATTGGAACTCAGACAGATGAGTTCGTTTGGACAAGGTCACAGAGACCTGGAAGAGGTAGCTTTGAAAGCAATTCTACATAATGTTAAGAAGTACGTTTACAAGCACAGTGCCATTCAGGAGCTTAGTCGTGATCTTTAATACTTTCACACATACAATTACACTGTTCTTTAATATTGAAGGTGTATTCATGTTAAATCCAGCTCCTCAATTCCATACTTCTGTGACTCTGAACACCGTACTTGACATCTCTGTGTTTCACTTATCAGTGGGTCATACTGTGGTGGCTTGTGTGTTGCTGTGATTCTGAAACAATGTCACCAGTATTTAAAATCCAATTACATTACCCAACAGGAATCGTTTTCAACAGAGCTTTCAGACTAAGAACAGACTGCGAAGAAGTAATAGGCTGTGTACTTTACAAGACACATACAACTTTATGAATAACATGAAAACATCATCAGGTATTGATAACCTCATGAGAAGAAGCAGGACCTAGTCACAAATTATGGCAAAAATACAAGCCTCAAGCTTCAATAGGAAGATGCTATAGGTAAAATATTGAATGATTCAAGAAGAATCAGAGCATGAAAAGAAAGCACAGTCAGTATACCGAAAACAAACAAACAAAAAATTATCGGGCATTCAACCATTTCAAGAGGTAGTATCTGATTAAGAAACAATGGTAATGAAGGAAGAAGTTCAAGCTGAAAGAATTAATCAAAAATAATGCCCCAGAAAGGAATACCAATGAAAACATTTCAACAAGTATGAAGCGCTGGGGCACTCATTCATCAGTGCAAGAAATTTAGGTGACAATCACTTACCAACTGACTGGTAGAGATCAATATCTGAACACATTCCAATTCAAGGTGACCACATTGAATGCTCAAATTATACAACCATATCATTGATATCACACACAAGTAAAATTGTTCTGAAGATCTTCCAACAATGTTAGCAGCAAGAGAGTGACAGCGAGCTGCCAGACATTCAGGCCAAATTCAGAATAGAATACTAAACAAAGACTATCATAGTTGACATCAGATGCATCTTGACCCAAATCAGAGAATACCAGAGTGTTGTTGACTTGCTTTCTATTGAAAATTCCAAGGAATTCAACTGTGGGGACCATAACAAACTATTTATTGATAGCCTTACAATGAATTTGAGTTCCAAAACCTCTCTTTGCGTTCTTGTAGAACTTGTACATTGATCAAAAGGCAGCTGTGAAAACAGGACAAAGACATACTTCATGGTTGGACCTCAGGAAATATTTGCACCACACTTGCATCTTTTCACCGTACTTATCCAACCTGTATACTTAGCAAATTATCAGAGAGGGTGGGTTCTGTGAACAGGAATGTGGCATCTGCATTGGAGGGAGGCTTATCAACAACCTGGGAATGCTTATGATACAACCTTACCAGGAAGGAGGACTTGGTGCACTTGGTGATGAACATCAAGGATTACAGCCTTCAGCATGGAACATAACTTATTGTAAAGACAGCCCAAATCCTCACAACTGGACCAACAGGTAACACCATGATAATCGGAGGAAAGATTGTAGTTGTCGATGATTTTGTCTTCCTTGGATCTACAATCAATGCTCATGGAAGCAGCAGCCAATAGGTCAAAGAACTCATTCCATTAGGTTAATCTGCTGCACAAGACCACCACTTTAAAGTTTTGAAAGTCAAGGAAGTTACTTTGAGGACAGAGCTGTGTGTTAGTTACCAAAGAGTGTGGTATTTTCAATTGCCTCATCTGCACGTGAAAGTTGTACATGAGATAAGGAAGATTGTAGAAGAATTTATGCATTTGGATTTATGGTGTTGGTGATGAATAGTGAAAGTATAGTGGACTGTCTAAAGAACAAGCAAACCTGTCTTGGGAGAAGCACAGGCATAATGGCCGTTAGAGTCAAGCTATGGAGACTTCTTTATCTCATACTTTGTACATGTTCTCATGAGAGACCAGTCCCTGGAGAAGGACATCATGCTCAGTTAGGTTGAGGTATGTGAAAAGGATGAAAGTCCTAGACAAGATAGATTGACACATTGACTGCATGGATTGACTCAATCGAAAGGACAATCGTGCAGATGGTGCAGACCAGGTGGTATATCATTCTGTTTTACATATGGTCACTATGAGTTGGAACTGATTTGATGATACCTAATAACACTAACAATAGTAACTAAAACATCAGATGATAAATACTTAGAATTAGTGGGTCATATCCTCTCTAGATTAGTTGCTGAACTCTGTTATAATAGCATGTAATTAATAATTCTGTTATTTAAACAAAAATGAACAATGTGTAAATTAACGAGTGTTGTTGTGTTGCAGTAAAACTTTATAAGCAAAACAGGCGGTGGGTCACATCTGACCTGCACATGTAATTATGCCAAGCCACTATGTATGTGCTGAAAGTATTAGTTACTTTCACTACAGTTTCTATTCTCTTTTTATTAACAGAGAAAATAGTAGGTTCAGAGAGGATAAGTACCTTGTTCAGGTCAAACAAATAGTAGATTCACAATGGCTAAAACTTGAATCTAGTCTTCTAAATTTGAATGTAGTGTTTCCTCCTGAAAATCCTTATAAGAATACTTGTATAACTCCAGTGACCTTTCTGATCTGTCTATTATGAGCATCTCGCCGTTACAGTTTGCTTCCTGAGAAATAAGGGCACCTTTTCCATTTCAGGCTCCAACTGCTTACTCACTGAGGCGGAAAAACAAGATTTCTAGATGGAAAAACTCTAATATGTTGATAACAAATGTCGGGTTCCTGAGTTTTGCCGACTTTGGGGATCTCTGCTAAGGAAAAATTAGAAAACAAAATTTCCATCACTTTGATTGTCATTTCTAATTAAATCTCAAATAATATGGCATCAAGTAAGTCATCACTGAACCAGCTGAACCGTCTCACTTCCCTGTGGATGGGTCTCTTAGGAAATGCTTGAGTCCTACTCTGATCTTTGTTATCCTTTCCAGTTTATAAGATGTACTACAAAAAAACCACTCCTTGCTGATGTCATGACAGGTCATTCCTCTGGGCAGGGTTCTATGTTAGTGCTTGACATCCTATCTCTTATCATGATTAACATCTCACACAGCCTATTGAGTTTTACTATTTACAAAACCTTTAAGACTTTCAAGTAAACTGTCACTTTGCAATCACGCGCTCTATGACTGTCATTTTATGTATGTATCTACTTCTCTTCAGCAAAAAGGAGGACTCCTTGAAGCCTCTGCCTCATATCGGAATAGGGGACAGAGTTCATTTCTACAGAGCCTGGGATTTGAATCCAGACCGCATGGAAATGGGCTATGATCAAGGAAAAGTTGCAGTTCTCTGCCAATCCTGTTTTTTAATCTAAAAATATGGAAGTTTTATGTACGGCTGATAGTTATTTTAAAGATATGTAAGATAACCAAATCTGAAAGCATAGTCCTATATTATTGTTTTTTCTCACTCTTTGTGTATTGCATTTCCTGTATGCATTTCCTTGGGCTGTCTTACAGAGAACTGACATTAGAAATTTGGCCATTAATTGTATCAGTGTTGATTATCACCAACTTTTATAAAAGTTCCATATTATTAATGTCTTAAAATATAATGTAATAATAAGAGTGATTTAGTAGATAAGTTTCAGTATGATATATAAGAATAAATAGAAGAGCTAGTGTATATATATGCAGTGATTTTTTTTTTAAGTTGTTTAAACATGTCTCTGTGTTCAGAGGAGCTCTGGTACCATAGTGGTTTTACTCGGTGGACTACTTACCAGAAGATCAGCAGTTCAAAACCACCAAACGTGGTGAGGGAGAAAGATGAGGCTTTCTACTCAAGTAAAGAGTTACAGTCCAGGAAGCCCACAGGGGCAGTTCTACCTGTCCTAGAGGGTTGCTATGAGTTGGCATCATTAGCAGTGCGTTTAGTTTTTTGTTGGTGGTGGTCTGTGTTCTGTGGATGACTATAGGCAAATTATCTCATTACAAGACTTGTTTTCCTCTTGTTGGGATGCTTTCAAAAGAAAACCCACTCAAAGCAATGACTTCCGAAGGAAACTGATGGGCTTCATAAATTCAAGGATGAAAAGTCAACTCAGAAATTTATGATATTTTTGATAATTTCAAAGGTTAGTAATTATAAATTCTCTCTAAAACACAGGGAAATTCACAAGGACTTATTTATCATGAATAAGTTTTAAGAAAATTAAAAGTTGCATTTTGTAAAAAAATGGTAAATAATTTTGCACCAAATATTTTATTTCCTATCACAACAATACATCTGTTCATTCATTGAAGATAGCAAGTTCTCTCTTGTCAGATTTTCATTGGGAAAAATTACTCTCCTACATCTCTAAACTTACCTCCTTCATTTTTATTACCAAATTCAAATAATATTTCAGAAGACTGCAATTTGAGTCCCCACAGGATATATGTAGACCAGTGTTTGATTTGGAGGAAATCAAAGCATGTAGTATTCTTTGGGCAGCTTTAGACAGATGGAAATAGTGCACACAGAAATGTAGAACTGGATGGAGAATATGCAGAAGGATAATAGCTTTACATTTTGATATTTTTGTTTCGTATAATTGTGTCTGATTTTATAGCAATATTGTAAAATTCCTCCTTATACTGTATTATGCATCTTTTAAAACACATTTTAATTTTCTCCTAATTTCCTTATACCACACATTTCTATACATACCATATTATTTACAGCAAAAGTACATTATTTTGATCTTGTAATTAAATAAACAATTTCACTGAGTTTATTTGATCTATTGTTAGCTATTTTTTCTAGAGTATTTTTTACATCTGTCTTCATAAACTCATAGTGATCCTATAGGACAGGGTAGAATTTTTCTTCTAGGTATCTGAGGCTGTAATTTTCACAGGGGTAAAAAGCCTCACCTGTCTCCCTTGGAGTGACAGATGATCTCTAACTGCTGATCTTGAAGTTAGTGGTCCATTGTATAACCCACTGTGCAACCATGAGCGGGAACTGATTCAATGACAGTGACTTTGCCTTTTGGGATGTAGACATCTTAAAAATTCACTAAATTCTGGCAAAATTGTCCTGGACATTCTGTTTTATTTTTTGAATGTTCATATTAGGGTATATCCCAGAGGCTTTAGGTCATTGGGGGTCACCCTCTTGAAGTTGTGATATGTTTTTCTGGTTTTCGGTAAACCAAACCCAGGATTGATGAAGTAATAGGGACCGCGAGTAGAATAAGGCCCTGGAGCAGGGGTCAGTCCCGAGGTGGTGGGGGGTAAACGGGAGATGATGTTAAGGAATCTTGGAAGAAAAAGTATGCTTAGAAACTAATTGTAGAAGCAATTATAAAATTCTGCTGGATGTGATTGAAGTATGGAATGATATATGTATTAACTCTCAATTAAAATACGTTAATAAAACAAACAAACAGACATAGATGCATGAATGGGTTTGGGGCTTTCACTAAGTCCTAGCTCCAATTTAAGTACAATTAGTTCTTATGTCATGGCCCTGCTAGATACTCACCCTCAGGAAGGGAACAGAGAAGTTATGGATGCTACAGCAAAATGTGGTAGAGAAATTACATGGTCCCCAGCTGGGGTCTTGAAGGCTCGTCTCCAAACAAGCAACATGGGAGACGGCGGCTAAGTACACATGGAAGAAACACACCAATATCAGTCGCAAAGGGTTATACATCATTAAATCTGAAGTCAAAGGAAGGATTAGTATCAGAGCCTAAATTGTGAGCATCTGCCTTGCAGAAGGCTATGCATGCCAGTGGGAGCCCAAGATTCATTTGTAGGCACTACATAGGAAATAAGTCTCAGGTGAAATCCCTCTATCCACAAATGAGGGATGGGAAGAAATTGCTTACCAAACAGGGTGCATTGGAGGGATGAATATTGAAGGGCAAAGGCATAAATCTGACTGGACCAGTTCAAAATTTGTCAATTGATCCCCCCTCTGACACATGCTGGACCTCACCTAGTTTTCTGTATTTTTGTTTTGTTTTAGTTTTGTTGGTTTTTTTTTTCATATTAGGGCTTATCTCAGAAGTGTTATTCCTCTTGAAGTTGTGTTGTATGTTTTTCTCTGTTTGAGTATTTGGAACCCAGGATTGATTGATGAACATATAGGGACAGCAAGTAGAATAAAGGTTTCAGGTGTTTGTGTGTGAGTGGGGCTGGGGGGTGGGGGGAAAGCTCCAGTGGTACAGTAGTTGTGGTGTGGTAAAAGGGAGACAATATATAGAAGTCCAGGAAGAAAAAGAGTATTTGGACACTGATTGTGGTAGCAATTGTACAATACTGCTTGACACGATTGAACTATAGAATTATATGATCTATAAATTGACTCCCAAATAATAATAAATTTTAATTTTAAAAACTCACTAGGACTTAAGGAAACATGCTAATAGAATTCAAATTACAAATGAAAGCTACACAACAAAAATAGAACTTGGATCCTCTGGCTCCTAATCCTTAAACTATGGATATCCTAAGTCTGATGTCATTGTGGATACCTATACAAAAATATGAATAGGAGAGTGTAGGAGACATGCAATATAAAGATGAGTCTGGATTGGGCGCAGTGCTAGGAGATGCAGTTCTGCATTCAAACGATTCACATGTTGAGGTGTTCTAGTTTTCCTTTAGGTGATCCTCTTGAGATCAGAGATGAGAATATTTGGAGAAGGTGTACTGAAGAAACACCGATTTCCAAAGAGGTTGATGGTTTCCTTTCTTTTTCATTATAAAACTGTATATAAAAAGAGAGGAAAACAACAACGAAACTGAGATGTCAGTTCCCATTAATCCATCAGAGCTACTCTCCATATTAGCAAATATTTATGTAATGAGAACTATGTGCCAGCATTTTCTAACCCAATGAGATTAATATTAATATAGGTATCCTCATTTTAAAGATAATAAAACTGAGACTTCAGCAGGTTAAATGACTTTACCAGGTTACATCTGTTAGAAAAAGAGCCAGGATTTGATCCTAGGAAGGTTATGTCTAAGATCTATGCTTTAACTACTATAATATATTCTGGTTCTCTTACAAGAGTTTTATTATTCAGAAGGGTGAAGCTTATTATGTGTTTCTAGATGTGTGACTGGTTATATTGCTTCCTGTGAGTTTCTAAGGTGTAACTTCTTCTTCCAAATAACTAAAGAAAAAATTGCTGTGAGCCAAGTATTGGTGAGAAATAGTTCATTCTCTCAGGAAACAGTGCTGGGTGAAATTAAACTGGAATTTGTCAGATTAAGAGAAATCACTCATGCCATCTTCATATATTTTCTTCTAAACATGGTTGAACTTTGGGCAGTTCACAGATTATGAATGTTTCATTTCTAAATCTGTTTCCAAGTAAAATTTGTAAGTAAATAGAAACAGATAAAGATGGATTCTAGCTAACTTTAGTCCAAGTTACTCTGTAGCATATAGATAGTATACCTTTATAAATACTAAAACACCTTTAACATAATACAGCAAAAAAAATGTCTTGATGCATGCTGCTCTTGAGCTTTGTGGTTTATGGGATTGACCATTGTGTGAATGGAAGTTATGTAACTCATAGATTTATTTATTCATTTTTAACCATGCATTTATAAACTATATCATATAAGATTCCAAGTATTTTATCTGCTTTTACTTAGAAGAGCAGTTTGAGTACATATTTTTAACAGAGTTAACTGAAGTGAATAGTATCGGGTATTTAGGCTCTAAGATCACAAGAGTGGAATGGCACAGGATGGGTTGTGTTACAATGTACATGGGGTTGCTATGAGAACAGCAGCTAATGGGAAAATATTGAAAGATGGAGAAAGCCTTCAAAGAAGCTGAAAGGAATACACAGATAATGTACCCCCACAACATGATCGATTTTTAACCATTTCAACAGGTAGCATATGATAAAGAAGTGATGATGTGGAGAGAACCATGCACTTAAGGCATTAGCAAAATTAAAAAACTCCTGGAATTAACATAATGTCAATAGAAATGTTTCAAAAAACTGATGAAGCACTGGAGAAGGGAAACCCAACTGACTGCAGAAATATTGAAAATTATCATCAATATAAAATGCAACTAAAATCATGCTGAAGATAATTTAAAACCAGTTACAGAAGAAGTAATAAACAGGGAAGCTTCAAAAATTCACACTGAAACAAGGTTTTCATGTTTTGATGTTAGTGGGATCTTGGCAGGAGGCAGAGAATACCCAAAAGATGCTTACTAGTGTATTACTGGCTTGGCAAAGGCATTCAACTTTGTGGATCATAACAAAGCACAGGTAACACTGCAATAAATGGGAATTGCACCACGGTTAATTGTGTTCATATGGAACTCATATGTAGACCAAGAGACAACTGTTCAAACAGGAGAAACATACCATGCATTGTTCAAAAGCAGGAAAGGTGTGTGTCAGAGCTGTGTCCTTTACTCATAGCATGTATGCTGAGAAAACTATCTGAAAGGCTGAACTGTGCGAAGAAGTATGTAGCATAAGAACTTAAGAAAGGCTTACTGTGTGCAGATGATACAATCGTTCTTACTGAATGTGGAGAGGACTTGAAGCACTCACCAAGGATTGTCAAAGACTACAGCCTGCAGTATAGATTACACTTTAACAAAAAGAACACAGAAATCTTTGTAAATGGACAAGTATGCAGCACCGGACTAAATGGAGAAAAGACTGAGGTTGTCAAGGGTTTTATTTTACTTAGATCCACAATCAATAACCATGGAAGTAGTGGTCAAGAAATCAAATGACATATTACATTGGCCAAGTCTATTGCAAAGGATCTCTTTAAAGCACTAAGGAGCAAGGTTATCGCCTTGAGGACTTGTGGGTACCAGATTCAAATGGTGGCATTTTCCATCTCCTCACCTGCATGGGAGAGCTGGACAATGAATAGAGATGTCCGGGGAAGAATTGATGCATTTAAGTTCTGGTGTTAGCAATAAATACTGAGAGTTCCGTTGAATGTCAGAAAAACCAGCAAGTCTGCTCCAGAGGAAGGACTGGCAGAAGGATGAGACTCATGGGCCTTCATAACTATCTCAAGTCTCAGAGAGATCAGTTCCTGAGAACGGACAGCGAAAGCAAAGACTCTTAATCAAATAGTGTGACACAGTGGTTGCAATCATAGGTTCCAACTCAACAATCATTTTGAGGCCAATACAAGATTTGGCAGTGTTCTGTTGTTTAAGAACAGAAGCGACTTGATGCCATCATATGTATAGTTTGTTTATTGTGACTAATGGGATCTACGTACTAAGGCCCAATAGTTTACTTAGAAGTATATAAATAATATTTACCAACTGCTTATTGAATACATTATGGTGACTTATATGTTGAAAGCTATACCACCAGTATTTTAAATGCCAGCAATTTTACCCTTTTTGAAAATATTTTGTTGAGTTTCTGGATTAAGACAAACGGGGGAAAAAAAGACCTAGGTAAATACTTCTGATTATTAACCCATAGAAAGCCTATGGATCACAACAGCATATTATCAGATGTATATCTAGACGATGTCTCAGAAATCTACAAGGCCAGATTTACCCTGTTCTGTACGATAGCTATGAGTCAGAAATCACTTGATGGCAATGTTATCTATGGGCTACAGGAAACGACTATAGGAATCATCATACAAATTCAATTGGCGGAAATGAAATAATCTAACTTTCTTCATCAAATACTTTTACCTCAGACCCTTACTGAGGACCACGGTCAGTCCATAAAGTATTTAGTGTACAAATTGGGTATAATAGGGCTTTTAAAGGTGTCTATTTAAATGTTCGTGGTGAACCTTTTCAGACACTCAGAAAACCCTGCCACCAATGCTAGTGGTTAACGTTGGACAAGAATGCCGTGGGTTGGATTAAAGCCCCATTCACTCTAATGACCAGACACTCCCAGGAAACCCCGTTTGCACCCTGGTATGTAGCTGGCTCTGTTCCCTGGATCTCAAGCTTGAAATGATTTTGTCCTTTTTAGTCTGTTCCAATAGAAAGAAACACACAAACAAACAATCAAAATTTTTAGCAAAGAGGACAGGTGAGGTCATTTTGTCTGAAACTAATAATTTTAATCACTGAGGATTAATATTACTTTCCCCAAAAAAGCCAGTAAGCATATAAAAGACACACACACGTGTGCACCCAGCGTGTTGCAAATGGACAGCATTCAGTTTATTTTAACAGGCAGTTTCCAGTGACCAAAGAGATAGGCTCGCAAATTGCAGGTTACAGTCTTGGAAATAAGAGATGACTAACTCATTAAGGAGCATTTTAAAAGTGGAAATGAACAGAAAGGTTTAACAACACAGGGTCACTGATCCTTACTTATTTTCTTATGAGTTATTTCCTGAATCTTCTTAATGCTGACTAAATGAACTGCAAAATGGTCCCTGCTACTCACCAGAATAATATTCCATGGACACTCTATACACTATTGGAAATGGGGTGCTTGTAATTTGAACATATACATGAATGAAAAATGAAAAAAGTGTACACATATGAAGGACTTATGTAGAATTCAGTGAATATTCAACCAAACCAACTGCTACTGAGTAGATGCTGACTGATCAGACCCAAAAAGTCTACTCCTTAAGGTTTTTTAAGACTAAAATTTTATAGGACCAAATAAGCTAATCTCCTATAGGAGTACCACCAACCTTTCCATCAGCAGCAGTGTTTAATGCATCATGTCATCAGCACTCCTTATTCAGTAAATAGAAATGGATAATCCACTCTGAGATTTAAAAGCTTGTGTACATTAAACGTGTTTTAAAAAATTGGAGAGAAAATGTTTTGAGAATGAATTACAAATGCGCTTTACACAATTGATGTGTGTGTGGATTGTGATAGGAGTTGTATGAGCCCCTAATAAAATGTTAAAAATAGATAAATAAAATTTTTTTAAAAGTCTTCAAAATAATTCCCCAATGAGATAAGTATGTAAAAGTCAGCTAACATGACTGCAAAGTAAAAATTATTTTATTTTATATGGTTGTTATATAAAATTAGAGTAAAAAATTGTGGAATTCACGGATAGCAAACAGACTTGATGGCATTACCAAAAATAGCAAGCTTCTTCATAAAATAATATAATTTTACTTATCTTTCATATTAGTATAGTTTTACTGTTATGATTGTCTTATCTTAAAATAAAATGTTCTGAGGAACAATTGGTAGTATAGTAAATAGAATCAGTGGGAGAAAGAACGTGGAGTGGGGAATCACAGTTGTCAGACATGGCTGGGAGAGAAACTCGGGCTTCAAAATGCACATTGACACTCGTGTGTGTCCATCATGTATCCTGGTGGGATGAAAAGCAATCAGTAGACGTTAATTCCCAGCTGATCCCTGGGTAACAATGTCACTCTGGCTCTTACAGCCATAAGATGTAGAAAAGACAAGGGCACTCACTTTTGTCACTAACCTTTAGAAAGGACACTTAATAAATAGAGTCCTAAAATCGACGGTGGTAAATCAACAAATTCTTGTCTTGATTAATCATGAAGTATTTAATTGTAATGGCACATAATTACACATAGAGATGAATTAACTGAATAATTTTGGTAATATACACATTTAAAAGGAAACTTTTTGAACCTCTTTATACAGAAGTTCTTCATTCAGAAGGATGACAATTTTGGTTTTATAAAAAGAAAAAACATACAGGGTAATCAAGTCTATTACATACACTTTAATACAAATACACAAATATTAATAATATGTCAATCTTTTTTATTTTATGGAGCCAAAGTTTTTATTTCCTTACTCTCATTAAAATTATTAATGGATTAAGGTTTAAGAATAACTGATATGAGAATTCACAATATCTAAGAACCACTTTAAAATGTAGTTTTTTAATTAGTTTTACTTAAGAGAATAAATGTGAATATCTTTTATCAAGGAGGCATGGGTGGATCATTCAGTAATAAAATTCTCCCCTTTCATTGGGAGTGTGTGTTGCTATGATAGTGAGAAAGTTTCAGTGAGGTTCCAGCTTAAGATGAACTAAAACACTCCGTGATCTACTTCCAAGAATCACTTAGTCAAAACCCTAGGATCAGATGAGTCAATCTTATCAAGCAAAGGAGGGAACAGCTTGACGGCAACTAAAAACAACAATCATTAGTTAGGGCAGTAAAAGAAAATTTTAAAACCTCAGGAATAAATTCCCTTTAAATAAATATTTAAAGAAAAGGTATTTAAATTGTACTTGCTTCTGTGATGTTCCAACTCATAAGGAGCCTATGCACAACAGAATCAAACACTGCCTGGTCCTGCGACATCCTCATCACTGTTTTTATGTTTCAGCCAATCAATGCATCCACTGTGTCAATCTATTTTGTCAAAGGTAGTCCCCCTTTTCACAGCCCCATTACTTTACCAACAAACATACTGTCCTTCTCCAGGGACTGGTATCTCCTGACAACATATACAGAGAAGTTTCACCATCCTGACGTCTAAGAAACATCCTGGCTGCACTTGTTCCAAAGGAGATGTGTTTGCTCTTTTGGCAATCCGTGGTACTCTCAATATTCTTCACCAGCACCCAGAATTCAGATTTATTGGTTCTTCTTTATTCAATGTCCAGCTTTCTCGTGCATATGTGGCAATTGATAATACCATGGCTTCGGTCAGGTGCACCTTAGACCTTAAAGTAATATCTCAGCTTTGCAACACTTTGAAGAGCTCTTGCTTAGCAGATTTGCCCAATGCAATGCATCTTTTGACCTCTTTACTGATGCTTCTATGAGCATTGGTTGTGTTCCAAGCAAAGCAAAAGCCTTGACAATGTCAGGCTGTTCTCCATTAACTATGACATTACTGACTGGTCCAGTTGTAAGATACTGGTTTCTCCACCCTGAATTGTGATTCATACTGAAGACTGCAGCCCTTGATCTTCATCCACCAGTGCTTTAAGCCTTCTTCACTTTGAGCAAGCAAGGTTGCATCATCTCTGTATCTCGTGTTGTTGATAAGCATTCTTCCAATCCTGATGTCACCTTTTTCTTTATATAATCCAGCTTCCTTGATTATTTACTTACACAAATTGAATAAGTATGGTAGAGAAATCAACCCTGAAACACAACATTCCTGATTATAAAACATGTAGTATTCCCTTGTTCTGTTCACACAACTGCCTCGCGATCCATGTACCAGTCACTCATGAGTACAAGGTAGTGTTCTTGGATTCTCATTCTTCTCAAGACAGTCCAGAGTTTCTTATGGTACACACAGTTGAATACCTTGGCCCAATCAATAACACACAAATAAAACTCTTTCTGGTATTCTCTCCTTTTAGTCAAGATACATGAAATGCCAGCAATGACATCCCTAGTTCCATTATTTCTTCTGAATCTGGCCAGAACCTTTGCCAGCCCCCTGTCAATCTCCTGCTGCAACCATTTTTGGATGATCTTCCACAAATTTCACTTGGACGTGATAGGAATGGTATTTTCTATAATTTTTGCCTTCTGGCAGGTCACCTTTCTTTGAAATTGGAACAAATGTGGATCTCTTACTATCAGTTGGCTAAGTAGCTCTCTTGCAAATTCTCTTGACATAGAAGACTCAGTGCTTCATTAGCTTTGGAAACACTCCAGTAAGTATTCTATAAACACGTGGAACAGTGGTTCTCAACCTTCTTAATGCCACAACCCTTTAATACCTCATGTTGTGGTGACCCACAACCATAAAATTATTTCAGTTGCTACTTCATAACTGTCATTCTGCTACTGTTATGAATTGGGTGACCCATGTGAAAGGGTCGTTCGACCCCCCAAAGGGGTCACGACCCACAGGTTGAGAATTACTGGCCTAGAGTCTTATTTTCAGCTAATAATTTCAGTGCACTTTGAAATTCCTCATCAGCCCAATAAGTTCTTGATCATATATTACCTTTGGATATGGTGGAATGCATGTTGGAATGTGGTTCTTAGATGCCATCAAGTCTGCTCTACCTCAGAGAGGCCATATGCCAAAAGAATAAAGCATTGTGTATGCCTTTGTCATCATCACATTTGCAGCAATCCATCACATTGAGGTCTTCTTTTTTGCTAATTCTCTACTTATTGCTATTGCAACTGTTAAGTATCACATAAAATACATGGACAAAATAAATGTTGATATAACATGTAATTGGATATTAGCAATCATATATAAGTAATCTCTGAAATAAAATTAAAATATAATCTGCATCAGATTGCTTTCAGCTAAAATGTCAGTCTTGAGAAATATCATTTATGCATATTTTTTAAAGTTTTTTTAAAAATCCTTTTATTGGGGCTCCTACAGCTCTCATCACAATCTAGACATATATCCATTTTGTCAAGCCCATTTGTACATGTTGCCATCATCAGTTTCTCTTTACTTGAGACCTTGGTATCAGTTCATTTCCCCCTCTCCCCACTCCCTCCTTCATAAACACTTGATAATTAAAATTTTTTTTTCTTGTGTTACACCTACCTCTATCTCCCTTCATCCACTTTTGTGTTGTCTGTCCCCCTGGGAGAGGGTTATATGTAGATCATTGTGATGAGTTCACCCTTTGTCCCCCCACCTTACCCTTACCCTTCTGGTATCACTACTCTCATTATTGGTCCTGAGGGGTTTTTCTGTTGTCCTGGATTCCTTGTGTTGTGAGCTCTTATCTGTACAGATTTGTGAGGTAGAATTGGGGTCAAGATAATGGGAGGCTCAGAAGCAACAAAGCCCACATGGAAGAAGAACACCAGCCACCCCCCACCCTCCCATCATGATCCCAATTCTACCTTACAAATCCAGCTAGACCAGAGGATGTACACTGGTACAGATAGGAACTGGAAACACAGGGAATCCAGGACAGATGACCCCTTCAGGACCAATGGTGAGAATGGCAATACCAGGAAGGTGGAGGAAGGTGGGGTAGAAAGGGGGGACCGATTACAAGGATCTACATATAACCCCATCCCTGAGGCATGGACAACAGAAAAGGGGGTGAAGGGATATATCGGACAGTATAAGACATGACAAAATAAAGATAATTTATAAATTATTGAGTGTTGATGCGTGGGGTTAGGGGAGGGAAGGGAAAAATGAAGAGCTGACACCAAGGGCTCAAGTAGAAAGCAAATGTTTTGAGAATTATGAGGGCAACAAATGTACAAATGTGCTTGACACAATGGATGTATATATGGATTGTGATAAGAATTGTATGAGCCCCCAATAAAATGATTTTTAAAAAATAAAAGATAATGGGAGGGAGGAAGCGTTGAAGAACTAGAGGAAAGTTGTATGTTTCACCGGTGCTATACTGTACCCTGATTGGCTCATCTCTTCCTTGTGACCCTTCTGAAAGGAGATGTCCAATTTCCTACAGATCAGCTTTGGGTCCCCACTCTGCCCGCCCCCTCATTCACATCAAAGTGATTTTTTTGTTCTGGGTCTTTGATACTTGATACCTGATCCCATCAAAACCTCGTGATCACACAGGCTGGGCTTTGTTGCATTTCAGCTAGAGGGCCTCTTGTTTATCTTCAAGCCTTTCAGACCCCAGATGCTATATCTTTTGATAGCTGGGCACCATCAGCTTTCTTCACCCCTTTGCTTATGCACCCGTTATGTCCTCAATGATCCAGTCAGGAAGGTAAGCATCACAGAATGTTGGGTTATTAGAACAAAGTGTTCTTGCATTGAGGGAGTACTTGAGTAAAGGCCCAATATTTGCCTGCTGCTTTAATACTGAGCATAAAAGTATATATACATAGATCTATTTCCCTATCGTTATATTTAAATATATTTACGTATGTACATGCCTATATTTGGACCTATACAAGTGTCCTTGGCATCCTAGTTATTTCCTCAATTTCCTGTATATTTCCTCTTGTCCCACTATCATGTTCGACCTTCATTTGGATTTCAGTAATTCCTCTCAGCAACATTGCCCTTTATCAAACCCCACCAGGTATTCTATGCCCTCCTTGCCATCGATGTTAGATCACTTGTTGTTCCATTTTCCCTGAGTTTGTTAACATGCCACTTCCTTTCCCCACAGAACCATCAGTCCCATTGTTTTCTCCTCCAGTTTGTTTATCCCACCTACCTTATCTAGGTAGACATGCAAAATTATAATAATAAGCAAAAAAACCAATACAAAGCAAAACAATACAACAACAACAAAAACAGAAAATGACACAAAAAGAAAAGACTATAAATAGTTCTAGGTCTGTTTGTTGACCTTTAGGATTGTTTTCCCATGGAGTCTGATGGGGTGCCATGCCCCCAAAAGTCTATTTTTCGTATTCCTCGCAGATTTCTTTGCTTTGCTCCCCTTGCTGGTCTATTGCATGCCCTTGGTGTTTCACTCTGATGTGGTGTGGGTCAAATCAGGCACAGTTACTGCACTGTACCTCCAGTGTTGTCCCCAGAACGTTCAGGGTAGTGAGTCATGTCTCATGGTAGGGCCGGCTCTGGGGTCCTCTCTGTGCATTGGCTGCTCTGAGCTGGAATATTGTCCTCAGGGTTTGGTGTGCCAGGATATGTTTTACTCTCTCCTTACCCCTTCTTTGCTTCTGTGGGCTCTGATCAGACCCACCCCTCTACCTGAGCCGTAGTTTCAGTGCTGTCCTCTGAAGTACATTCGTCTCTGGCAGGAGGGGGAAGAGGGGGAGGAGGGGGTGTTCACGTAGTTGAGATTGGGACCAGCCCCACAAACCTCTCTATTGGTTGCTGCTTCATGCCGATATGCTGCATTCACATCTTGGCACACCAGGTTGAAGTCTGGTCCCTCTCCTGTGGAGATATAAACAATACCCTCCCCTTGGGTGGGTGAGTGTCCTATTCCTGCCCTACCTATGGCTTTTTTCCTTTCTTTTCCCTTCCTTTTTAGTTGGTTGCCATAAGTATCCCCGGATTGGGTCTGGTCCCGGCCAAAGTACCTGGACATTATCCCCTAAGCCCCTTTTGCATTTTTAAACTTATCTCAGGGGACTCATGTTGTACTTTGCCTTTGGTGCTTGGCTTATGTCACATAGCAAAATTTCCTCCAATTCTTCCCATGTGGCCATATGCTTCATGCCATCATCAGTGTTTTTTATGGATGTGTAGTACTCCATTGTATGTATGTACCACAATTTTTCATTCATTCGTCTGTTGATTGAAATTTGAGTTGTTTCCCACTCCTTGCAACCGTGAACTGTGCCGTGATGAACATTGGAGCACAGATGTCTGGCTGTGGTTTGTTTCTTACCTCTTCTGGGTTTACGCCAAATAGAGGGATTGCTGGATTGTATGGAAGCTCAATTTCCATGTGTTTTAGATCTCGCCAAATCAATTTCCATAGTGGCTCTACATATCTGCACGTCCAGCAGCAGTAGATGAGAGTTCCTGTCTCCCCACATCTCCTCCAACACTTGTTGCTTTCTGATTTTTTGAATTGGGCTCTCTTTGACAGTGTTGAGTATCTCATAGTTGTTTTAATTTTCACTTCTCTCATGGCTAATGATCGGGAACATTTTGTCATATGTGTATTGGCCATTCAGATTTCTGCCCTTGTGAAACTTCTGTTCAGGTCCTTTGCCCACCTCCTCAGTGGGAAATTCATTTTTTTATTTTTGTAAGCTACCAGAGTATTGTACATTTTAGTAATAAGGCTTTTGTCTAATGTGTTATTGCTAAAGTCCCAGTCCATGGGCTCGGGCTCTCTTATTACTCTCTTGGTGAATTCTTTCAATGTACACAGGTGTTTTACCTTCAGTATATCCCACTTGTCAATTTATGCCTCCTCTGTGTTTGTGTCCTTCCCTATTTCTGATAGCCTATGGATTCCCTGTGCCAAAGTACTCAAGTTGGTCCCAATTTCCTCATTGATGGCCCTAATATTTGGGGGCTTAACTTCAAGGTCTGTGATCCACCTTGAGTTTATTCTTGTGCATGGAGTGAGATAAGTGTCCTGCGCCGTTTTTTCTGCAGGTAGATATCCATATTTTCCAGCACCACTTGTTGAAGAGGGCATCTGCTTCCCATTTGATATATTTTGGGCCCTTATCAAAGATCAGTTGTCTGTATGGTGATTATTTTATTTTTGTGTTTTCAGTTCTTTTCCGTTGGTCTGAGTATCTGTTATTATACCAGTACCATGCTATTTTGACCACTGTGGCTGTATAATAGGTGCCTAAGTCAGCTAAACTAAGCCCTCCCACTGTGTCCTTACTCTTGAGGAGTTCTCTGCTGATCCTGGGCTTATTCCCTATCCATATGAAGTTGGTAACCAGTTTTTCCAATTCTTTGAAGAAAGTTGATGGTATTTCTTTTGAGATAACATTAAACTTATATAGTGCTTTGGGCAAAACTGGCATTTTTACTATATTGTTTTCTGATCCACGAGAATCGACTATTCTTCCGTTCATGGAGGTCACTCTTGGTTTCTTGTAATAGTGTTCTGTGGTTTTCCTCATACAAATCATTGTTCTGTTGTGTTTTTTTTTAGGGGTGGTGGTGGTCAGGTATAGCCCTAGATATTTCAATTTGTGCTTGGCTGTTGTGAAGGGTACTACCTTTTAGAGCCCCTCTTCCATGGCCTTGTCCGATGTGTATAACAGTCTAAAAGACTTATATTTGTTTACTTATATCCTATCCTGCCACTCTGTCATATTCCTCTATTGCTTCCAGCATTCCCCTTGTGGAGCTTTCGGGATTTTCCATATATAAAATACTGTCATCTGCAAATAATGATAGTTTCACCTCTTCCTTCCCCAGGTGAATACCTTTGATGTCTTTTCTTTGCCTTATGCTGATAGCTAGGACCTACAGTACGATGTTAAATAAGAGTGTGGGCAAAAGGTATCCTTGTCTGGTCTCCTTTTTCCATGGGATTGTTTTCATCTTTTCTCCATTGACTACCACATTGGCTGTTGGTTTTTCATATATAGCCTGCATTATAGTGAAGGATTTTCCTTCTGTTCCTATCTTCTTGAGTGTCTTAAACAGGAGTTGGTATTGGATGTTGCCTTTTCCACATTTATTGATATTATCATGCAGTTCTTATAATTTTTCATGTCAATGTGGTGGATAATACTAGTGGTCTTTCTTAAGTTGAACCATCCCTGCATCCCTGGTATGAATCCCACTTATCTCTTTTGTATACTTTTGAATTCTATTGGCCAGTATTTTTGTTAAAGATTTTTGCATTAATATTCATTAGGGATATTGGTCTGTAGCTCTAGATCCTTGTGGGATCCTTGCCCCATTTAGGTATTAGAGTTATACTAGTTTCATAGAAAGGGTTTGAGAGTTTGCCATCTTTTTCTATGTTCTGGAAGAGTGTGTAGGATTTGTGTCAGTTCTTCCCTGAATACTTGGTAGAATTCTCCTGTGAAGCCATCTAGCCCCACGTATTTTTTGTTGGTAATCCCTTGATAACCTTGTCTATTTCTTCTATTGCTATGAGTCTGTTGAGATTCTTAACATCCATATGGGATAGTCTATGGAGGGATTATTTTACCATGTATTTGCCCATGTTTTCCAAGTTGATGAGTTCATTGGAGTACAGGCCTACATAGTACTGTTTGAATATCCTTTTAATTTCCTTAGGGTCTGTTGTAATGTCCCCTGTTTCATCCCTCATCCTTGCTATTGAAATTTGTTCCTTCCTATCTCTGGTTAGGTTTGCCATGGGTTTGTTGATTCTGTTAGTCCTTCAAAGAACCAACTGTTAGTTGCATTCCGTTTTTCCCTCTTGTTTTCTTCTCCTGAATTTCAGACCTGAATTTTATTATTTCTTTTCTTTTCCTATTAGTGAAATTATCCTGTTGACTTAGTTCCAATTGCTCTAAATTTTGTGTCAGCATGTCAATCATAAGTCTCTCTTCCTTTTTCATGTGTGCATGTTTTCCTATCAAATTTCCTCTGATAACTGCCTTTGCTGTGTCCCAAAGGTTTTGGCATGTCATATTTTCATTCTTGCTGGTTTCCAGAAACTTCAAAATTTCATCTCTAATCTGGGGCAGTACCCACTCCTTTTGCAGTAGAGTTATTAATTCTCCAATTTTTTGCTCTTGTTTTCTTAATTTTCCCTTTGTTCCAGCCTGATGGCATAGTGGTTAGAAAGAGAAATCTGTATGATCTCTATGTGTTTGAATTTACACAGATTTGACTTGTGTCACCGCATGAGGTCTGTCTTTGAGAATATACCATGTGGGCTTGAAAAGAATATGATAATTTTTGTTTTGGGGTGCAGAGCTCTGAAAATATCTATCAGGACAATTTGTCTAATCTTTATGTTAAGATCTGCAGCCTCCTTGTTAAACTTCTTTCCTGGTGATCTATCTTTCTCTGAGAGTGGTGTATTAAAGTCACCTAGTATAATTGTTGAGCCTGTATTTCTTTTTTCATCTTTTGGAGTGTTTGACAAATTTCACAGGTCTCTGCTTCCTGGTTGTCCCATAAGTCACTGGTGTGATTCTCTGCCTCCTCAAGTCTGTTGGCTATGTCAGTGAATTTGTAACTGGTTTTTGTTATCTTGTCCCTTACATCTTGTATTTCCCTTTGGTGTGTGGCCTTTATCTCCTCTATCATTTCATCCCTTATCTGTATTATTTTCCCGATATCCTGTATGACTCAAAGCAACATTCTGAAGATTTCTTTCTTTGGCAGATCAATGTTTGCTTCTTCTATGCACATCATTAGGTTCAGTGCTTCTTCCAACTGTGCCTTTTGTTTTTCCTGTTTTTTCATTGAGGTTGTTGGAGTTGATTTCTGTTTGCATTGTGTTGTTTTAGAGGAGTCTGGCACCATTCTCCAGAAAGTTGTAGAGCCCTGGGCCCTCTCTTTGGGACATTCATAGGAATGCTTCTTTGAACTGCCTGTAGCTTCTTTGAATGGCACAGTGGGGCCAGGCCAGCTCTATCCTTACTAGCCAACTAGAATTCTGTTATTTTGAGGGTAAACTGAATGGTCCTCTCAGGGGACACCAGTTGGGTGTTTGTGCACCCAAGAGGATGGCACTGCAGAGAATGATCTCACAGTAAGCCATGGTGGTGTGGCCCATGGAAGCTTGGGGCACATCAGAGGGTGTTTGGGGATGGATGCTGCTATATTAATACTGCAGAGAGCATGTGGGTGTGCCTACTTTGGTGTAAAGCACCGCAGATGATGGGCAGAATTTCCCTAGTTGGTTAGATCACTGCATAGGATGGGCATAGGTTCCTGCAGCACAATGGATAGCTAGAGTGTTGGAAGAGCTGCTTCAGGCCATGTGAGGCACTATGGCAGGTGGGAGGAAGTTCCTTAAGCCACATGGAACAGTGAAGGATGAGCAGGGCCTCCTCCAGCCAGGTGAAGCATTGTGGAAAGTGGGCAGAGGTTTTCCAAGCCAAGTGGAGAACCCCAAAAGGGGCGGGACTTCCCCAGTTGCTTAAAAGGCCTTGTAGGGTAGGCATGAGTTCCCCTGCAGCAGAAAGTGGTTGGTATTTCCCCTGTCGAGTGTTATGTTGCAGAGGGTGGAGTTCCCCCAGATGAGTGGAGGGCAGGTGAAGTGGACTGGCCTGGAGGCCAGAAGTGACATGTGAGAGGGACCAGAAAACAAACAAACAAAGCCTGAGCCCTCTGAGACTGTACGGGGAAAGAGAGAAGAGAGATAAACAAAAGGAAAAATAGCTGAGCCCTTATTGCCTGATCCTGGGCCTGGAAGGATTTAAACCCTGCCCAGAGGTGGTGGCATGCTGTGGTTCTGTTGAATTAAATCCTTGGGGTCAGCCAAAGGAGCCTGGCTCTAGCTGAGACTGTGGCAGGGCTAAGGTTAAGCCTTAGCTTTCCCCCACAGTGGCAAGCCAAAAGCTCACAGCTCCTTAAAACCTAGTGGATCTGTGTCTACTTAACTTTATGATGCTCCTCCTGTGACTCAGCAGTGTGGAATTTCTCTCTCAGTTGCTCCCCTGCACTGATTTCTATGGAGTCCCTCTAGTATGTGTTACTTGGTCACCAACTTTCTGGATGTTATGAAAAAATAAAATCTTATAACAAAACTGCTGATTTTCATTATTTTCTAAAACTTTTACCCTTAAATGGACCCTCAAGTATCTTGGACAAATGTTTTGATGCTGTTGTTGTATCCCAACAACAATGCTCTTCAGATCTTTCCACTCCTGCAACAAGTCTTCAATTTTTGGAAACCTACCATTTGGAAACCACCACCACTAGTTGTCATCCGGTTGATCCTGACTCATGGAGTCAACGTATGTTTAAGAACAGAATTGTGCTCCATAGGCTGTGTGTTTGGAAGTAGAATGTCATGCCTTATTTCTGAATTACCTCTGGATGGACTTTAATCTCTATCCTTCCCATTAGTACCTGAACATGTACATTGATTGCTGAAATGGGGGAATCTCCTACCCAACATACTTCTCATTTCAGATGACTTTGTCTCTGATTTTGTTACCTCAAGTAGTGATTTCCCTCCACAATCTCCCTTTATCTTAGGAATTTGAGAGAGATCCATTTTTCTAACTAATTATTTTTTATGAGTCACATTTTATCTCACTTCCAGAAGAATGTTACCTTATCCTTTATCTACTCTATCTTATGTATTGTTACGTGTCTTCTACTTCTCAATGTCTACTGATTTTTTTCTACATTCATTTAAAGAAGACTTTTTTTCTCAAACATTGGTATAAAAATCAAATATACACATATACCAAGGCACATGCTCAAATATTTATATTTTCCTCAGACAACTCAATAAATTTCCTAATGACTTGAAACTTGAACTTAATTATTGAATTAACTAAATGATTAGTTTTGTGCATGAGTTTATGCTTGACTCATGCATTCAGCTAATTATTATAGAATAATCTTCTTTAATAAAGTCCTTGATTTCAAGTGTCCATCATATTTCTCATCACTGATATTTCACTATCATTCCTAACACTCATTTTGCCTTCCATGATGGCAACATGAAATGATCTTTGCATTTCAAATCTTGTTATATAATTTACACCTGCCCCTCCTATTGAAATTTATATTCTCTGAATGCTATTCCTGCTTTTGTCATTTTTCTCTACTTTCCATTTCATTCACATATATTGATGCAATATTTTATACATTTTAAGTGTCACGAACAATAATAGATTGTGATAAAGAATTTTTTTTAAATGCATAACATTGGGTACAAGACCTTTTTAGAGTATTAAAGCACAAAGATATCACTTTCAGGACTAAGATGAATTATGGTGTCGGCAGAGAATATTGAAATTATCGTGGACTACCAGGAGAACAAATACATGTTACTTGGGAGAAGGATAGCCAGAATGCTTCTTAGCAGTCAAGATGGTAAGGCTTCAACCATTATGTGTATGTTATGGAGGGAAACCAGCCCCATGAAAAGTGTCATCATGCTTCTGGGTAATTAGATAGTAACAGAAAGAGGAACACCCTCAAGGAGACAGACAGACACAATAGTTGCAACAATGAGCTCAATACAGCAATTGTATGTATCATGCAAAGCCAGGTAGTGCTATGAGTCACAACTGATCTGATGGAACCTAACAATACCAAGTAATACTCAGAAGCTTCTCTATAAGGAATATTATATAGGTTGTATTTTATAGCCAATCACTAGCAGACTATCTAATGCATTGTTTGAAACAATTCTCCCAAATCAAAATCTGTGCCCGGATAATTAGTTAATTCAGATTCCCAGGGATCATAAAGGACGGAGTAAAGTTGCCGCATAGAGTTTCTGAGACCCTAAAGCTCCACAGAAGCAGACAGCTTCACCTTTCACCTGAAGAGAGGCTGGTGGGTTTGAACTGTGAGCATGAGGTTAAGAACCTCAATGCTTAATCCACTGCTCCACGAGGGTTCCATAATATATTGTAAATGTCAAATACAGGTCTATTGAATAGATGAGTTGGTAAATAATTCAATATCTCACTGGGTACAATAAGCTAGTCATTTTCGTGTGTGTGTGTGTGTGTGTGTGTGTGTGCATATTTTAAGTGAGCATTCACTCAGTTTCCTACTTAACATACTTTATTTTAATTGTGTGTGACATTGGTTCCAATTTTTACAATGTGTCATAACTCTCATTAAATTCATTCTTCTTTACCTGTCTCATTGATCTAGTATCCCTTTCCTTTCTTGCTTTTTGATCTTTGTTTTTAAGTAAATATTGGCCATATGGTCTTACACAGTTTATTAAGGAACCACAATACTCATGGATTATATTGTTTATATAGAAGCCAATCTATTATTTAGCTGAAAGATAGCTTCAGTTCCAAGTTCAAAGGATATCTTAAGACTAATATTCTTGGGTGATCTTCTGATCATTATTGGCCCAATAAATCTTGCATTTTGTAGAAATGTTACTCTTGTTCTATGTTTTTCTCACATTCTATCTGTGATCTGTCCTGGGCAAAATAGTCAGTTGTGGGAACCACATACCATCTAGTTCTGATTTCAGGTAGAAAGCCAATGATATACACCAATTATTTATAACTTTCTTAAACTCTCTGAATGTTAGTTGTCTCACCTGTAAAATTGTCCAGATTGTTTCAATCCTTTCAAGACTGTAATGAAATACTAATAATGGAATTTAGGTGAGACTGTGCATGTATACAGGAGCCCAGGTGACATAATCCTTACACTTTAGGCTGCTAACCTAAAGGTCAACAGTTTGAAACCACCAGCTGCTCAGTGAGAGAGGAGGTGAGTTTCTACTCTGCCCTAAAGCATTGTTATGAGTCAGAATTGAGTTGATGGCAGGGAGGTTTGTTTGTTTGTTTGTTTCTATTGTGTTTACATAGATTACATGCATAGCTGTGCCTATTAAATTTTCACAATTACTTTATTTACAACTCAGAGCTGCACAGCACTGGACACGTTCAGTTTCAAAGACATATTGATTGACTGGAGTGAAGTTGATTAGGAAGGGAATAGAATATTCCTAGATATAACAACTGGTACTTTATTAAAACCAGCCAATTTTTACATGGAAAAGAAGTTTGTTGAGAGACCACTCTATAATAATTCTATAATAAAGACTATAAAATGTTATCTAGTTTCCATTAGCTTTTCTTATAAAAAGTGGCTTGCTTTATGGTGCAATCTGGAAAGGCCATTAAATATAGATGAGATATTTAGAGAACCAGGAAGGTGAAAACAAGATTGCTGATCCTAAGGTAATAGTATAGTTCATTTTTTGTTTGTATGTTTGTTTTTGATCGGGTCAAATACATACACACGATTATGCAACAACCTCACAATTTCAGATTGAATAGACCCAAATTCAAATTTAAGGAAAATCAATAATAAAATCTTGGTAGAATGAGTTCTTCTTCATTAGATATCTTCCTATGGTTCAAGGGACCTAACCGGGAGAAATAGCTTCTGGGAATGAGGAAATTACCTCTGTGATTTCTTTGAGGCTTTCCTTATTTATCTCCTATTATGCAAAATTATTATTGTCATATAATTCCAAAATCTCTGAAAGCTCTGAAACCATATAACTCTGTTACTTCAATTAACCCTTCCCAGCAGTCAATAGAAAAAGACACGTGACTTTAGGTAAATCTGCCATACAAAACCTCTTGAAAATTGAAAAGAAAGGCGGTTACTATGAGGACTAAGATGTACCTGACCCAAGCCATGCTATTTTCAATTGCCTCATATGCATGCGAAAGGTAGATATTGAATAAGGAAAACTGAAGAAGAATCGATGCATTTGAATTACGTGCTGGGGAAGAATATTGGAAGAACCATGGACTGCTAAAAGGACCACAAAATTTGTATTGGAAGTAGGGCCAGAATGCTCTTTAGAGGCAAGAGTTCTTGCATACTTTGGATGTATTTTCAAGAGAGACCAGTCCCTGGAGAAGGATATCATGCTTGGGAATGTGGAGGGGCAGCCAAAAAAAGAGGAAGGTCCTCAAGGAAATACATCGATCCAGTGGCTGCATCAATGGGTTCAAGCATGGGTACAATGGTGAGGATGGTGTTTGGTTCAGTTTTAGAGTTGCCATGGGTCATATCTAGCTTGATGGAATGTAACAATAATGTGTAAATTTTATATTATTATCATGGAAATCTTTACCTTACTTCATCCTTAAGGAATCCAATTACACAGATTTGTGTTTCAATTAATATCAAGGATTAAGAAATGCTTTACTATGAATGGCCAGATACATAGCTCCTAAATTATACTTAGACCAATTAATTGGATATGGGAGTAATTCATCCTATATTTTAATTAAATATGCATTAACTTTTCAAACATGCTCTTCTTTGATGGATAGTATACTAAATGTAGGGTAAATCTGTTCATGCAAGAAATGTCCCATATTTTTGTAAAGTAAAAATTTTCCAGAAGAAAATTGAGTGTATTTTTATTTTGAAGATAGGAAATTGGAATTTTCAAATTACTTTAAGAAGAGAAGGACTCCGGTTATATAATTAATGTTGAGTTAAATTAAATATTCTAGTCTGAAAAACTACCCATTAATTCAGAACATAATGGTTAGCATGTTTTTACTTAGTTTGGAAGAAATTATGTCTAATTAAAAAGACCTTAGAGAACACCTTAAAGCTTCAGAGAACAAGGGACCTGGGAGAGCAACATTACTTTGTACTTACTTGTAAATCTTGAACTTAGTGCCTAACTCTTAACCATTTCTGAACAAGGTTCATCTTAACCTATGTTAATACCACTTCCTAGTTATCTGTTTTTTCCTCTACTTCCGAACAGGAACCATAAATTCCTGAAGGTCAGAAGCAGGTTTATCTGTATTCCATTTTCCATTTTATAACTCTATACATAATAGGTGTAAATGCAATGATAAATTTGTACACATGACTAAAAAGCTATCCATCCACTTAAGTAGATTTAGCTTTGTTATACTGCTCTAATGTCAAGCTTCACTCATGAGAACCCTGAACACTTACGAATAAATGCTTCCTGGTCCTGTGCCAGCCTCACCTTGGGATGCGAATTAATTATACTCTTGTGAACCACAGGGTTTTTATTAGCTAGTTTTCCAAACCAGATCACTATGCATGTTTCCCTAGTCTGTCTTGGTTTGGAAGGTCTTACCTTACCATCAGAACAATAACAAGCCTCTGTTGGCTGATGGGTGGTAGTGTGTGAATTGCCTTGACCAAGCAGACATGTTTTTCACACGGAAGGCAAAAATATTATCACTGAACTACCATTCATCCAGATGTAACACACAAGGCATCTTTTACACAGAAAATAATAATTCTGTAATAACTAATTATAGATTCCTTTTCTTTTTAAAGCTATCACAAGCAAAAACATACTTATAAAATATTTGTAAAAGGGAAGGGACTTGTGCTGACTGAAGAAGTCGCATCCTTTCTAACTAATTTCTAACCAATGCAATGTCTGCCATTGAATTAGTTAATTGTGCCAACCTGGCCAATAATCCCATGTGGGCCTACTTGAAAGGCGAAGGGATAAATGGGTGGTGAGCCTTGGCTTTCTAGTTCTCAAGTCTCTTGCTTTGTGATGGTCGTACCAGGGTGCAGCTGCCTTAGCAGCTCCCTGCTTCAGCTTGCAAGATTGACTTCCTACAAGACATCCCCAAGGAGAAGCTACATGGACCTATCCTGATTGCAGCCCTGGGTGCTGGAGCAGCCGTGTGGAGACCCCTGCTAGTGCTGAGAGGTTTATTCGTTCACTGACTCAGCTTTCCTCCTGAAGTCGGCATCATTGCCTCTGTTTCGTGAGGTGGAGGGCTTTGCGGACTGGTGTTGGGTTAATGGGTTAATGTTGGACTTGTGGGCTTGGGCAGCATTGGGTTGGGATGTTTTCATGATGCACACTTTCTTTACATAAAACTCTTTTATACAAGAGTTGCTGTGGATTTGTTTCCCTAAAGTACCTAGACTGATACAGCCATGTAGCACTAGCTCATTAAATTTTAGCTTAGTAGGTCCGAGGAAGTCTTTAGAAAAACAAGTGAAATGTGAATCAAGCATATTTTAAAAAGAATTTATAATGTACAATGTCACAGTCAAACAAACAAACACTTGAGTGATTCATTTAGAACACAATGTTAGAGAAAGGCCAGGATTGAAGTTTATAATGGTTAATTTTTCTTAAGTGAATTTCCAGATATCTTCTTTTCAGGCAATTCTGAGTGACTTTCAAGTTCCAAAGTTCTGGTTAGTAGACACATCCATTAAACTTTGTACCCGTCGTACCCTACTTTTCGCTTAGAAAACTGTCACTGCACCATGATGAGTCACATTGCTGTTCTCAGGTGCCGTTGAGTTCATTTTGATTTACAGCCACCCGAGGTGGAACATAATAAAACACCTCCTCGTCCTGTGCCAAAGGCATGCTTGTTCTTAGGTTGCAGCTAATTGTTGCTGCCACTGTGTCAATGCATCCTGTTGAGGACCGTCGCTTTGCCCCTGCCACTATGCTATGCTCAGCATGATGACCTTCTCCAAGCAAGCGTTGCATGTACAAACAGGATGTCCAGAGTGCATGACATTAAATCTAGTCTTCCCTGATGCTAAGGAGCATTCTAGTTGTACTTCGTCCAAGATAGTTTCGTTGTTGTTATTTGGTAGTTCACGGTACTTTGAAGAGTCTTCATTAGCACAGCAATCCAGACACATTCATTCTTCTTTTTGGTCTTCCTTATTCAATAGCCGACAGGCACATGCAGAAAAGGTGATTGAGATAACATGCCTTGTCTCAGGCATGTTTAGTCCTCAGTGTAACATTCTTTCTTTCTAAACTTCAGTGAAGTCTTGTGCTGCAGATTTACCCAGTTCCATTTGTCATTGGATCTCTTGACTGTTGCCTGTAAGAGTATTGTTAGTGGATCCAAGCAAGACGAAATCATTGATACTGCAATCTTTACTCCATTTATCATAGTGTTACCAATGGCCCAGTTGTGAGGATTTTTGTTTTCTTTACATTGACTAGTATTCCACACTGAAGGCAGCAGTCCCCTTGAGCATCATCAGCAAGCACTTCAAGTCTTTCCCATAGTCAGCAAGTAAAGTTGTGTCATCTGCATTTCACAGGTTGTTAATAAATCTTCCTCTACTCCTGATACTGAATTCTTCTTCATATAATCCATAGGTTCTGATTATTTGCTGGCCAGCAGACTGAGTAAATCTGATCAGAAGATACTACCCTGATGAACAGCTTTCCTGATTTTATATCATGCACTTTTTCTGTTCACAACACTGCCTCTTGTCTTGGCATAGAAGAGTGTTTCTAGTGCTTATCAGCATGTTGGGCTATTTCCATTGGTATCCCAATTGCGTGAGCCTTGTTTTTGCCTCGTGCCAGTCAGGGTTCTTCCTCAGTTCCATTGATTCCTGCTCAGATGGCACTTTTAGAAAAGGTTGAATCTTTACCATCCAACCTGCGTATTATTTCAATCCAATTTTGATACTTGCTGAATTCTTCAATATATAACCCACAGAATCTTTCAATAATGCCATTCAAGGCTTGCTTTTTCTCTTTAGTGCTTTAATCTAGTTATTTTCTAATTCTTTATTTATTCTCTATTTCTTTCGTTCTCCCATTCTTTCTCATCAGGATGTGCTGAGTGCGTTCTCCATTGTGGTTTCTATCTAGGTCTTTGCACGTTTATTACAATATTTCACTATGGCTTCTCAAGCGGCCCCTAGCAATGTGGTAGTCAGCTCTTTCATCATTTATTCCTTTGTCTTAGCTACTCTATGATTAAGAGCAAGTTTCAAAGTCTCTTCTGACACCCACTTTGATCTTGTCTTTCTTTCCTCTTTTAATGAATTGCTGCTTTCTTCATGTATGATGCCAGTGACAGGATCACAGTTCTTATCAGGACTTCTTGCACTAGTGTTCTGTGTGTCAGATCTGCTCTTTTGATGTTCCGGAAGTTCACGTGGAATATACTCATGGTGCTATTTCAGCTCTCACGATTTGTTTTACTTTTTTTTTTTGCTTCACGTTGAACTTAAATATGAGAAATTGATTATCTGTTCCATAGTTGGTCCCTGGATTTATTTTAGCTGCTTATATTGAATACCTCCATTGTCTCTTCTTACAGATATGGTCAATACTTTGATTTCTGTTTATTCCATCTGGAAGTCCAAGTATATAGTTTCATTTTGTTTTGTTGAAAAGGAACTTTCTATGAAGTCATTGATCTTGCAAAATTCTAATTTGGCCTAAGTCTACCTACTACTCATGCTGCGGGGCCAGGATGGTGCCCAGCTGTGCTTAACTTTGGCCCGTGCCACCTGCCTCCACAATGCCACCAACAAACAGGCTCAGGTTGTGGGCAGCAAAAAAGCAGAGGAGAAAAAGAAAGAAAAGATCATCAAAGACAAAAATTTTGGTCTAAAAAATAAGAAAGGAAGAAAGCAACAGAAGTTTATCAAGGCTGTTACTCAAATTAAATTTAGTCAACAACATCTATGTCAGGTAGCACAAAGTGAAGCTGAAAAGAAATTGAAGAAAGATGACAAGAAGAAAGAATTCCAGGAATTAAGTGAACTATTCAAATCTGTAGTTGCTGCTGAAGAAATAAGTAAAGGTGCAGATCCCAAATCTTTGGAATGTGCATTCTTCAAGCAAGGACAGTGCACTGAAGTGGGTAGTGTAAGTTCTCTCATGACTTGACTCTGGAGAGAAAATGTGAAAAGCAAAGTGTTTGCATTGATGCAAAAGATGAAGAACTCAGTAAAGATACCATGGATAATTGAGATGAGAAAAAAAACTGGAAGAAGTTGTGAACAAGAAGCACGGTGAGGTGGAAAAAATAAACACAACTCAAATAGTGTGCTGGCATTTCCTCGAAGCTATTGAAAACAACAAGTATGGCTGGTTTTGGGTATGCCCTGCAGATGGTGATATGTGTATGTATCATCATGCACTTCCCCCTGGATTTGTGTTGAAAAAAGATGAAAGAAGAGGAAGAAGATGAAATTTCATTAGAAGATCGCATTGAAAGAGAGTGTTCTGCCCTAGGTCCAAATGTTACAAAACTCACCGTAGAATATTTTCTTGCCTGGGAAAAAGGAAAAGAGAAGAAAAGCTTAATAAACTTGAGCAAGATCTGGAAAGAAGAAAAGCAGGCTTCAAAACGGGGAAAGCACTAGTGACCAGTGGTGGTGAGGTGTTTGAATTTCATCCTGAGCTTGTTGATGATGATAATGATGAAGAAGCAGATGATACCCGTTACCCACAGGGAACAGGAGGTGATGAGGTTGATGATTCTACGAACGTAAATGATGTGAATTTAAGCCTGTACATTCCAAGAGATGGAGAAGAAATAGGCATTACCACAGCCAGTCTTGAAAGATTCAGTATATATGCTTCAGAAAAGGAGGAAAACAAAGTAAGTGAAGCCTCTGGAGGCAGGGCAGAAAATGGGAAAGAAGTGTGTTGGACGAGGATAAGGAAGGAGAGGCACAGGAAAATGGAACCATTGATGCTGCTCCTGTTGATGAGAATCTTTTCACTGGGGAAGATTCGGATGAACTAGAAGAAGAATTAAACATGCTTGATAGAGATGAATGACACCAAGCAAGTTCATGGACAGATGAAGTCAGCTCAACGTGAGTTGAAATTGACCTCATCAATTTTTCCACCTAGAATGCTTCAACTGGATTTGTTTATTTGCCATGCTGGTTGTGATGGGCTAACCCTCTCCAAAAACAGGAATGTTCTCCTTATGTCTTCTCTCCTAACTTTGACTACATCTCATAGTAAGTTCAGATTAGGCCGTGATAAATTGAAATATAATGGTCATTTCAGAAAATGATTGATGGTTATAACTGTCCACTCAAGTAGGAAGTGTAACTGCCCCAAATTTGTATTTCATGGGCATGTGTTATTACCAGGAACAAGATAAATCTAAATATAAAACATCTTTCCTTTAAAAAAATTCTAATTTTTCATGTCCAGGTTTTTTTCTATCACCAAGGACATATTTTACAACTAATGCTCCTTTTTTTCCAACTTCGTCACTCCAATCACCAATAAATTACCAGTTCATCTTGATTGAATAATTGATCAATTTGAGACTATGGCCTTGGTAGAATTCTTCAATTTCTGCATCACTAGCTTTAGTGGTTGGTGCATATATTTGTATAATAGTTATATTGATGGTTTTTCCTTGTTTCCTTGTGTGGATGATGTACTCTTATAACATACAGCATTGCATTTCAAGATAGATCTTGGTGATAATGGCAATCCCTTACCCCTTGAATCCACCATTCCCAGCAGAGTAAACCATATGATTTTCAGCCTCAAAATGACCAATATTCAGCCATTTCAGCTCATCTTATACAGAAAAACATAAGGAAAAATCCTTCCTGATAACATATTCAAAATCTGAGACACCATTTTCACTTCTAAGGATAACTTGTTGAGTATCTTGCCACACCGATTTGTTTATTTTTCTGGCAAACCATGGCATTTTTAATAATACTCTTCATCAACACTGTAATGTAAATGTATAAATATTTCATAGACCATTCTTATTAATTGCCCATCTTTAAATTCATATGTGGTGACTTGAAATTCCCTGACTTGGGTCAGGCTCACCTTAGGTCTCAAAAGAAATCTTTGCTTCTGAACACATAGAAGAGTGGTTTTGCAGAAGATTTTCCTAACATAAAGCTTTATTTTACTTATTGACTGCTTTCTCCATATACCTTGATTGTGGTTCAACATAAAAATGAATTCTTTGTCAATGTTACTATTTTCTACACTTATTATGATATTGCTTTATTGGCTCCGTAGTGTGACTTTTGCTTTCTTTATGTTGAGCTTGAGGCCATGTGTGTACAAAATGGACTACATAATAGACAAATTATGTCATCAATTAATAATTAAAATCTCAAAGAGTGTTTTTCATCAACAGTTGTTTTATGAGAAAGGTTGTATGTCATTTTCTCCAACTGAAAGTAAGAGAAGAAAATTTTCATTGAGTTGATTTTGTTGCATTCCATGGCCTAGCTTCTGACTGCTGTATTCTTGGCCTACTTGGAAAGTGTTCAGTGTGAAAATTCCGTGTCCTTGCCACATCTATTGCTACATTTTTGGCAGATGGGGATAAAGCCAAGAGACAGTGGTGGCTACAGAGACTATTTCTTGATGATTACCTACATAATTGTTGAAAAACAAAAATTTAAAACAGTATTAGAATCGAGCACAAGCCAAAAACTCTTGGGAGGGGATTAAACATAAAATTGACAATTTGAAAAAAACCTAATGCTGTACTAGGATATATTTACTTCTAACAGTCATAATTGAATCCCCATGATAAGCTGGACAAAATTAACCACATTCATAATATTAAGAGAATTAAATTTCAGAGAGACTCAGTTACTTGTGCATGATTGAGTTAATAGGTCTCAAAGTAATAATAATTGGGGGGGGGGGAAGATAGTTTCCTTCCAAAGAATAACACCTTCTGCCCACCCCCACCCCCCCAACCCCGGGATATCTGACTCATCTCTTTAATATGAGGAGATGGGAGTTTGGAAGAGGGTTTTACCATAGTACCCTAGGTATTATTTTCTCATGGATCATAAAGGCTGACTAGATTTATAATAATGAGAACTATAGATATTGGTCAGATATAGTCTTCCAATGTTCCTCAGAGAAAGAGTTCATCTTTGGAAGCCCAGGACTTTAAACTTGCACTGGCTAGCATCACAGGAAGAAGGAGGTCAAAGCATTTCTAACTGGGGCACTGCTTCTTCAATCTCATTGCTCCCAAATCTAGGCATTCCACCTATTGAGGGCAAAAGATATACTTTTTGTTGCTGTTAGAGTGTATTGTAGACTTCATTATCTTACCCCTACTCATAAAGAATTGCTTTTAAAGCAGTATTTCACTTAAAGCTTAGATGGACTAATCCAATTTTCTATATGACTGGAAGCTTCTGATTATTTTTAATGTATGAATCTCCAGTGTATTTCATAATGGGTCACTTCTATAACTCCATTGCTCCCAAATTTGCTTCCGTCTGATGTGGAATACATCACACCAGAACATTCTATTAACAGTGCTAATGTGCTAATGGTGCTAGCAGAGGGCCAAGAATCAGAAATACAAAATTAGACCCTGAATATGAGTCTTTTCATTCAAAAATTAAACATTGGTTCTTTTAAGACAAAACTGTAGTAAAATGGTAAATTTGCTAAGAGACCAATTGATATCCTTGAGAGACGATGCGATATTGGGGAACAAAGATTGGCTTCTATGATAGAAAGGTTAGATATTGTGTGGCATACATAGATAGGTAAATTTTGTTACATGCAATGCCATTCTCTTGGACCCTTACTAAGTCTCCATTCAAGTTCCATTGTTTGTTAATTCATGGGGCTACTGGGTTGCCAAACAGTGATGGGCTGAAGTTGTGGGCTGTATAATTTTATTTACTTGATTTATGGGATCTACTCAACTTAAAACATACTGGGTCTCATGAAATATGACTTGTGATTTTATGGTCTTTGAAGATTCACGGTCAGGTTTCTTGTGTCTACAAGGATCTGGTAGTATGTCAAGAGCTGTTTGTCAAATATGCACAACTTTTTGTTACACTTAGCTCCTTCTTCACTGTCCTAAAATATACATCATTATTATTATATTTGTGGTTATTATAAACTCCCACAATACATATTCCCATTGAAGATGCTCCTAATACCATAGGTCCTGAGAGACCATATGGCCCAAGTAACAGGGCTGTTCACATGACAGCCAGCAACCATTTCAATTGGCATCCCCTTCAGGCTGCTTCAATACTGGAAACTTCGTGCATCACCCCATATATAGGTCAACATAAGGTTCTCAGGAGTAAAAATGCTGTTTCAGAATTCAAGGAAACTACCAGGCAATTGCCGCTTTCATCTTATGAAAACTACAATGACTGAATTCATGACCCTAAAGTTGTGTGACTCATCTCTAACAGGGCTAGTACATCTGGCTGAGCAGCTACAATTTGAATTACTTGTTGTAAATATGTAGAAATCCACTCATCTTCCATATTCTGTATGTTTCATTTGTTTATTTTTAGAATACTGAGATGAGGAGTATCAATTTGAGAGACTTCAACTTGTACTTATCCAGTATCATAACTATATTCTCAAAGATTGATGCCCTGCTGGTGCTGTAAGTTGAACTGTTAGCTGCTAACTGCAAGTCTGGGGGTTCAAACTGACTGCCAGTTCCTTGAGGAAAGGATAAGACTGTCTGGTCTCCTAAATATGTATAATCTTAGAAACCCTGAGAAGTAGTTATACTTCATCCAAAGGATCACTGAGAGTTGTAATTAACCCCATGACAATGGTAAGCTAAATAATGAAATGTATTGTGAGATTATTCTAACAAACAATTGCTGATACAAGACCATAGGAAACTATGTAATAAAGGTATCAATATATGAATTCATAGTTTCTGGACATATTCTCCATCTAGGACTATACACTTCTGAAGATGGTATTTCCATTATCTCTAATCCTTCCCAGAATCATTCTATGTTCTCTGAATTCGTCATGTCATAACAGAAGCTTGGCATCTTTAAGGGACTTAAATAGTGATCCTTCAAATTTTCTCTCAATTTGAGAAACAAACAAACAAATAAAAGATGTGAACAGGTAAGATCAAGGATGTAGGGTGGATGGGGTAAAATTTTTCAATGAAGTTCTCAAAGCACAGCCCTCGCTTTCCTCAGTGAATGAAAAGGTGCACTATCATGGTAGTAAACCAAATCCTCAGTGCATGAATCCTGGCCTTTTCCTCATTGGTGCGGTTTTTATTGTTCTTTCAGCTTCTTCATTATTAAGATAGTCCTGTATCCTTTGACAGTTACATAATCTCTTGTCAACTTGGGAAGAGGTAGAGTCTAGCCTATCAATCAGGCCACAACCAATGAGGCCTCTGTGTGATCATGGCCTCCTCCTGAAGATTCTGGAAACTCCTTTCTTCCTCCCTGGAGATGGGACACATGCTTGCTGTGAGACATTCTTGACGACAAGTTTGATGGAGCTATGCTGATGCATGAAGACCCATGCCAGCTCTGAGATATTTCCACCACCACTGCGTCCACAAGACTTTCCACCCACTGGCTTGTGATCTTCCTGCATTCAGTGTTATTGCATGGGTTGCATGCGTCAGAAGAGGAAATTACAGACTGGTATCGGATATATGGGCTAATATCAGACTTATGGACTTGATCTGGACTGGGTTGGGATGCTTTCTTAATAGACAAGTGCTTTTTGATAGAAAGTTATCTATTACACACATATGAGTGTCTCTGGATTTGTTTCTCTAGTCCACCCAGACTAACACAATCACAAACTTTCTGCATGTTATTAAGAGAGGCCAGTCTCTGGAAAGAGACATCGTATTTAGTAGAGGAACATTGAAAAACTGGGAAACCATCGAGGAGATTGGTTGACATGGTGGCTCCTACAACATGCTCAAGCAGAGTAAGTGGGAAGATGGTGCAGGACTGATCACTGTGTCATTCATTCTGTGCCTTCAATGTACATTCTGTTGTACATAATTTTGCTCTGAATTTTAACTGACTCCATGGCAAATAACAGAAACAACAAAAAACACAACCTTCTGATCTTAGCTCAATGCCTTAAATTAACTGGCCAAAAGATCTCACTAGAACTCTCAGATTTGATTGACAGTTTTAATGATGGCACTGGAATAAGATTGAGACAAATATATTGCTCACATATGGCTCTTCACTGGTTGGCAAGACATGTTTAACTGTATTTTGTTTGGAATAAACATATATGTGAACCAGAACCCTATTAACAAAGCTATTTTACTTACTCTTGTATTTAGGTACTGAGAAAATAATAAGTGGATAGGTCCAGAATCTAATGATCACAGCAAAAGTCAGAAATAAGAAAAAAGTCAAAAAAAAGTTATAAATACATTTATAACTTGGCCCATAAAATGTTAACATACTAATAAGGTCATGGTGCTCTTTTGTTCAATAGGTCTAAAAAGATTAGCATATTCATATCCCCCAGCATATACTTAATCCAGCAAAGGACTAGGAAGCAATCTTATGTGGAGTTGCAATGTGTTAAGGTCATTCCTCCGGTGATTCAATGCTGGACTTGTATGTCAATGGGCTCTGAGTCTGAAAACTCACACAAATTTTGCGACCCATTAAGAAGTTTTATCTTTCATTTGGGAGGGTCTGACTTCTATTTACAGATGACCCATCATTATTTATTTTGATTGTATATATTGAGAAGTAATTTTTAACTAGCCTTATATTTTGCATCAAGAGGTGCCATATTTTATTAACCATCTCTTCATAACTCTTTAAAGGTACAGACCACTAGACAGCCCTCACATTCTGTCACTCAAAACAGTAATTGTGATTAATGATGTTCCTGGGTGTGAGGGCCATCTTTTCAGTCCTATTGTTGTCAGGGTCCTATTATAGCCATTAGTATTAGTACTGTGGTTTTATGACATCATCCCTTACCTTTAGCCCAGACTTACATAACAGAGCCACCAGTGAACTTCTAAGGAAAGCTTGCATCTCTCTCAGTGAATTATATGTTGATCTGGTAATTATTGTAACATTATGACCTTTAATAAAAGGCTACCTTCAGGAATTTTCCAGAGTGATATCCTGGTCTACTCTACTGTGTCCCTTCTGCACACCATCTAATTATTTTAAATACTGGAAACCATAGTAATTCTGTAGTTCCTATCATTACAGAACGTCTTGTGGGGAAGAAGTTTTGGCATATTTCTCCAGCAAAAGAAAGAGACCATTTCTCTATTCACAAATTGTTCAAGAGAAATTGAGATTTTATTATTAGAAGGAGAATTAACTAGATACCTCTAGTCACATTTTAGGACTTCTTATATGTTGCAGATAATTCAGCTCCAGAAACTCCTGTAGGATTTTCTGAAAACATCTTCCCAATATTTTATTTGCAATTTATATCTCTGCTAATCCAAGTTATACCCATATGTCCTTCTTGAAAATGTTGATAGAGCACTCCCAATAAATGTCCTGTACACTAATCAACATATCAGAGAATATTCCCTGTAGAACCTACCTTGTCTCAGGATATCAGTACATTACTGTTTTAAAAATCAAAGAATGTTAAAGCAAAGGAATATTCTTTTTATATCTTTAGAGTTATGTATGCATTCTCAAAAAATCACATAAAAAGCTACAATAATATTAGCTAAAGATTTTATGCAACATTCAAGAACATTTAACCGAATACCAAAATGACACAAATCTACATCTGCAATCACCATTAATTATGCATTACAAAATGGTATCATTTAGGGAATAGAATTTTTCTATGAACAAGCAAGTTTTGTTTGAAAATGCAAAATTGATGAATTGCAAATCAGTTAAGTTAAAGTTTAAATAATGAAATTCAAATTAAGTTCATTTTTATCCAAAATCTTATGTATATTTTTAAAATTTAAGAAATTCTTGCAGAATTGTTTAACTGAATATTAACACTTATGTTTTGTGTCTTAATATTATTTCTTAAAATGTATTTAGTCTTAGCAAAACTGTTTCTCTTCAATATATATGTCTTCTTAAATGTATTCATGGCTATGATAGGGATCTTAAAATTTGATTGGACAAATGATCTATCAATTTTTTGCAGATCCAAATTTAAAAGTATCACCCCCTTTTTAACACATTTCTGAATCTTACAAAACCTTTTACTGGCATCGATAACAAAAATATCACTCAGGTAACACTAACTCAGTGTCAATGATGTGAGACTAATATCCTGGCTTCATTAAGGCTGGTTGTTCAGAAGATATCATTGTGTAGGGATGATGAGACACAGTGTTCCTGGCAGTATTACAAATTTTAGCTCTGGATTGCCACTTTCATGTCCGTAAAAGTAAATGAATCTCTGTGACACTGTTTTCTTATCTCTAGACCAGGGCTAATGATAATGTTATATCAAAAGCCTACCTTTAGATTAAAATAAGATAGTAGATGTAAAATAATTATCACAGTGCCTGTAATGTAGCAAATAGTCCCTCAAAGTTGTCATTTTCATGTCCTCTGTATATTTTTATAACATAAAAGTATGTGTAAAGATAGATTTATAGACAATAAAGTATTGTGTATTATTAAGTACGTGTGATGACTAACCAAGTCAGAATTCAATATCAATAAGAAGAGATAGTGTCTGGCACTGTGCTAAGGACTGATATAATTAATATATTAATGATCTTTCTAACAATCTCAAAACAAGATTTCATCATGGCCTTTCTAAATGCATGAAGTTTGAAAATTAAATAGGCAAATGATTTGTCAAACGTTAAACTGCTGTCACATGATGAAACCTGGGTCAAATTCAGATTATTTTGAATTCAAAATGTTTATTTTCTTCCATAGTCTATATTGTATTTCTAAAGAACAGGGTAGAGCTAAGGACAATTAGTTGTGTTAGTAAAAATCCTTTAAAATGCCAATGTGTAATCTCCCTCATAATGCCTTCGAACATCTAATATCCCTTATCATGTCATCATTTAAGTGTCTTTGGTGAATTTCTCATTCTCATTTAGTCTCTAAAATTTTCGTTGAAGGGAAGATATAGTCCATTAACATTGTGAGTTTATGGAATCCAAGCTGTAAAATCTATGCTCTTCGCCTCAAAATTTTCTTTCTTTGTTTTTGAGGACAATTAATTGATTAGGGAGGAAGAAAAGATCAATCAATAATAATTATATAACTCAACAGAAAATCTAGATGGGAAATAAGGAAAAATAGATTTTTTAACCATGCTATAGAAGTCATTCTTAGAAGTCAGACACAGGTGATCTAGCAGCTTTACTTTATAAACCGAGGACAATATGTAAGATGTTATAGGCATTTGTTGCCCCTGTCAAAATCAGACCCAGAAACGCCCATTTTAACTTTTTTTTAGGCACACACTACAATTATCTATATTTTATTTATTTCACAACAACTCTATGAGCTGGGTGGTAATAGTGCTATTGTTAGGAAGAAAGTTAAATAGATTAGTACAAATTTTAGTCATAAGATAGAGACAACAATTAAAAAACAAGGTCTTTCTGTCTCTCTTCTTTTTCTGGGTCTGATTTATAGAATTTATAAAGAATAAATTTCTGTTCTAAAAATAATAATTACTATAAAGCTTTATTCTGAAGCAAAAGAATCAATGTAGGAAGAATATGCCACCCTACGCTTTCATGTATTTGTGCATTACTGTATGGTTTACTGGTTTTAAAATTGAGCATAACTTTCCCCTGATTGCTTGCATCCCGCTAATGTATTTATGTTTTAGCTCATTTTTAACTCTGGAAAAATAATAAAGTCTGAAGAAAGAGCTCAGTAATAAGTAAAACGTGTGTGTGTGTGTGTGTGTGTGTGTGTGTGTGTGTGTGTGTGTGAATGTGTGTGTGTTGGTGCTTCAAAACTTATGTGGGAATTTTCATATATTTTAAACTATTTTATTCATGAACTTTCTGGGGCTTCTTCATGGTGTATATTTCTTGTGTTGATCGTCATGTGGATCTACAAATATTTTGTTGCCTTTGTTTGGGTTTATAGTACTTGCTACCTACTTTTATAAAAAACTTGGAAGGAAGGTGATCTTTTACTTGGTGTTAAAATTACTCATTTTTTAAGTTAAGTAATATTTTAGTTTCTTCAGTCATTAATTCATATCTTCAAACTACACATCAAGCTTTCAGTTTAATCATACCACTAAATCCTACTTTTTAGTTGTCTGCCCTCAAATATTCCTTGTTCAAGTACAGGCCAGTAGAACGGAATCATTCATCAGTAAACTGTCTTGTTATAAGCAGCGCATTCTACAATGAACCAAATCCAAGCCTGTGATTTCCCTGTTTCCCGCTCCATCTTTTTAACATCAGCTATGTGAGTCCGAAGAGGGACTTATGGGCTAGCATCAGATTGATGGATTTGAATTTGATGAGGCTGGGATGCTTTCTTGATGAAATGTTGCTTCATAATATAAAAGTATTCTTATACATAGATGAGTGTCACTGGATTCATTTCTCTAGACAATCTGGCCTAAAACAGTATAATTTTCTATGCGTGAGTGTGCCAGAATATTGTGTGTGTTCTTTTTAATCCATTCTTCTACTGACAGGAATTTGGGCTGTTTCTAGATTATTGCTATTTTGAATTGTGCTGCAATGACATTGTCAAGCAGACAGTTTAGGTTACGTTGCTTATTTCTTTGAGATACATACCCAGCGGAGGTATTGGCAGGTTGTGTTGTATTTCAATTCCAGGTTGTGTTAGGTGGTATCTTATCACAGTCAACAAGCCTGCTCTTGTTAGATGTCATTGAATCGGTTCCAATTCATAGCTACCCTATGTATAGGATCAGGAAACACTGTCTGGTCCTAAGCCATCACACTATACATACATACATACATACATACACACGTACATATACATACATATATATAGAGAGAGATATTTAAAGTAAACACTTTAAAGTTTTTTTTAATCATTTTCTTGTGAGTTCTAACAGGTCTTATAGTAATCCATACATCAGTTGTATCAATCACATTTGTACATATGTTGCCATCATCATTTTCAAAGCATTTTCTTTCTATTTGAGCCCTTGGTATCAGCACATCCTTTTCCCTCCCTCCACCAACCTTCTATCCTGTGACCCTTTGATAAATTATACATAATTGTTATTTTCATATCTGAACATCTGCTCTCTCCTGTCACCCACATTTCTGTTGTTTGTCCCACTGGTGGTAGAGGGTGGGGGTGTTATATGCTGTTCAATGTGATTGGTTTCCCCCTTTCTCCCCCTTCTTCTTCCACCTTCACCCTACCCTAATAGTATAGCTACTCCCATTATTATTCCTTAGGGGTTTATCTGTCCTGGATTCCATGTTGAGAGCTGTTATCTGTACCAATGTGCATGCTAAGGTCTAGCCAGATCTGTAAGTTAGAACTGGGTCATGGTAGTGGGGCTGAGGGAAGCATTAAAGAACTAGAGGAGCATCATGTGTGTTTTGTCAATACTACAAGGCACCCTAGCTGCCTCGTCCCTTTCTTTTGACCCTTCTGTGAGGAGATGTTCAATTGTCTACAGAAGGGCTGTGGGTCTCCACTCTGAACCCCCTTGTTGATATCAATATAATTGTTGTAGGTTGTCTGATGCCTGATCCCTGATCCCATAGACACCGCATGATCACACAGGCTGGTGTGCTTCTTCCCTGTGGGGTTTGTTGCATGATGGCTGCTTGTTTCATTTAAAGGCTGCAGATGCTATGTCTTCTAATAGCTGGGCACCATCAGTTTTCTTCATCACATTTGCTTATGCACCCATTTTGTCTTCAGTGATTTTGTCAGGCAAGTGAGCATCACAGAATGCCACGTTATTACAAAAAAGGGTTCTTGCATTGGGAAAGGGCTTGTGTAGAAGCCCAACGTCCATCTGCTACCTTAATAATTATCATATAAATGTATGTACTTAGACCTATATCCCTATCATTATATATTAACATATTTTTGTAGATGCATGCCTATATTTATGCCTCTATAAATGCCTTTTGCCTCCTAAGTCTCTTTCCTTTTACTTTCCTCCTGACCCACTATAATGTTCTGTGGTAAACTCAGGGACTGGATGAGAATGTAATTAAGCTCAATCATCCATGCTCATAATTACAGAGGAAGACTCTCACGGTTATGAGATATAAATAAATCTTATTATACATTCTCATGACTGGTCACGGTACCTCCAAGAACCTCACATAAAGGAACTGTCATAAAGGAGCTATCATAGAAGACGAATCATATTTGTGTCTAGCTACTTCACCATGCCTGAGGTTTCCTGTAGATAAGAGCAATCAAGTTCTGTAGTCAAACCACCATAAACTGTTTCAACCCCTGGGGATGGTTCAGGGGGGTTCAAGGTCAACTAGCACTAGGTCAAGATGCTGATTCACCTCATTGTTGCTTTATTACATTACCTGCTTATGATATTATCCATTCACTATGTAATATGCTAGTTGTATGATGTGCATGCCTTCTGAAGGATCGGTATGCCCCATTATCTATACCCATTGGAAAATACATTCTCTCTCTCAGTCCTGACATAAGATGAGGGTCCCCTGTTCCTTGCTGTATGTCTGCCAGTCTTTAATATTTTCTGCAATCGCAAAGTCACTCTAGAGGGCCAGTTCAAGTGTTGGGGACTCCCTCACCTCAACAACATTGTTCTACCTTCATTCCGTTGTATGTATGTACCTGAAGTTTTTAATCCATTGTCCATTCATGGAAATTTAGGTTGTACCTATGCTTGTGGTATCGGTGAAGCCACCTTGTTAGTCATTTTTCCAGAAGGCATTCCTCTTTTTCAATGCCCTGCTACTTTACAAAGCATGATTTCCTTCTCCAGCGACTTCTCTCACCTTACAACATGCCGGAGTATATGAGACAAAGTCTCACCACCCTTCCCTTTCAGGAGAATTCTGGCGGTATTTCTTTTAAAACATCTCCTTAGCAGTAATGTAGAAAAGAGAAGAATTCATACAATTGCTGTTAAAGAATGAAACTGTGCGCATTCACTCAAGCAGCTTGCCCTGTGGAAGCACTATGCACTGGGGCAAACAACAGTGAACTCAACGAGGAACAAAACCTTTCCTTTTGGGAGACATAATCTAGGACAGGACACACTTAACATGCATATTTTCATGCACATCTAAGTTAGGATTTAAAATTAAATAATAATTGAACTAAACATTTTAAGAAAAACGTGAAGTACAGATACCCTAGCTTAAATAGATAGAGTATAGTATCAACACTTTATGATAATCTTCATAGATTGAAATGGAGATTGTAATAGGAAGAGAGATTAAAAAGTCTTTTGTGCTGGGTTGTTCAAGACCTGGACAATTATGGAACATGGCTTGAATGTATATGGAAAGGTGTCCCAAGAGGAAGACAGAATGAATGCAAAGTCTACACGTGGGACATTTGACAAGTGAATACAGGCAAAATTCAGGTGTGTGTGTGTGTGTGTGTGTATGTATATGTTATTTAGTTGCATTATATTATGACTACTTTAATTTATATGGGTTAAATAAATACACGGACATTTTCATTTTTGTATGATGTGACTTCAAAAACTCCATGGTAAGTTTTATTCTTTTCATTCCATTTAACACAGTTTTTTAAGGATCGCTCAATTTTACTTCACCGAGGGCATCAATCACTGCCATCTGGTCACTTGTGACTCACTATCTGGTGGGGTGACTGGTGGTTTTGAACTATTGATCTCAGAGTCAGCAGTCCAATGCATAATTCGCTGTGTCACTAGGTCTCCTCCCTAAGGGACAACCTTAGACAAGCTATCTGAAAACTATATAGGCTTTAAGTTAAAAATATTTATTATCATGTTGATTGTAACATCTACATTACTTTTCAAACCTTTACTTCTCTGCTCCTAACCTCTTCCCCTTCAGTCTCTGGTTAATACATTCTACACTCTGTCTCAAGATTTCTCAGTTATTTCATCTGTTAGGAATAGTGTCACATAAACGTTCATATTTAATACGAGAAATCCACACCTGGCATCGTGCATCTTTGATATTCTTTACACATCTCTGCGTGTTCTTTCTGCATAGAAATTATGATACTTATATTTCTATATGCGTGCCTGACACTTAATCAAATGAATTGAATGTCTACATTGTATCAAGCCATGTGACAGAAAACAGTACTCATTGCTACTCAAAATCCTAATTATATAACCCCCAGGTTATTTTCAGCTTTATAAGAAATATGTTTGCCTTATGGTCAGTTTTATTTTTTAAAATTTATATACCAATCTATTTATCAATCAGAAATTGTGTTATTATCTCAGACTTAAGCCCTAAATCCTCATCTAGATTCTAGAATTTGTAACAGAGACTAAACTATTAAAAAAGAAATAATATTCTTAACATCTTTAAACATTTCCTAATATACCAATATAGTAAAGGAACATGCTCTGCTCTTTATTGGGGTTCTTCATGCATGGCACAGTCCCTTTCTCCAATTCTTACCACTCCATTAGAGAAAGGTGATATATATAATTTAAGATAGATCAGTGGTTCTCAACCTTCCTAAGCTGCCGCCCTTTAATACAGTTCCTCATGTTGTGGGGACCCCCCCCCAGCCATAAAATTATGTCAATTACTACTTCATAACTGTAATTTTGCTACTGTTGTTAATCAGGCGACTCCTATGAAAGGGTCCTTCAACCCCGAAAGGGGTTGCTACCCACAGATTGAGAACCGCTGAGATAGATAGATAGATGATAGATAGATAGATAGATAGACGGATAGACAGACAGACAGAGAGATAGACGGGTGGTAAAATTGTTAGCCCTGTGATCTACAGGAAGGCTTTAAAAAAAAAACAACAACAACCAAAAAACCCAAAACAAGGAAATAACTTTTTCTCCTTTTCCACCCCTGCCAAGGAGTCAGTACTTTAAACTTGAATTTGCCATTTAAGCAAAATAAAGAACTCTTCTCTCTGAAAGTGGAATAACTGTCACAACATTGAATTTCCTTTGCAGAATCTCAGACCAAGTATTAAAAATACAGGGAATAATAAGGCATACCTTGTTTTCAGGGAACTTAAGATCTATAGAATATGAAGACATATGCCACTTAAGCTAATGCCAGATATGCTTTAAATGTTCATGCATTTTATTTATTCATTCTTAAATTGATGTATATTCTCCACACATTTTTATATAGAGGTTAGAATCTTATCAGTTTTTGTGAATATTAGTGTCTCAATCAATGAAACTCAATGAGTAAAGACGTTACCTGAATGGGCAAAAAATAAAGACATAAGTTAGGAATTGAGGCAGAATTATTTAAGCAATGTGAATTTAATCAGGTACATTCAACAACAGCCTCTTAAATGCAAAATATAAACACTCAAACTATGAGAGACAATAAAACCATTCTGAAGAAGGAATGATATTGGAAAGGTGGGGGCACTGTGTGAATGTGAAATACACATGAATAGTGAAATCAAAGAAGGCACTGGGAGACAGTTATTTCCACACCAGCCAAGGTCCTTCAAAATTAATTTAGCTGGTCATGTTTCTAATCTGTTCAAAGTTAAGCCTATGAATTACAATTATGCTCATATTTTCTGCACACATAATTCTCTCTCTTACATTTGTTCAGAATTCTCAAATACATGTGTTTTTTACTGGCCCAAAGTAGTAAAAGCTACTTCCTAATAGGATTGAACCAATATTCTCATTTTACAAATATTTTGAAGAATCCTAAGAACTGAATTTGTAAAGATTAGCTTTCAGTCTAATCTGACTTCCATAATTAGAAGTAGATCTTTATTTAACAATTGTGAGTATGGAAGGGGAATAAATATCAAAAACTGCTCCTAATTTTAAAATAAATATACTTCTATAAATAAATTATGGCTTATAAGTTCAGCTCTCTTTAAGTTAAAGAATATTAAATACATAAACCTGATTATGTTTTTACCCCACCTCTGTTTAATTATCTTAAACAGGGACCAGGAGAAGTACATTTTAAAAAATATGTAATCAATGTTTACTTCACATAGCTTGCTCTATTGTTTCATATTCGATTTATGAGATGAAATGCACAGGTATTTTTTAATCCATACGAGTCAGTCAGAGATCGGAACATGTATGTAACATCGCTCTTCAGCCTATGCCCAGCTACACTACTGGATCCTCAAATTTACTTCTCTGTGAAGTTCTCCATCTTTTCACAACTGTACTCATTGCCTTGTCAAATTTCAGTGGGTTTGCTTTTGTATTATGTTATATCTCAACCATGCCTAAGATTAAATCACCAAGACTGACATTCAAGATAACACACATTATTTCTTGTGTTTGTTTTGACAATATGAGTAAACACAGATATGGTCATTCAAGGAAGGTAATTTCAGAAGCAAAACTATATGCTTTTCTCTAAATGGGCTCATCTTTTAAATCTAATGCATTGGTTACACTGAACATAGAGAAGCAGAAAGATAATACTGTAACGCCTGTTGAGAAAGTGATGCTACTGTAAAATAGAGATGATTTAATTTACTTCTAGCATGCACCAGGTGAGGAAATGACTGTGGACTTAAGATAATTGGTTCTCAAAAATATTCTTATGACTTCATAATTATCAGTATGCTTTATATATTTTGTTAAGATACAATCACCATAATCCCATGCCCTTAGAATGATATAAAATTAGAACTGCAGGATCTAAAAATTTAGAGAAGATTTAGGGTACCTGAAATTAATTTTTGTCTGTGGGAAGAGCTAAATTCAATAAACTTTGAGATTCATATGTATAAAATAGAATAATAGCATTTGTCCAGTAAGATTGAAATATATAAATTGATTCATATATTACATATGTATCACTAAGGACATTATACTAGTATTCTATTCTCTCTTATATAATTGTTGTCATGGATTATTTTTCTTTATTTGCATGTATTTGATATGCCTTTGACTACGCACATTTGTTAGCTTCCACGAACAAATATAGAGATTTATACATAATATCAGCAAACACACATACATGTAATGGAAGTATAAAAATTAAGATGCTGTATAGAACTTCTGTGGCAGTTAGCTTCTATGTCAACTTAAAGTTGTATAAAGTGTAGGGGTGGAGTCTAATCTATCAATCAGCCTGCTGATGCCTCCTTGGGGGTGAGACCTATTCTATAAGAACAAAAGAGAGGAACAACTCCTTACTCTCTCTTTGCCCCTTTACCTTCCTTGTGCTTGGACATGACAGCCTCGAAAGGTGGCCCACTTTGGGCTGTTGATTCTGTGAGACAGTATTGAGCTACCAGTACCCAGCCATGCTCCCCCTGATCTTGGATGCACATGACTCGGCACTTATAGGCCTGTGATTGCTTTGTATCCCATTTTACCATCTCTGTCATCAGCCCGCAGCTCTGTGAGTTTGAAGAGGACCCAGTCTAGCATCAGACTTAAGGACTTGAGTTGGAGTGAGCGGGGCTGCCCTCTTGACATAAAATTGCTTCTCGATATAAATTTCTTTATTACATATGTATGAGAGCCTCTGGTTCTGTTTCTCTAAACAACCCAGACTAACACAACAGCGGAAAAGGTTTAATATGCCTTTCCTTTAGAAATTAATTTATAACATATTAATTTACTGTTTGTTGTAATTTAAATAATTTAATGTAAAAGCAACAGTCATAATCATATTAGAGAGTTGGGTTAAACAAGGGACATAATAATTATTCTAGGCAATATCATTCTAGGAAATGTAGGTGTAAAAGATAATGGCTATAGTAAAGAAAGGGATATGAGAAATTGTAGCACCATATAGGAAAATGTCATCGGATTGGAAATAAGTTCCCTTGAAAATGATTGTTTCCTTTTTTTAAAGGCTGACTTAGTTTTAAAACATTCTACATCAAGGGTGAGATTACTTAATCAACTGGATTAGGGTAATCAAGACTGATGGTTAATACATCAAAATGTTTCAGTAGTTCTCTTCATATGAATTATATCCTTGATTCAGTTGTCCTGGTTATTATAATCTTGGACTGTAGTGACATAGTAATAGTGAGCTGAGAACAACAACAACAACAAACTGTCAGTGGTTCAAAGCCAATCTACCAATACACACAAGAAAGTTGAGGCTGTCTGCTCCTGTAAAGATTTAAAGTCTTGGAAATCCAAACATGCAGTTCTAGGGTGTCCCTATAGGGTTGTCATGAGTCAAAATGAGCATGACGGCAGTACGTTTTTGAAGTTTTATATGATCTCGAACAAGTATTTTAACTGTAATTCTTCTTCATTTTGTTAGATACATTATGGAATAAATGATGTCCGTGATACAATTTTCTTAAACTTATTAAAATAATACATATAAGAAACCAAGAGTGACCTTAACAAATGGAAGAATATCCCATGCTCATGGATCAGAAGACTCAATATAATAAACATGTCAGTTCTGCCCAAGGTACTATATAAATTTAATGCTATCCTGATACAAATACCATCATCTTTCTTCAAATAATTGGGAAAAATGATTACCAACTTCACATGGAGAGGGAAGAAGCACAGAATTAGCAGAAAACTCCTCAAGAAGAAAGACAGAGTGGGTGAGCTTGCTTTACCTGACTTTAGCACCTATTACACAGCCACAGTAGTCAAAACAGTGTGATATTGGTATAATGACAGATACTCAGACAAAAGGAAAAGGTGAATCACAGACCTTGACATAAAACCCTAAACTATTAGGGCCATCAGTAAGGGAATTGGGACAACCCTAAGAAATTTTGACGCAGGGAATATATTTGCTACCAGAAATAGGGAAGGACACAAACACACATGAGGCACAAATTGACAAGTGAGATATACTGAAGATAAAACACCTGTGTCCATCGATAAAATTCACCAAGAAAGTAATAAGAGAGCCCATGGACTGGCAAAACATCTTTATCTATGACACATCAGACAAAAGCCTTATTACTAAAATCTACAGTACTCTGCTAGCTTACAAAAAGAAAAAAAAACCCTAATTGCTCACTGAGGAGGTGGGAGGAGGGCCTGCACAGAATTTTCAAAAGGGCAAAAATTCAAATGGCCAATACATGAAAAAACATTCGCGAATATTAGCCATAAGAGAAATGCAAATTAAAACAACTATGAGAAACCACCTAACAACCTCGAAGAGAGCCCGGCTCAAAAAATCAGAAAGTAACAAGTGTTGGAAAGGCTGTGGTGAGATAGGAACTCTCATCCACTGCTGGTAGACCTGTAGGTATGCAGAACCACTATGGAAATCGATTTAGTGATTTATAAAACAGATGGAAATTGAGCTACCATATGACCCAGCAATCCCCCTACTGGGCATATACCTAGAAGAGGCAAGAGGCAAACCACGGCCAGACATCTGTGCTCCAATGTTCATCACGACACAGTTCACAATTGCAAGGAGTTGGAAACAACCCAGATATCCATTAGCTGACAAATGGATTAAAAAGCTGTTGTACATACATACAGTGGAGTACTATGCATCCCTAAAAAGCAGTGATGAACACATTGCTGCATGGAAAGAATTGGAGGAAATTATGCTAAGTGAAGTAAACCAAGCACAAAAGGACAAGTACAACATGAAGCTGCTGAGGGAAGCATAAAAATGCGAGGGGGCGTAGGGTGAAAGCTGCTGTATACATTCCTTCCTAGGGTGAGATCCAGGTGCCAGGGGCCAGACCCAATCCAGGGATACATGTGGAAGCCAACTAAAAAGGAGGAGGAAAGGAAAGAAAGAAAGAAAGAAAGAAAGAAAGAAAGAAAGAAAGAAAGAAAGAAAGAAAGAAAGAAAGAAAGAAAGAAAGAAAGAAAAAGACATGGTGGGGGCAGCAGGGCACTAATCCACTCAAGGGTAGCTATCAAAAGATATAATGTCTGGGGTCTTAGTGGCTTGAGGATAAACAAGTGGTCATCTAGCTGAGAAGCAACCATGTCCACATGGAAGAAGCACACCAGTTTGTGTGATCATGAGGTGTTGATAGGATCAGGTATCAGGCATCAAAGACCCAAACAAAAAATCATATCAATGTGAATGAGGGGAGTGCAGAGTGGAGACCCAAAGCCCATCTTTAGACAATTGGACATCCCTTTACAGAGGGTCACAAGGAAAAGACAAGCCAGCCAGTGTGCAGTATGGTACTAGTGAAACATACAGTTTTCATCGAGTTCTTTAATGTTTCCTCCCCTCCACTATCATGACCCCCATTATACCTCACAAATCTGGCTAGAGCAGAGCGTGTACACTGGGACAGATAAGAGCTGGAAACATAGGGAATCCAGGACAGATAAACCCCTCAGGACCAATAATGAGAATAGCGATACCAGGAGGGTAAGGGGGTGGTGGGGGGGAGAAAGAGGAACTGATCACAATGATCTACATATAGCCCCCTCCCAGGAAGACAGGCACAGAAAAGTGGGTGAAGGGAGACATTGGTCAGTGTTAAAACATGAAAAAATTATATTAATTTATAAATTATCAAGTGATCTACTGAAGATGGAGATCCTGGGCTCTATGCCACCACTCATCCAGGAAATGCTGGAGAACTCCCAGGCCCTGGACACTGAGCGGACAGCAGGGGACAGGGCACTGGACAGGGGCAGCTTGGCTCCTCCACCGGGCAGCTACAGCCCCAGCCTCAGCCCCAGCTCCAACAGAAGCAGCCCGGCCACCCATTCTCCGTGACCGCCTGGGCCCTGGGCCCAGGCTTTTTTCAGCCTTTCTACCGACCAAGTGAACCCCCGTCAGCCCTGCCTCCATTGTGCCCCCGGACAGAACCAGGACCTTCCCTGGGGCCTGGCTGGAGGAGGCTGTGACTGGGCTTGCCAGGCAGTGGCCCTGGCCTACGTGAACTGAGCACTCCTGATGCCTGGACTGACAGGGGAGCGAGACAGTGAACTAAGTGAGCAGCCTCTGGATGGGGCCCCTGGGGGTCTTGTGTTCAAGATGCCCTTCTGCCCACCTTGCCACATCTTCTTCACCAGCAAATGCCGGGACCTGGCTCTCCATCCTCAGAGCTCACAAGCCATTGCGCCCCCCTAGGACCCTCTCCCCCTGCCTTGGTTGGTGACAGAGGGGGCGGGCCAGGGATGGGAACTTCCCCCTGTACATACCCTGAGATACCAATCCCCAGGTATTAATTCCTGCTGGTTTTGGTTTTATTTATTTTTAATAAGAATTTTCATTTTAAGCACATTTATAGTGAAGGAACTTATGCTGTGTGTTGGAGGGGGGGTGAAGCCAGATCCAGTGCTGGAGGGGGATGGGTCCTTTCCCCTCTCCCCCAGCTCCCTGCACCCCTTCACTCCCCTCCCCTCTCTTTTTCTCCTCAGTTTTCTCTGTAAAACTGTGAAGTACAAACTTGCCAAGACCTGCCCTCCCCTCGCCCATGCTGAGGCAGTGGGCAGCCCCTCCATGTAACCACTGGGTGTTTCAGGAAGCCCCTGGAAAGAGAGGGCTCCAGACCCTGGCACCTCCTCTGCAGTGTGAAAGGCAGGGAGGAGCAGTGCAGGCCTCAGACTACACGGTGTCCAGTCCTGTCTCCTTGAGCAGAGCTGCATCCCCACTGATGCCCACATCACTAAGCTCCCAGCCCCCACTGTGCAGGGGCCAGCCCAGGGGTCTGAGCTCCCCCGCCCCCAACCTCAACCACCAGCACCCCATACAACCACCCCCACACTCCTCTCTCTCTCTCTCTCTCTCTCTCTCTCTCTCACACACACACACACACACACACACACACACACACACAAAACCCTGGTTCCTCCATCTTCCTGCTGCACCAGCCCCCTGCAGGTCCCATGCCCTTACCTCCTTGCCCAGCAGGAAGGGCCTACAGGAGGTCCCTTCCCTCCCTCTGCCCCCTAGCCCTATGCTGGGGGAGCTGGCTCTGCTGGGCTCTCCTCACTGTGGGGTGCGGGGTCCCCCCTCCCTGTTACTGTTGGACTTCCACTGAGATCTACTGGATAAAGTTCTATTTATTTTAAGAAGATTATCAAGTGTTCATGAGACAGGGAGGGTGGGGGAGGAAGGAAAAATATGAGGAGCTGCTACCAAGGGCTCAAGTAGAAAGAACATGTTTTGGAAATGGTGATGGTAACATATGTACAAATGTGCTTGACACATGGATGTATGGATTGTGATAAGAGCTGTGTGAGCCCCCAATAAAATGATAAATAAATAAATAAGACATATGCTGTGCATTCAGATGGACTGAAAAAGCTCAGGTGTTATAGTGAAATGACAGTAATATTATTAATACTACATTCTAGAAAAGCATGCTAGAGACATTTTTAGATGGCTGCAGTCATCCCTCAAAGGGTAACTGTCTGAAGTTTGAACTAAATTCTATCGAGGACATAGAACTAATGATATCATTGCTGATATCAAATGGATCTTGGACAAAAGCAGGGATACAGGAATATAATTATTTGTAATGTATCTAGTATGCAAAGGCATAGGGTTTTTTGGGTCATCAATATAACATTATGAATAATGTAAATTCCAGAACACTTCATTATGTTCATAGAAAGTGTAAATTAATCAAGAAACAGGTTTTTGAACAGCACAAGAGATATAGTGTGCTCAAAAGCATGGGCAGCAGAATTGTGTCCTTTCTCCTACTTGATTTAATCTATATGCTGAACAAATACCCGAGAACCTTGACTATATTAATAGATCAGCATCGGAGGAAACATATTAATAATATGAAATATGAGTGTGACACCCTGTGACCGCCAAACAGGAAGACCATTTGAAGTACTTAGAACTGCAGCTCAAAGACTAGACTTCAGTACGGATTAAACCTGAATCTAAAACATGAAATCTTACAGCTGGACCAATGAACATCAGAATGATAAATGAATGGTTGAAAAATTAAAGATCAAATTCTTGAATCAATAATTAATGCTTAGGAAAGCAACAGCATGCATTGTATTAGAAGATATGCTGCAAATGACCTCTTTTAAGGATTAAAACCAACGTTGTCGCTTGATGTCGAAGCTATGCCTGCCCCGATATATGAGTGGATTGCTTCTTGTACATCTGAAGTCTGAACAAGGAAGATGGAAAAGCAGAGGAAGGCTGATGCATTTGAATTGTGATATTGGGTAAGATGGCTGACATACCATTGCGTACAAGAAGAATGAACAGATCTATTTAGAGAAAATAAAAGCAGAGTGCTTCTTGTAAGTAAGGATTCTGCACATTGGACAAGTCATCAGAAAAGACAGATCACCAAAAAGATTGTTATGGTTTGGGATGTGGAAAGTTGTTGAATACAAAAGAACGCTTTCATTAAATATATTAACACATTGGCAGTAACAATGGTCTCAAATAATGGTCTGAATGGCACAGAAGCTGACAATATTTTAATCTATTATGCAGACCCACAGGATTTTTTCTTGGTATTTTGGATTTTAGGTTTGCTTCTGGGCTTACTTGGGGTGCTGATTAAGAAGGTTGCATTGACTTGACTGCCTCAATTTTAATTTGGGGGGTATATTGTGCCACTGTATTTTCAGCTATTAAGTTATACTAATTTATCATCCTAGTTTTATATATGAAAAGTCTTATACATAAGATTTATATGTTACAGTAAAAGACACACAAAAAAGTAATTGAAAAGTGTTAGGCATTCATGGATTCCCAAGGGAGATGTATGCTGTCCCATGGTGACCACTTAGTTTCACGGTCAGCTGCTAATCCTAAAATCAGGGCTTTGAACTCACCAGTGCTCTGCAACCTTGAAAAGATTCAAAGGTTTGGAAACCAAAGGGAGCAGTTTTCTCTGTCTTATAGGCTCAATATGAGTTAGAATTGACTAAGTGACAGTGGTTTGTGTGTTGTTGGTTTTTCTTTTTGTTATGGGGGGCAGTCCAATATATTGAGACTAGGAGCTGGTTATTGCAATGCAGAACATATCTTGACAAGAGTGGAGAATAAGAAAAGAAAATTAAAAAGTTACACATATGGAAGATGGGAGGACCATTCTGTGTCTAAAATGTACCATGATCGGGTCCGTGTCCTCATACGATCTCATGTCCCTGATGGAGACATGTGGCGGACAGCATCACAGCACAGGCCTGGATGATCTTGCCGATTCCAAGACGCTTAAAATGTTTGCTGTCCTGTAATCATTGACTTGTTTAAGATTTAGGTCATCATTCAGGAAGAACTGATGCATGCTATTCATGCACTTACTTTTCTATCTGAGGAAATGCCTGTAAATTGTCAATCACCGAAATACCAGTTGGTAACAAAGAAGCTACTAATATAGGAAACCTTCATCCGATGTTGTCTAATGGTTCCTGTAACACTGACGCTCTGTTACATTGGCTGGTTCCTATCACAGGGACTTTCCAGATATCCAAGGACCATGACATAAAGCTGATGAAAAAGGAAGTCTTCACTTCCATGTTGATTTAACTAATTCAGCTAAAATGATATACTCATAAAATTAAATCAAAATGACATCACAATGCTATTGTATAAAATAGTTTTATTAGCAATATTTATGTAATAAAATATAAGTGAAGTTAGAAATTTAAAATGACACAAAGCACATTGATTGATACTGTGTTAGATATGTATCTAATACTCAAAATTTAAACAATATTCATGGGTTTTATTTTCCAAAAATGTAGTATACGGAGAAATGTTCAAATCTCAGAGGGTTTAGAAACATTAAGCTTTGTTTCATATTTATTTATTTTTTCACATTTCAAGCAGAAAACAGCATTGCAAAGATTAAAAAGAAATGAGAAATCCCTTACATGTAGGAACCAAGAATGTCTTTGCAATCAAGTAAAAGAAACTGGACGCATCAGGCGGAAATACAGGGCTTATTTGTAAAAGATGAGATTTCCCCCCCAGGAAATTAGTTGCCAGAATTGAGCAACATATACAGAGATTTTAAAGAAAGAGTGTGTGTTCCAAGAGGTATAAGTCCTACCAACCTGTCATTCACATGCGTGGGAGCAACGAGTCTTAAGCAATATTCTTAATATCTGCTCTCTTGTTGCTAGATTGAACACTACAGGGTGTGTCAATTTCTCACTGAAACTAGAAAAATTGATAGAAAAGATATTCTAAAAGTAAGATAATAAATACTTAGTAGTTACTAAATATATGAATCATTGAAGATGCAGAAGTATCAGAATAAGATACTCTAGAATCCGTACTTCTTTGATGCCTTACAGAAAATCAACATGCGTCACCTATTTAAGATAACTCTGGAAGCAAACATTTACTGGCCCTCAAAAATAAAATTAGAACATGGAATCAATAACAATAAAAATAGTCAAACATATACTTTTACGGACTTATACCAGTTTCTAAATAGTTAATGTGCTAAAATACGTCTAAAGGAATTCTGAAAAATTATTTAAAACTGCAAAACAATATTAGTCATTTTGGAAAGAGGCAAAAATGGTATATTAGAAGAACCAAGAAAAATGTGCACTTTCAGTGCATTTATTAAAAAAGAATATACTAGTGTCAGAAGGTCTATATTTGTTCAAATGTTTTAAAATACGACTTTTTTGCAATTTTCCCTAACTAAACTGATTTGGCTATGCAGTTCCCATTCCTTGTTGTAGTTAAAAATTTGGCCTGCACTTGCATCCATGCTCTTGCATTTACTAACTGTATGAACTTGGGAAATTATCTATGCTTCATTTTCATCATTTGATAAATTAAGAAAACAATTACATACATGTACTTTTATAGTAAGGATCCCTGGTGATGGCATGGGTTATGCTGGGCTGCTAACTGTGAGCTGTGTCCTTCAACTGTCCCCGTAAAGACTTACAGTTCTGGGAACCCTATAGAGCAGCGGTTCTCAACCTGTGGGTCGCGACCCCTTTGGGGGTCAAACAACCCTTTCACAGGGATTGTCCGATTTATAACAGTAGTAAAATGACCGTTATGAAGTAGCAACGAAAATAATTCTATGATTGGAGGGTCACCAGGACATGAGGAACTGTATGAAGGGGTCGCAGCAACTGGAAGGTTGAGAATTGCTGCTATAGACAGTCACAATGAATTGGAATCCACTGAATGACTGACATTTCATTTTGCTGTTTTTGCTTTTTTTAACATCCGAGGTAATTGTTAGGACAGATGAATCAATATTAATAAAGTGCCTAGAATTGTTCTGGTTTATATTATGTACTATATAATTTAGTTTTTGCTTTATTTCATTCTATCAATGGAAGACACAATACTCTGAAATATTTTGTAGCCAAATATAAGTGAAATACTTCTATCAAACTCTTTATTAAATTAATTTTATTGTTTTAACTTTTTCTGCCTTCTACTTTAACTTTTTATATTTGGCACACCCAAACTCCTACAGCCTCACAAAGCAACAAAATCAAAATATTTGTTATGGGAAAGTAGAGCAACATTTTTATTTCAAGGTGCCTCTGGGTACACTCCAAACATAAACCTTTTGATTAGCCACTGAATGTGTAACCATTTGCATGACTCAGTTATTCCCATATAATCTTACATTCACAGACTGTATTGTAAATTCTCATTGGCCAAGGGTGAAATGCCCTCTGTTCTAGTTAATGTCTGAATAGCTTGTAACTGGCACATGCAAACACATATCAATGACATTAAAGGTCATTAGACATTGATGACTAAACCTCTTTGCTCAAGTGCTCTGGATCTGGACTCTTGTTTATTCTGCTCCCTGCCACTTGTGGGCCATTGTATTATCCACTTTTTCTGTGTTTCACTTTCTGTCTGTAAGGAGAGAGTTACCATTATCTTCACCTTCTAAGAATTCAATAAATAATGGTACGATAAAAAGTCTTGCTAGAGAGATGGACATTGGACCTCCACTCAAGGACTTACTCAATTCAAGAACACTTTGTTCCATTAAATTGGCATTCCATGATGCACACCTTCCTGACATGATCGCTGAAGACAACTGTGTGCATAAGCAAATGTGGTGAAGAAAGCTGATGGTGCCCGGCTATCAAAAGATATAGTGTCTGGGCTCTTAAAGGCTTGCAGATAAACAAGCAGCCATCTAGCTCAGAAACATCCAAGCCCATATGGAAGAAACATACCAGCCTGTGTGACCACGAGGTGTAGAAGGGACCAGGTATCAGATATCAAAGAACAAAAAATCATATCATTGTAAATGAAGGTGAGTGCAGAGTGGAGACCCAAAGCCCAACTGTAGGCAACTGGACATCCCCTTACTGAAGGGTTGCAGAGAGGAGATGAACCAGTCAGGGTACAGGGTAGCAATGGTGAAACATACAACTTTCCTTAAAGGCTTCCTCCCCCCACTATCATAATGCTTCCTCTCTTAAAGGAACTGGAAACACAGAGAATCCAGGAATGATGCCCCATTCAGGACCAGTGGTGAGAGTGGTGATCCCTGGAGGGTGGAGGGAAGGTGGGGTAGAAAGGGGGAACCAATTACAAGGATCTATGTATATCCTCCTCCCTGGGGGGTGGAAAACAGAAAAGTGGGTGAAGGGAGATGTTGACCATGTGTAAGATATGACAAAGTAATAATAATTTATGAATTATGAAGGGTTCATGAGGGAGTGGGGGGTGGGGAGGGAGTGGAAAAATGAAGAGCTGATATTAAGGGCTCAAGTAGAAAGCAAATGTGTTGAGAATGATGATGGCAACAAATGTGCAAATGTGCTTGACACAATGGGTGTATGTATGAATTGTGATAAGAATTGAAAGAGCCCCCAATAAAATGTTTTTTTTTTAAGTCTTGCTATAAAACCCTTGTTATTGTTAGCTCCAATTCATGAGTCCTATGTCCAAGAGGAAGAAACACTGCCCAGGCCTGGACCAGCTTCACCATCATCACTGTGATGGAGCCCGTTGCTATAACCACGGTGTCAGTCTGCCTCATTGATGGTCTTCATCTCAATGTCTGTCCTTTTACTTTCTCACACATAACGCCCTTTACCAGTGACTGCTTTCTCTTGAGAGATAACATGCCCAAAGTACAAGCAGGGAAATTCACCTTCCTGCCTTCTAAAGAACATTGTAGCTGTACTTCTTTCAAGCCAGATTTATTTGTTCCTAGGCAACACAAGCACTTTTAATATTCTTCACTAACACCATAATTCAAAATGTGCATTATTCTGCCAACTTCTACCTTATTCAGCTTTCCCATGCATGTGAGGAGGTTGAAACTACCCTGGTTTGGGTCAGTTGTACCTTCACCCTCCAAGTGAAAGCTTTGGTCTTTACTATTTAAAGAGGTCTTGTGTAGCAGCTTATCAACTAAATGAATATTTTAATGAACATATCAACCTGTGTAGTTAGTTCTTCTTGACATATCCTCCATCTAAAGTCTATATAATTCTGTTGTTAGTTTCAATTTTTCCAAATGATTCTGTTGTCCTCGATTTACACCAAATCAAACAGCAGTTTTAGTGTCCTCTAGCCACTCACATCTCTGGCATTGCTTTTGTTGTCGTTTGAAAATTGAAGCCAGATCACAAGAGCCAAAATACAATCTGTATCTCACCCGAATGTAGAGAGCATGTCAAGAAGAAGGTGGTGACCTTGAACTCCAGAGAAAGAAGCCCTGTCAAGCTGTGGGATGGTATTGAGAGCATCAGATGTGAAAAGAGCAAAACATAATTAATAGACAGGAAGGAAAGAAACAGACCACGTGGATGTCAGAAGAAACTCTTCAGCTTGCTTGTGAACAAAGAATAGCTAAAGTAACTGGAAGAAATAGTGAAATAAAATAGCTGAACAGAATATTTAAAGTTTTTAAAGGGAAGCTTGAGAAGACAAAGTTAACTATGCTAATGAAATAGAGTTGAAAATGAAAAACCACATTCGCGGTATGCATCACACTGAAACAGAGGAAGAAAATGTTGGGTTATGCTATTGAATAATTGAATACACATACTATTGTAGAATGCAAGAAACATCAAAAGAAGATGGTAGGAGAACGAGGCATTTCATCAGAGATTTGTTTGACAGAGAACCATTTCTAAAACTGGGATATGGTCAAGAAACCATGGTACTGAAGGAAGACATTCAAGTTGCACTGCAGGCATTAGTGAAAACAAGGCTGCAGGAAATGACAGACTGCCAATCGAATGTCTCAACATGCTGATAAGGCACTGGAAGCACTCATTAGTGTATGTCAAGACTGAAAAGATAGCCAACAGGTTAATAAACTATAAAAGGTCCATATTTGTGACACACTCCAAGAACAAAATGACTCAACAAAAATGTGGAAATTATTGAACAATATCACTCTTAATCTCTCATGCAAGTAAAATTTTGATAATTCAAATATGAATCTGGCAGTATATCAACCGGAAAGTGCTAGGAATTCATGCTGGATTCAGAAGAGGATATGACCAGAGGGATATCTTTATTGATATCAGATGGATGCTGGCTGAAAGGAGAGAATCCCAGGAAGATGTTTCCTTGTGTTTTATAGACTGAGCAAAGGCATTTGACTGAGGCTCATAACAGACTATTGGCGGCATTGTTGAGAAGGGGAATTCAGAGCATCTTAACTGTCCTCATGTGCAGCCCATACAGGGATCAAAAGGCATTCATTTGCACAGAACAAGGCAATGAAAGCTATGTGTCAGGGTTGTATCCTTTCCTGAAACCTATTCAATCTGTATGTTTCCAAATCTGCCAAGAAGCAGAGCTTTATGAAGAACAAGGCATCAGAATCAGAGGAAGGCTTATTAACAATCTGCACTATATCACCCCTTTGCAATGTAAAGAGAACACAACCCTGGAAGTGAGGATGACTTAAAAATCAAACACTGCTGCCTTCCATATTGATTGCAACTCACTATAATTTAAAGAAAACCAAAACTCTTCACAATTGTCTATTCATAAACAGGCAACATCATGATAAATGGAGAAAACATTCACTTTGTTAAGGATTTCACTTGGTTTGGATCCACACCAAATGTTCACGGATAAATAAAACTGTTATTTAAGATATCCCCATATTGCTTCTTGATTGGCATGCTCATTTGCAATATTCTTCAGTTGTATCCAAGCATAATTGACTGCATGACTGACCCTCAGCCATCCTTTCACTGTAGAAGTAGGATCCCTTTCCTTCAGAGGTAGGCCAGGTAGACAATGGCCATTGGGTTTGATATATTAGAAACAGGTGACTTCTCTGAATATATTATTTTCATCATTGAAAACCCCCCTTCTGCTTCTGCTGAACTTACAGCAATTGTTTTGACAATATTTGTATCTCATTGGACACTTTCAGGAATTGTGTAATTCACTCATAACATCTCCTGGGAATTTGGGGCATAACACAAAGCTAAAATAAATGACAGCCTGTCACCATCTAGTTGTTCGGACTTTTGGACTTTACATTATATGTTTGTTTACTGAAGTAACAAAGGCAAGTAAATAAAAATGTAGTATTTCTTCAAAAGTATAACATTTTATGAGATGAATAAATAAATATTACAATCCCACCAAAAAATGCTTATGGAAGCAGATGTTGAGTAATCAAGCAACCTATCGTATGATACAAAGTTTTGTTATTTAACCCTTTTAAGCTCCCTTTGACGTGTTAATAACCCAGTTGTTACTCTGAGGACTAAGATGTTTCTGGCCCAGGCCATGGCATTTTCAATCACTTGTTAATCATGTGAAATCTGGAGAATGAATAAGAAAGACCAAAGATGACCAAAGACCAAAGATGATTTTGGTATAGTGTTGCTGAAAAATAACCAGAAGACTAAGGGTTGCCAGAAGGACAAATGAATCTGTCTTGAAAGGAATTCAAACAGAATGCTTCTTAAATTTAAGAATGGGGACATTTAGTCTCATATGTTATCAGGAGAGATCCATCTCTGTCCAAGGATTTCATGCTTGGTAGAGGCTCAAAGTCAAAAAAAGACCTTCAAAAATTTGAATTGAAACAGTGCCTGCAACAATTGAATCAACTATAGCACTGATTGTGAAGAAAGCACAGGTCTGAGCACGTGTTTCTCTGTCACACAGCACACTCTGCTTTGGAATCATCTCATTGGCACCTAACAACACCACAACATATATTGTTGTTAGATGCTACTAGATAGAAGTATACAAATAGAAATACAAAGATACACAAATAGATATACAAATAGGTTATCAAAAGAGCCCAAGTGCAAGGTAAGATCACAGCAATGTATCGCACAGAATTTAACATAATAGTCTGTGGATTAAAAGAGAGAGGGTGCCCGGCTATCGAGACCTATAGCGTCTGGGGACTTAAAGGCTTGAAAGTAAACAAGCGGCCATCTAGCCCAGAAGCAACAAAGCCCACATGGAAGCAGCACACCAACATGTGTGATCATGAAGGGCCAAAGGGACCAGGCTTTAAACACCAAAGGTGGGGGGGGGGGGATCATATCCTCATCAATGAGGGTGGCGCATGATGGAGACTCAATGCCCATCTCTAGACAACTGGACATACCTTGCAGAGGGGTAGTGGGGAGATGAGTCACTTAGGGTACAGTATAGCAACAATGAAACCCACAACCTTCCTCTAGTTCTTAAATGCTTCCTCCCCCCAACTACCAGGACCCCAATTTTGCCTTGCAGACCTGGTTAGACCAGATGATGCACAGCGGTACAGATGGGAATTGGAAACGCAGGGAATCTAGGACAGATGAACCTCTCAGGACCAGGGGTGACAGTGGCAATACCAGGAGGGAAAGTGGGTGTAGAAAGGGGGAATGGATCACAGGGAGCTACATATAACCTCCTCTCTGGGGGACGGGTGGCAGAGGGGTGGGTGAAGGGAGACGCCGGGCAGCGTAATATAAGATACAATAATAATTTATAAATTATCAAGGGTGCATGGGTGAGAGGGGAGGAGGAAGGGAGGGGGAGAGGAAAAAAGGAAAATGAGCTGATTCCGGGAACCCAAGAGGAAAGCGAATTTTGGGAATAATGAGGGCAACAAATGTGTAGATGTGCTTTACACAATTAGTCTATGTACTGTGATGAATTGTATGAGCCCCAATAAATTGATTAAAAAAAGAGAGAGAGGGTGGTGAAATATGATCCAGATTTGCAAACCTGGGTTAGGGAGAATATCATAAAATCAGCTAAATGGGTGGGAATAGAAAACATAATATTTCTGAAGAATTGTGATGTGTTTTACTTTCAATTTTTTAGTTAGAAAATATTGTTAGAATACATTGGCATTTTGTAACTAAATAACATTTAAAGATGACAGAGTAAAATTACTCTTTTTATAAAGCCTACCTAAAAGAACTGAAAGAACAAAAAAGAGGAAATATTCTCTATCGGGAATAAAAAGGAAATATTAACAACCTTATAAAAACATTAAGTCTAGGTGAAGAAAGCACAGGAGGATATTTAGAAATATATGGCACAAAATCAAATTCTTCAAGATCTAATTAAATGAGATAGTTTGAAAGGAGACAGAAAGAGAGTCAAATATCTATAGAAGCAGTTCTTAGCTACAAAAAAAGTGATGTTTATGAGAGTTGGAAGAAAGAAAAGTCACTTTATGACTTGTTCTCGAACCCTTACTAAAGGAAAATTGCAAAGTGACTGCAAAGGAAATAACAAGAAGAAAAAAAAGAATCAGAAACCATAATGCATAAAGCTAAAGTTGAAGTTTACTACTTGAATTTCTATTCCTGGAAGTCAAAATTGAAATGACATATGTATTTAGAGAATAAAGTATGTTTGTTTGTTAACAGGTTACAGCACTTTTATAGGTTGAATTTTATCCCTGAAAAATGTATGTTGTCAATCCTATCTCCTATCTATCTGATTACAATCTTATTGGGAACAGGTTTCTTTGCTATTTGAATGCTGCAGTGCTCTTGTAAGGTTTGCCATCTGAGTTGACAGCCATTGCTTTCGCTCATCATCTGGCTTTTATTGCATATTTTGTCTGTTTTTAATTTTCCTCAAAATCCTTTAGAAATGTAAAACCCTTTTTTAAGTTCTCTGGCTAGTTTGGTTTGAAAAACCACAGACAACGCAGATGAACCACTTACAATCCCTTTCTCGGGCACATTCACTGGCTAAGCAGTGGCTATTCCAGGCCATCGGTAGCATTACCCTGTGTGTACATTGAGCCATCCTATGCAGCCACCACCTCTGCTTGCACTTATTCAGAAGTAGAGTCCCTTCTAATTTTTCCTCCATTGATTGCTCCAGTCTGCACATCAGATACTGCAGATAGATTAACTCAGCACATAGAATTCAAATTAGTCCAAAGGAGGATGTAGAATTCTGCTTCACTGCCTGTGGGTTTGATGAGCTGTAAAGATGAAAATCCTATTATCCCCTCCCCCAGCTTTTCATTTTATTCTTTATAGCGGCCTTCACTAGCAATGCTTTTTATGATTCAAATTCAAATACTTGCATAGTAAAAACAGCAAATACTCCAAGGAAGGATTAGCATTTTATTTGGAAATCCTGTTTTCATGTTAGTCAGAGATGAATGAGCAGGTAATAGGCACTAAACTCTTTCTGTCTTATCGGAGAACACAACTATCAAGGTTTATAGTGTTTAATATGGGACTGGACTTTGGCAAAAAAAGACTGTTAAAATCATAAAATAGTGTAATATAAGAGGAGGAGTATTAAGGGAGTGAACGTGAATCTTAAAATTTCAGAGAGCATAAAGATTAGACACTGAGATCCAGATCTTTGCAGCCTCAATTCATTTAGTCTGCACAAGGAGTCCCTGGGTGGTGCGCACAGTTAAAAGTGCTCAGCTGCTAATCGAAGGTTCAAGGTTTGACTTCCAGCAAATGCATCTCTGTAGAAAGGACAGGACGTTTACTTCAGAAACATCCTTCACAGGACGTTTCATGGAGCACAATTCTACTCTAACATATAGGCTGCTGGTAGTCACAGGTGATTTTTTTCATAATTACAAGTACTTCTGAAACTAGGGTTGTTTTTTCTTTTACTGTTGAGAATACAAATTTTGAAAGGATTCATCGAACTTATAGGCATTTTTTCTATTGAAATGATTGGGGAGCTAAAATTTAATCCAGCAGATTGAAGCCATCGGCTAGTCCAGGAGAGAGAAGTGTTTTACTCCTGTAGAAGTGTAGTCATGGAAATCCACAAGATCCCTGTACTGTAGGATCATTATGATTATGGATTGGCTTGCTGGGAGTGAATTTGGTTCATATATATACACATATATATAAATTTATACATATATATTTTTCATACAAACTTTAGAAGTATTTATATTGGCTTCCCAATTTTGTGGAAAATTTCTGTTATATTTTCATCCCTTTTTCATTAGCATTTTACATTCTAATCCATAAGACAATTAATAAAAATGAAGCTACATTAATTTGAACATCACGTGATGCTTTTCTTCCTTCATAAATATGGAATTGATTTATTTTGTTGTCACCACACAGCCTCTTCTCTAATTATACATCTACTTATTTATTAAGGAACCAGTGCTTGAAACAATGATGATTATGGCGGAGAAAATACATGGTTAGAAAAATCAGAAAGCTGCAATGTTACCTCATCTCTGCTGGGGGAGTTAAGGAACACTATAAAGATTACCTACAATTTGCAATACAAATTAAAAGGTAAAATGGTGGAGAACATATATAAAGAAAGGTTAGTGTTCAAGGGCTAAAGCTAAACTTTGACCAAATACATAGGTGTAAAAAGAAGCGTCTAAAAGACTCTGGCCAGGCATATATATATTCCAATTGAAAGAACATGAGATAAGCCTACAATACCATGCCTGGAACACAGGAAAACTATTACACCCAATATCACCTATTCTCCCAGCTGACAAGGTTTTCTTTATTTTGAAGAGAAGAAAGCAGCACATTTCTTGGGAATTCACTCCTGTCCATCCAGTCATTCAATGCATGCAAAGATTGTGGATACATGACAGTATGCATCTAGCAAAGTCCAAGTAGGGTCCGCAGGTGATATATATATATAGTTAATCTGCTGCTCACTAAAAGGTGAGAGGTTTGATTCCTCACAAAGGAACCTCAGAAAAAGAATTGGCAGTCTGCTTCTGAACAATCAGTGTAGCAGAGCATGCGGAACACACCCTGAGCGCATGGTGTCACCATGAGTCACAGGCCAATCAATGTCCCTTCTTTCCTTTGTTTATGCCATTATGTTTGCAATCCCATGCATGTCTCCTTCCTGTCAGAGTGTGCATGTAACCATTCTCACCAAATCCTTTAGCTATTCTCATGAAATACTCAATAAAAGAGTCACTGCTTCTTTGTGATAAATAACTCCCCTTCATAAAGTCTGAATTATTCTCACAGTGGGTAAGTGAGAAAAGTAGCTCAGTTCAGAAAACTGTATTAACCAAGGCTTATCTCTGACTGAGAGTAACACATACCTCATTATTGCAGGATTTCTTTTTCCTTTAGATTATAATAATTTAAATTTTTTAGGAAAGATTGAATCTGTATGTCATCAATTCATTTTTCCACTATCCTTCCCCAGTGACAGGCAGAAGTGATTTCACATTAAGGGAAGAAGAATTTTTCTGCTCTTCATAAATTGCTAATGAGCTTTCTGAACAATCATGAAGCTTCCTTGATTAACACACACCATGCTAACATGTTAACATGTCTGTAATAATAAAGGAATGGGTAAAGACCTAATACATTTATGCTGCTTGCAGAGAACTATTTTCCTCTCTTCATTTCACCCCAGACCTTAGTTCTCCCCATGACATTGCCAAGCAGGCTAGATTTAGTCTGACAGGTAAACCTTCAGATGTCTACCACCAGTCTGTCTCACTTTGCAAATGAAAGAAAGCGCCTATGCTGGGTAGCAGAAAAAGGATCAGGAGAACTAGAGTTTATTTTCAGCTCTGTCACTCCCCAGCTTGAGTGATAAGGATCTCTGGAGTATTTTTTGAAGTATTAAATATATGTAAAATGAACGTGTTTACCAAAATAAATAAGCTAAATGACTTCCAGTGCTATCCTCCTTTCTTTCTTAAAAAAACAGTTTTATTGGGGGCTCTTACACCAATCCATACATCGGTATCAAGCACTTCTGTGCATATGTTGCCATCATCATTTTCAAAAAAAATTTCTTTCTAGATGAACTCTTGATATTTATTAGTTCTTCTTGTTTCCCTCCCTCCCCAGCCCTCTCACCTTGGTGGCCCCTTGATAAATTATAAATTGTTATTCTTTTTCTATCTTACACCATCCGCTGTCTCCCTTCACTCACGTTTCTGTTGTTGGTTCCCCCCAGGGGTAGGTGGGGGTGGGGGGCTTACATGTCGATCATGGAGATCCTTTTCCCTTTTCTTCCCTCCTTTCCCCTACCCTCATGGTATCACTACTCCCATTATTGTTCCTGAGGGGTTTATCTGCCCTGGATTCTCTGTGTTGGGAGCTCTTGTCTTTACCAGTGTACATGATCTGGTCTAGCGGGGGGCGAGAGTAGGGGTGGCATTAAAGAATGAGAGGAAGGATGTGTGTTTTGTAGGTTCTATATTGCACCCTGGCTGACTCATTTCTTCCTTGTGACCTTTCTGTGAGGGGATGTCCAATTGGCTACTTATGGGCTTTGGATCTCCTCTCTGACACCCCTCATTCACATAGATATGGTTGTTTGTTTGGGTGTAAGCTTTGATGATGCTAGTAAATGTATGACTTTTGGAATACCTTTAATTTTGTGGAAAAATTCATCCCTGGATATATCGTGCCTCATTTTCATTTTTTTTCAAACAAACCAAAGATTCAGGAATGAAGCCTTTAATGTAGAATGGACTACAATGATCTTGAGGGAAAAATAAACAAGCTAATAGTTATTCCTATAGCTCATTTCACTTTTCACATTTATTACCATAGGCAAACTAAAGAAGTCAATTGGCACTATCACTACTCTGCTTAGAATTTCCTTAACTAGATCCACACACTTATTAGGAATAATTTCTATCTTCCACATAATTCTAGGTGCCAGGTTCACTAATATTTCTCCCTATACACCATTAAAAACCCCTTTTCTTGAATCTCTGCAAACATTTTCCTTAAGACTCTGCAGTCTCATATCTGCCTACTTGGTGATTCCAAAGACAATGTCACAGGTTTTGACTCCCTACAGCAATATGCTTCTTCTTGGTACCAATTTCTGCCTTAAAACAATCTTCCATCTAACAAATTAGCCTCAACACTTAGCAATGGCTTAAAACAATAATCAGCTTATTTATCTTAATAACTGTGTTGGGAATTTGCACAGAGAACAGTGGGATGCTTAATCATGCTCCATTTAGAATTGCTAGGAGTAAGGAGCCCTGGTCGTGTACTCATTCGTTGGGTATGTATTGGGCTGCGATGGGAAGGTTAGCAATTCGAAACCACCAGTTGTCCGGCAGGAGAAAGATCATGCTGTCTACTGCCCCAAAGAATACTGCCTGAGAAACCCACAATGGCAGTTTGACCCTATCCAATAGGGTCATCATGTGTCAGTATCCATTTGATGGCAGTGTTCTTTCAAAGAAGTCTCCAATGGCCTGGTAGGAGTGGCCCAGAGCCAGCTGAGCAGTTTCATGGAGAATTCTGATAAATGAATGCAGAGCTCTGCAGAACTCAGGAATGAGACTGCATGCATTCTCAGGTTCAGATTCTAGAGGAAAGAAAAATTGAACTATGCTTCCCTGTAAATCAGTAATTGCCATGGAAAACTCAACTAATTGATTTGGGATCCCTAAATACAGTGGGAATTATTGGACACTGGGATGAAAGGTCATATGGAACTACTTAATTGTCAAACACAAGGGAATAATGAGAATAGTAAATGGAAATACTGAAGCTTAATTTCTTAGGCACTACTAATATAACTACCACCCTACCACTGTGATACAGAGAACATAAATCTAACTGATTTTTAACAGTTTGTGAAAACAGATTAATTTCATAAAAATACATTTTAAATGACCACATAGATAAGATACCTACTTCAGATTAGAGGCTAGCAATGGAGATATCAAAAATATATATCTTTTAGAAGCATGAAAGTTGCAAATTTTATAGAAATTGTAATTGCTTGAATTTTCGAATTGGGAGAGAAGAATTTAGGCAATTCAAAAGACACTAATATAAGAAAATCAATAGAATGTAAGCAAAGACAGAAATAAAAAATAACACCATGTAATATGAACTATTTTTTGGTAAACCCCTGAGAAATACAGATTTTAATACCAGGATTAGTTTTAAGAAAACAGAATCTGGAACATGAATTTTGTGAGTTGCTGCTCTAATCTGATTAGATTTAAAGACATTAATTAACAGAAAGTAGTAAAGAGAACACTGATCTCACGAGACATGGCGTAGTAACAGAGACACCCCACAGCATCATTGAGAACTGCTAATCAGAGTATTGTAAGAGAAGAGATTGTATAGCTAAGCATTGAATACCTTAGAATAGCTTTGTCAAACTAAACACCATAATCAGATCAGTGGGTTGCCCACAATTTTGCTGAATAAAATCTGGGAAGAAAAGGATATTCCCAGGTCCAGGACCCCTGATAAACTCTCGTCTTCCCTCAGTCACCCTTTACTCTTCCAGCAACAATAATGAGATTCCAGAAACCCACTTCAAAGTCTCGAACTTCAAGTAGCTGAATTGCAATGCCAATTGTATTCTCAAACTCTCAGGCTGCTGTTAAAGCGATGACATTGATTAGACAGGAATGGGATTTTGAAAATTGTGAATGGCAGATCCTAATGAAAATGAAATATTGAAACCCTAAAACTGCTGACTTTTTTCCCAATAGGAACATTTTTTCTGCTCAGTTTGATCAACTTGTAATAGCCTTTTAAACCCACCCCCCCTTTATTTTTTGCCTCCATTCCACTTTTGTTGTTCCACCCACGTGGCCTCCTCAAAGTCATCATAGCCTTATCTCTTGGAGAATAAGCCATGTTTCTACTTTGTTTCCTCATAACAATGGTGATATTAAATATTTACCTTTGTAATTTTGACTGAGTTTGCTAAGCATAATGTTTTCTAGTTTTGTCCATGTTTTGCCGTGTTTAAGACAGTTATTATTTTGTTTTATTGATGCATAAAATTCCATCTTATGAAGGTACCAGAGTTTGTTGACCCATCCCTCTATTGGGGGGGGGGGTTGGTTGTTTCCATATTTTTGCTGTTGTGGAAATTGCTGCAATAAACATAGGCGGATATATATTTGTTTCAGTTATGTTCTTAATTTCTTCAGAGCATATACCTAGTACATAGATTGCTGCACCGTAAAGTGCTTATATTTGCATTTGTTTAAGGAAATTCCATACTGATTTCTAAAGTGTTTGTTCAGTTATAGAGCCAGCAATGTAAAAGCATTCCGACCCCTCCACATCTCCAGTATTAGATGTTTTTTGTTTTATTGAATTTTGCCAAAAGTGTGATGTGAGGTGAGATCTCATTTTGGTTTTACTTTTATTTATTTATTTTTATTGCTAATGACCGAGAACATTTCTTCACATGGCTGCTGGCTGCCTATATATCATCTTTGGTACATTTGTCTATTCATGTCTCGTGTCTATTTTTTTATTGGATGATTTGTTTTTTTTCTTATTAAAATATAATTTTCTAAAAAAAATATGAAATGTAATTTTCTATAAACTTTGGAGATTAGCTCTTCTTTTGATTTATTATAACCAAATATTCTTTCGAAATCTCTGTGTTCCTTGTTGACTTTCTTGATGACATCTTTTAAAATGTCTGAATGTGTTATTTTTAGTAGATCACAGATCATTATTTTGTCTTCTCTTATGGGGATATTTTTCATTATGCTCAGTAGCCTGTTCATGCCTTATATTCAGGTCCTTAAGCCTATCCCTATTCTTTTCATTTTGGGTTGTAATAAGGGTGTGATTTACGTCTCTGCTCCATCTTGAGAGTGTTTCTGTACGGAGTGTGAGCGCTGGGTCTTGTTCCATCTCTTGCAGGTGAAGACAGTTTTTCCAGAATTTATGGAAAAGGCTATATCTTGCCCTTTTTGTGTGTTATAGTCTTTTTTAATCAAAAATTAGGTGTCTATCGATACTTGGTTGTAGTTCCAGGTTTTCAATTGATTGTCATATCTATCATTGTTCCAGTACCAGCGGTTTTGATTACCATGTCTATATAATAGGTTTTAAGGTCTGGAGTGAAAGGCCTCCTAATTTGTCTTTGTTTTATAATAGTATTTTATTTATCCTAGGTTTCTTCCTTTCTATATAAAGTTAGACAGGGCAAGATATGACAAAATACCCATTTATAAACTATCAAGGGCTCATGCGGGAGGGGGGAGCGGGGAGGGAGGGGAAAAATGAGGACCTAATGTCGGGGGTTTAAATGGAGAGAAAATGTTTTGAGAAACGATGTACAAATGCGCTTTACACAATTGATGTGTGTATGGATTGGGATAACAGTTGTATGAGCCGCTAATAAAATGTTAAAATAAATAAATAAATAAAGTTAGTTACTAGATTTTCAATTTCTTTCAAACACTATGGTGGGTTTTGGGTCAGAATTACATTGAATGTGTAAAGTAATTTGGTAATATTGACATTTTCACAATATTTACTCTACCTATTCAGGTACATTTGTTCCATTTGTACAAGTTCTTTTCTGGTTTCTTCAATGATCATTTTGTAGTTTTCCCTGCATAAGTCTTTTGTTTCACTGGTAAGATTTACTCCTAAATATTTTATCTTTTGTGAAGTCATTGTAAGTGCTATTAATATAAAAAATCCAACTGATTTCTATAGGTTGTTCTCAAGCCTAGTGTGCAGCCAAAATTTTCAATTAGTTTGAGCAATTGTTTAATTGAATCTTTGGGTTTTCTATATATAGGATTATGTTGTCTGCAAATGAGGAGATTTTTATTCCTTTTTGCCCATGTGCATACCTTTAACTTCTTTTTGGTATCTTGTTGTTTTAGCTAAAACTTCCAGAACCATGTTACATAAATAAAAGTGGTGATAAAAGGCAACCTGGTCTAGTTCCCATTCTAAAAGAGAATCAGTTCAGTTTCCAGGAAATGATTTGCAAGACATTGGTTTCACATTTATGGCTTTTATTATGTTGAGAAATGTCCTTTCTATTTCATTGAGTGTTTTTATCAGTAATGGATATTGAATTTTGTAAAATGCCTTTTCTGCATGGATGGATATGATCATATGGTTCTCCTTCATTTTGTTTATATGATGAATTGTCATGATTGTTTTTCTAAACCATCCTTGCATATTTGCTTTGAATCCAGCTTGATTGTGACATATTATTGTTGTTATTATGATTAATGCTTCCTTGAACTCTGTTGGCTAGTATTTTATTGAAGAGCTTTACTTCTATAATAATTAGAGATAGTAGTTTTTTTCTTATTTTTTTTAACCCTAGTAAACCCTAACTAACACAGTCATTAAAACATAAAGAATAATCAATTAATGTCTACACTTGAGCAAGTATATAGACCAACAATCCCTGGTATGAAGAGCAAGCTGGTTCTCTTGAGGAATGACTCCATTGCACTTCCAAAAATGTACACTGTTAATCATTTAATCACCCATCTCCAAGGGGATTTCCAGCCCTAACTAAGATGACAGCACTTTTGGAAAAATAAATAATCATAATTTTCAGAAATTACTGAACATCGGGTCTAAACTCCCACTAATTTCAGGAGACTGAACATATCATTTTAGTTCACCAATGAGACTATGGTCTAATGGAGGTCCGGTGGTCAATGGAGTTTTAGATCAAGTGCATCTCATGTGTGTCCAGTATTACCTTCAAACCCAGGCTCTAATCATTTCCTTAATTCAGCCATACTCTGACATTGACAGAATCTTTACTCTAGTTCCCTGCTGGGTAGAGTGAGAGTTATTATGGCAAGAAAGACTTGGGTAGAAATCAATAGAACACCTTCTTTATAGGAAAATAATACATCAAAAGCAATAGGCATTTGTGGATGGATTATCCAGATTCGTTATTCCCCCCACATTCACACTCAACTCACTTATTTAGTCTGTACAAAGGAAAAAAAGGATAAAAACAGAAATAGTACAGTGGGTTCTCATGTGTTTCATCAGATGGTGATAATAATTGCAGCTACTGTTCCAAATATGGTTTCATTGTTTGAGCAAATTAATACATCTCCCAGTATATGAAATGCATCTGGAAATGTGGATCTTTCTTTTTCTGTTAAATGGATCCCTAATGGTGAACACCATCAAAACAGTTCTCTTTAGGCTGATAAATCCAACGATATAACATTACTGTTATGCCTCAAATATATTAATACTCTAGCCCTATTCCATGACTTATTTCCCAGAATCTTAATGAAAATTCTTCTCAAGACATATGTGAATGGCATTATATATGATGATCTAATGTGCAGGGGATATTAAATAGATTTGTTGTAATATATGCACATTTCAGAAGGTGAGACATAAATTTGACAAAGGTGTATTGAAATTTATAGGAATCCAGTGGTATTTCTTGATTGAGCACATTTAGGAGGAAAAAATAAGAGGTTATGTTTGGTCCCTCCTATAATAAAAAATGAGGCATAAAACTAATGTATCTCCTTGTTTTTAAAGCTACTTTTATTTCAGTGTATTACACTGGCATATTTATCAGATGTTATGGTTTGAATTGTGTTTCCAAAGTGGTCATTAGAAATTCTAATCCCAAATTCCTTTGAATGAGACTTTACTTATAAATAGAGTGTATGAAGATTTTATTAATGAAATCAACCTGAGATCATCCTGAAATAGGGTGGATGCTAATCCAATATGAATAGAATTCTTTTAAAAAATAGAGACGTAGATGAAAAATGATCACAAGCTAATGAAACTAAAAATTGGAGTAATATATTTGCAAGTTCAAGATCATCATTGAGTGGAGGGAACCACAAAAAAAACCCAGAACCACTAGCAATGGAGAAGGGACAGTATTTGCTTATAGCCTTCAGGTAGCACCTGGCTCTGGACAGGACACTTTGATATTGAGCTTTTAGCGGTTAGACAATAAGTTTCTATTGTTTTAACAACCCCAACTATGGTACTTTGTTGAGGATCCCCTTGGAATTCAATATGCTGAGCCATCTAAGAGCAACTGCTAGCTTTGAGTGGGGTTTAGAAAAAGAGAAGGCTGTGCCACAGGTCTAGGATACCATGCCATCCCGTTTGCCACTTAGTTAACACTACCTATTACATCCAGTGATACTTGAATAGACAATGGTAGATAGTGGTATTATTTGGACACTTTGGCAGACCTCTACAGGTGAATAACCGCACAAAGCCTTTGGGTTCTGAAGAAAAGACATGTCATCGACTCTAGACAATTACATTTTTTTTTTTGAGAAACAGATGGGACATTAGTAGAGACTGAACACTTACCCATGGACCAAAAGATTACCATGTGACCGGAGATGCCTGTATTAAAACGGGTGCCCTATGACACACAAAGCCATAAAGTTGATCTTGAACAGTAGTACCACAATCTCAAACGTAAAGTGGTATATACGAGTGCAGGCTTCAGCAGACATACATTAATTACCGAAGAAAATGGCCCAAATGCCCATGATCAGTATTCGTGGTTCTATTATGGGTGCATGGTTTCCAGGGGAACGTCCCTTGGTTTGACTAAGAAACAGAAGACTAACCTCTAATTTACAGATCTTTCTATGCAATGTTCAGGCTCCACACAAATGTAGGCATTGGTGGCATGACTCTCTCTTTCTGGGATATCCCTAGAAGACAGGGGTGAATAGCAACCCTTTCATGGTCAGAACATTTAACAATGTTTACTCTGATTGAAGGAGAAAAGGCTACATGTAGGCTTGTACAATGAATTACGGGCTGTTGCCAGGGATTTGACTGAATGATCAGGAACTTGGATGGAGCATGATTGGGATTTTATCACAAGGAAATCTCCTGAAAGAGGCATAGTCAGAGTGCTATAAATAAGTAAAAACATGACTATTTGTCTGTTCCAAGTGAATGATCAAAGGTGACCACAGCCTAGGAGGATTTTAACAATCGGGTAAATAGAATGACATCTACATTTACCAATCAGTCTCTTTCGTTAGTCACTCGTGTCATTTCCTTGGTTACTTTCATCATCACAGTGGTCATATTGGCAAAAATGGAAGTTAGTCAAAAGCTTAGCAGCATGTACTTCCACTCAACAATACATGCACTGCTGGGTCCTTAATCTACCACTAGTAGAAGAAAATATACAATCTTCAATATGTCCCACTCCACAGTGATGGGCCTGCTACCTACAGTCCTCTTGAACCACAGAAGGGGAAGAATTTTGGATATAGATTTGTCTTCCTGGCACACAATGCTAACAAAACCACCATCTGCAGAATTACACAATGCTTTACCATGGCACTTCTCAAACATCCCTTCACAATAAAATGTATCGATAGGCACATAGAATTCTTTGGCTTTAACAAGTTCTCCATTACCCTGAAGCAACTGCTTTGACAGAACACTGAAATAGCCTTTTGAAAATTCAATTACTGCACTAATAGGTGACATTATTTCACACGACTGGAGCAATGTTCCCTAGGAAGCTGTGTATACTCTAAATCAGCATACAATACTTTGTGATGCTTCTCCCACAGCCAGGATTCATGGAGTGACATCATTCACCATTACTTCTAGGGATCTACTATCAAAACTTTGCTTCCTGCCCCCGAAGTCTTATGCTCTGCTAATCTTAGTTTCAAAAGAGAGACCATATCCAGTAGTACACAATGATTATTATAATTAATAGAAACATATGATTGACAAGCATGCCTTTTTTTTTTAATTGAAAGATTGATTAATTGGGGACTCTTACAACTCTTATTACAATCCTACATCGATTGCATCAGGCATGTTTGTACATATGTTGCCATCTTTCGTTTTTAGACATTTACTGTCTATTGAGCCCTTGGTATCAGCTCCTTTTTTCCCACCTCCCCCTGCCAATAACACCTTGATAGATTATAAATTATTATTTTCAATCTTTTACCGACTGCTGTCTCTATTCCCCCATTTTTTCTAATGTGCTTCCCCCTGGAGAGGGGTGTATTTTTATGTGTCAAACATTGTGATTGGTTCCCCCTTTAGCCCTTCATCTTTCCTCCTACCCCTTATCCTTCTGGTATCACTATTCCCACTCCTGTTCCTGGATCATGTGTGTTGTGAGCCCCCATCTCTTATCTATACCTGTGTACATGGTCTGGTCTAGTCTGAATTGAGAAGCCACACTGGGGTCATGATGGGGGGTGGGTGAGGAAGCCTCAAGGAACCAGAATATTGTGTGTTTCATCGATGCTTTACTACACCCTGGTTGATCCATCTTTTCCCTGTGGCCCCGCTGTGGGGCATTGCATAAGCAAATATGGTGAAGAGGCAGATAGTGTCCAGCTATTAAAAGATATAGTGTCTGAGGTCTTAAAGGCTTGAGGTGAAACAGCGGCCATTCAGCAGAGAAACAAGTCCACATGGAAGGAAAACACCTCTGGTGCGATCTTGAGGAGTCATAGGGACCAGATAATAGGCATCAGAAGACACATAACAAACAAAAACATGTTGCTGAGAATGGGGTGGGTGGGGGGGGTGGTGGAGCAGAGACTCAAAGCCAATCAGTAAGCAATGGGACAATCAAGCCTTTAAATGAACAATGTTTTAAGGTACAAGAGGCCCCACATATCAAATCCAATTGAAGGAGAACATTCATTACGTTTTAAACAGGAGAATGGAGACAAAGACATAGCAGCAGGGTTAGGGAGACTAGTAGCAGGAGGTCCTAATGACAGCCAAGGGCCGGCTGACATTATAAGACTTAAAAGGGACATGGGCGCTAGGGGTGAAAGAAACTGTCCCAAAAGTAAGATTGATGGCGGATCAACACATCAAAGTTACAGGTGAGAATATAGAAGCAGAAATAGGACCACAATGCATTATATTAGAGATAAAAGCTTGCGAGGTTGATTCAGGACCCTCCAAACAAGGCAGTCAAGATGTAACTCATGCCCAACTAACCTAGCACCCTGATTTCTTGTAAGGGCACATCCAGGCAAGTGCCAAGGGGCTGTGCTACTTATCCGTGGACTGGCTAAAGGAATGGCAGTAATCCATAGAATGTACTCTACAAGCCATGTTTGCATTTTAATGTCACAAAGAGATCTTGAGCACAATTTCCCCCATGAAGTATACCATTTGATTTCCTGGCTATTATTTCCATAGAAATTGATGGTCTGTCCAAGTAAAATATAATTCTTGATACTGTCAATATTTTCTCTTTTATTATGATCTCCCTTATTGGTCCTATTGTGAGGGCTTATGTGTTCTTTATATTGCAATGTATTCCACATTGATGGCTATACTCTGGTTTTCATCAGTAAATGCTTCAAGTGTTCTTTGCTTTCAGTGAACCTGGTTGTGTCATGTCCATATCACAGGTTGTTCATGAACTTTTCTCCAATCTTTATGCAGCATTCTGTTTTACATAGCCCAACTTCTCAAATTATTTGCTCAATATTCAGATTAAATAAATAGTGAAGCCATAAATCCCTGATACAAATTTACTAATTTTCAACCATGCAATATTCCCTTATTCTATGTAAACAGTTGTTTCTTAATATATTTTCACATGTATATAATTAAGTGCTTTGCAATACTTATTCTTTGTAGAATTGTCAAATGCCTTTGTACAGTCAATAAAAGACAAGTAAATATCTTTCAGGTATATTTTCTTTCAGCCAAGATTTATTTGACTCTATCAATGATATACTCATTCAACAACCTCTTCTGGATTCAAATTGATCAAATTGGTTTGATATACTGCACCACCTTTTAAAAAATTATATTTGGCAACATTTTATTTGGCGTGGTATTATAATGCTGTTCAAACATTTACACATTCTATTGGATGAACTTCAATGGAATGGACATGGGTTTAGTTCTTCCAGTTAGTCAAGTGGCTCTCTTTGAAATTTCTTGACATAAACAAGAAGGCACCTCTAGCTCTAAATCTGTTTGCCTTGAATTTGCCAAGGTCTACAGTGCACTCTACTTCTTACTTCTGTACCATTGTTTTTTCAATATTTTGTGACCTTCTGAAATAATTGAATTGTAACCAAATTTTAATGTACCATAACCCTGTATTACTTTTATCTTCATTTGCTCCTACCTACATTATTCAGTATTGTGTCCATTGTTGTGTTAATAGGTGTCTTCCAGTCACTTCCACCTTCTAGCAATCCTGTGTGGGACAAACCAAACCATGGCTCATAGTCACACCCCTAGGAGTTGTTATGCTTAAGTTCGTTGTTAACAGTCATTATGTTCAGCTGTCCCTTTAAAGGTCTTCCCAGTTTAGCTAAATAATGCCTATGTTGATCTTTATACATTCTAGTATTCTATGGCAACCTGGTGTTTTTAGATTTGTACATCATGCAGTCCATATTCTTATTATGAATGCTATATGTAACTGTTTCTTCTTAATTTAAGTTGAGTCACATCAGCAAATAAAGGTTCTGAAATCTTTGAACCATCCGGATACATAGTGTGGACTCTAAGGAGGCAGCTCTTCCGCGGGAATATTTCGTGTGCCTCCAGCCTCACCATCTCAGATTCTGGCACTGTATCAGAGCATGTTCTACTGCTTTTAAGAGATTTTCAATTGGTCAGTTTTCTGCCTTCTTCTTCATCTACGTTATCTGAAAACTCCTTTGAAACGTAACTAAAATGGGCAACTCTTTTTTGAAATACCTTTAACATAGCTTCAAGCATGCCACCCAAAACAACACGCTAGCCTGAGTCGTGATGTTAGTCAACTGATTACAAGTCCAAACTAAAGTTTATTTCCAAACATCTTTATAAAATGAAAAGGAGTTAGGATGCGACTAACAAATAGTTGAAGGTTATGGGTCTGATGGAAGGCTCAAATATTCCAGTAAATCTCTCATTCATTTGAAGCAGGACTATGATAAACTTGTCAGTCACTCAGTTATACCAAGTATTCCCTTGAGCTTAACTTAAAAGTCAAGGGTAGTATCCTATTCATTGGATAAACACTAATGTTTATAAAAATAAATCCTATCAAGAAATTATTTTATTATCTTAGGAGCAGTGTCATTATGTACAAATTCCTTTCTCTTTACTATACAGAAAATGACAAAAGAAATCAATTTATGCCCAATAAAAGTGGTTGAATGGAGGTAGAAATAGATGGCAAGGTTGTGGATGTATTAGATTTCCTTCTACTAACTAAAAAACAATTAGGATTGTTAACTGAAGTAACAATTTTGAAAAGTAGTTTGGCAGTGTGGAGAAACTTCACTATATATTTAGAGTCAATTATTTCCCAAATAGTCTAGACTAATAAAGAATTATACAAAGACAAATAATATGCACAGAGATCCTCATTTTATCATAATTGTGAAAATGAGTCCAAATGAGTGCAGTACTCTACACTTCTAAAATGGGAGAACCATTGAATAATTTATAGTCATACAGTCACGTGCTATATTTATTTAATGATTCCATTAATCATAAATTGTAATCTCAAACTTTTGCTCTTGCCCAGACTTAAAAAATATATTAGTATTGGGGTAAAAATAATCCCAATTAGAAATTCTGCATATTTTGGGGTATTAAAATAGGAAATACAGTATTATGTACCCTAATCAATGTATTAAATAGTTAAAAAATATAAGATACACTAATAGGACATTTTAATAAGTATTAAAATGTTTATTATAATATTCCCTGTATAAAATACACTATAGTATAATAATGTATCCTCTATGTGAGACAAATGTTTAAGAATTGAATAAATAGGCTAAGAAAGAGGAAGGATTTTAAGGGTGATGTATAGGTTTCTCAATTTAGTAACTTGGTAGATGGAAGTATCACTTCCCTAGATTCATGTATAGAAAGAAAGACAATCTAAGGATATTATTAGCTTTCGGGTTATGCATTCTGAATGTTATATGTTTCAGATAGACTTGGTGGACTTTAGGTATTACAATATTAAGCCTAAAACCATGAAATTTTAGCAGATCTAGCACTTGAGCTCCCTAAGTCCTATTTCATCTCTATCTCCAATTTAGTTTAAGCGCTCTACTTTGATGCAAAATATGGATTTTCCTATTTTGCCACATGTGACCTGTTATTTTGAGAATAACTTAATATCTTGATTTGTCTATGATTTGTATTGTTATTCCTGATATTACAGCTCAACCAAGGATGAAAAACCAATCTAAATATCAACAGGGGTGTTATTCGAGTTAAGACTAAAAGACAAAACTAATTTGAATTCAGTTTTTGGCGGGGACAACAGAGAGTAGATATCCTCTAAGCAAATAACTTCTTGAAATTTAATAAAGTTGTATTACCCAAGATGACACATCAAAAAACTGTCAGAGTTGATGCTTGAACTAGCTTCTTCAGTCTGCAAAGTCAGTGGCGTAGTTGGGTTGTAATTCAGATTGGAGTGGGCACTATAAAAAAGGGGAATGGAACTTCAATGGCAGAGCAGAAAGTGTTAGATAAAATGAACAGGTGTAAGTAGCTGGTAACTGCGAGAAAATAGTAGGGATGTTGCATTTCAAGTTGCAGTCCATTGACAAGTGAATGTAATGTGTAAGGTGAAGATAGTGAACATATATATTTCCTTTGAAGAGTAAAATTGTGAAAGAATAGAAGAGAAGATGATTAGTATATTAATATAGATATTATGAAATAATATTTTATATAAAATCTGGTTGGACCAGAGGATGTACACAGGTACAGATAGGAACTGGAAACACAGGGCAGATGATCCCTTCAGGATCAGTGAAGGTGGAGGGAAGATGGGTAGAAAGAGGGAACCGATTACAAGGATCTACATATAATCTCCTACCTGGGGGATGGACAACAGAAAAGTGGGTGAAGGGAGATGTCAGACAGTGTAAGATATGACAAAATAATAATAATTTATACATTATGAAATGTTCATGAGGGAGCAGGAGAGAGGGGAAAAACGAGGAGCTGCTGCCAGGGGCTTAAGTGGAGAGCAAATGTTTTGAGAATGATGAGGGCAATGAATGTACAAATGTGCTTTACGCAATTGATGTATGTGTGGATTGTGATAAGAGTTGTATGAAAAAAAAAAAAAGAGTTGTATGAGCCCCTAATAAAATGATTTTTAAAAAAGGAAAGGAAAAAATACTATATCAGGTTTACTGGTAAATACTTTACCAAATTGATGAAATAGTTTGGGAACTTGTAAATAATGAGACTGATTATTACCTACTTTTGTTTTTCAGTATGGCATTTGATGTCCTTTACTACTTCAGAACAAACAAGTTTGAAAACAGTGTGACTGTGGAAAGGTCATTTTTTTTTATATGCCTGCTAACTGTCGTAGAGACACAAATTAATGAAGAGCTGATTTCAATAAATTTACCATATCTAATTATCAAATTGATTTTGAGAACACATATTAAGTAGATTTGGGGCACATATAATGTAGATATTTATCAGACATTTGGATATATTAGATGATATATAATTGAAAATAATAATATAAGTATTATAAGGATCTATGTATTAGCAGAAATGAATAACAATCGCTAAAGATGAGATATTATAATGGGAATTTACAGATAATTTTATTAACTTGGGTTCTTTTAAATGTTTCTTATCTCCTTCGTATACTGTAAGCCCCTGCATGTGGTTACATGTTAGGCTACTAACTGAGATGCAGCAGTTTGAACCACCAGGCTCTCTGCAGGAGAAACATGAGTGTTTCTACCCCATAAAGAGTTGCATTCTTGGAAAGCCACAGGGGCAGTTCTATCCTGCCCTATAGGGTCACCATGAGTTAGAATTGAGTCAATAGAAGGGAGCGTTTCTTTTAAATCTATTTTGAGGTCTGTACATGTAGGGCAGCAGAAGAAAGGGTTAGGACTATGTACAATCATTTGGGCATTATTACTGCCATATATGGGCTCTATAAATCAAGGACTTTTTTTTTTTTTAGAAATCAAGGAAATTTAACAAATCATTCTGAACCTCTTTTAACATAGGTAAAACAGTTTATTAATATTGTTTGAGAGTGTATTTGTCAAACATATGCTACCAGTAAAGAAATCTTCATGATTACTTTTGTTATTTAACATTTAATTGTGAGTTAGTAAAGGTCTTTATATTGAAAGCTATTTTCTATTCAAGTCCCCAAAAGTTCTATTTAAAAGCTAAAAAAAAAAAAAAAAATCATCAGATGAATCTCAGTGAATTGCATATTTTCCTTGATTCCTTTCAGAGAACCACTAGATTTATTCATTGATTTTGAAGGAAGTTGTATACTTCATTTTTAAATTATTTTTATTTTTTCATTACTTTTACTTTTACTATCAGATATTATCAGTATCTTTATAAATTCCATCTATATTTGTTTGGTGGGGATGTGTATACATATATTATTGTACCTAAGAAAGATACTATCAGAATATTATCAGTTGAATCATGGTATTTAGCACAAATTACTAATGAAATTTAAAATTCAAAGCCCTTGAGTTGACCTGACAGGGTAAATTGACGCCTGTGGGTTTCTGAGGCTGTAACTCTTTTTTGGAGTAGAAATTCTTGTATTTCTCAAGGGTGGTAGTTGGTGGTATTGAACTACTGAACATGAGATTTGTACCAAATGCATAACCACTATACCACTCGGTCTTCCTAAAATTGAGTTGTAAATTTTAATGAAGGCTACAATCCTTGATTTTAATCAGCAAGTGCTTCCTCTTCACTTTCAGCAAGCAAGGTTGTGTCATCAGCATATCACAGGTTGTTAGTACACCTTCCTCCAATCTGAATGCCACAATCTTCTTCCTATAGTCTAGTTGTTCTGATAATGTGCTCAGCATAGGCTGAGCAGGTTCTTCCTTTTGGTTGCTAATTCTAGGTCCTGGCATTTTTTGGAGGGGGTGGGGGATATTTGACTTTGTCTTCTCAAGATGCCTTTTGGAATTTCTATTCAGCTCCTTGACTTCATCCTTTCTTCCATTTGTTTCAGCTACTGTGTGATTAAGATCACATTTAAGAATCTCTTCTAGCATCCACTTTGATCTTTTCTTTCTATGCTGTATTTCAATGACCTTTTGTTTGTTCATGAATGATGGTCTTGATGTCCTCCCACAGTTCATCAGGTTTTCCTTCATTAGTATTCAATGCGTCGAATTTGTTCTTGAAATTCAAGTGAGAGACTCAAGGTTGTATTTGTATTTTGATTCTTGTGTATTTGTTTTAATTTTATTAAGCTTTATCCTAAATTTACATACAAACAGTTGATGATCTTTTCCATGGTTTGCCCCTTGTCTAGTTTTAGCTGCTGATACTGAGCTTCTTCTTTGTGTGTTCCCATGCCATAGTTATTTGATTTCTATGTATTCCATATCGGGAAGTGCATGTGTATACTTGCCTATTGGGTTGTTGAAAAAAAGTTCTTCTATGAACAAGTTCATTGGCTTTGCAAAATTTATTCATGATATCTACAACTTCATTCCTATCAGTAAATTCATGTTTTCCAATTACTCTTCCTCTTTGTTTACAACTTTTGCATCCCAATCACCAGTAACTATCAATGCATCTTGATTGCATGTTACATCAATTTCTCTCTGAAGTCTTGGTAGAATTCTTCAATTTCTTCATCACTTGCTTTTGTGCATAAAGTTGGATTATAGTTGTAGTGATTGAATTTCCTTCAAGGCACATACATATAATCTGATCTCACAGATAGCCTTATACTTCATAATGGATTTATTATGATACTGTCTGATAATGAATAAGTGCCACACCATTCCTATTGGTTTTATTATTTCCAGCACAGTAGATCACATGATTTTCTGATTCAAAATGGCCAATATCAGTCCATGTCAGTTTTCTAATGCCTAGGTAATCAATCTTCATGTGTTCCCTTTCATTTTTGACCATATGCAATTTTCCTAAGTTCATACTTCATGTTCAAAGTTCCAATTATTAGAAGGTTTGGGCAGTTTCTCTTTGCCTTGCTTCATGCTCCATCTGCAAATGAAGATCCTGAATCTCCACTTTCACAGGGTTTACTGGACTCACATCACCATCGTCTACTCCCCTCCAAGAAATCACCTCCTCTTTAATAACATTGTGAATGCTTTTGAATGTGGGAGACCCACCCATCCTTTGACAGAATGCATGCCGCCATGGTTGAGACTTTGAGAACTTGACAATACTTCAAAGCTATGCATGAGGTTTCAGCTGCTTCTTCCTCCAAAGTTGGGAGCCCAGTTCTTCTTCATTCTCCATGTAAGAAAGAGTAAATCCTCACAATTGGACCAATAGGTAACATCATGATAAATGGAGAAAAGGTGGAAGTTGTCAGGGATTTTGTCTTACTCTGATCCACAATCAATGCTCATGGAAGCAATAGTCAAGAGATCAAAAGATGTAAATCTGCTGTACAAGATCTCTTTAAAGATGTTACTTTGAGGACTAAGGTGAGCCTGACACAAGCCAAGGTAGTCTCCATTGCATCATATACACATGAAAGTTAGACAGTGAATGAGAAAAAGCATATAACAATGGATGCATTTGACTTGTGTTGCTGGAGACAAATATTGAAAGCACCGTGTATTGCTAAAAGGACAAATCAATCAGTCTTAGATGACTTAAAGCCAGTGTGGTAATTATATAATCTCCTGTCAACTTGGAAAGGAGTGGAGTCTAGCCTGAGGTACAACAGAGATAAATAGCTCACTGAAGGCCAGATACACTCACTCCTTAGGAAACATTCCTGTTGACAAGCCACATGGAGCTAAGCTGATAAGAGCCAGTGCCCTGGAGCTGGAGGAGCTACGTGGAGACACCCGCCAGCCCCAAGACTCTTCTACTACTACTGGATCCACAAGACTTCCACCCATTTACCTGTGATCTTTCTTCCTGCATTTGGTGTCAGTGCATGGCTGCATAGGTCTAAAGAGGAATTTATGGACTAGTATTGACATATAAGAAAATATTGGACTTATGGACTGGGATGTTTTCTTTATGTACAATTGCTCTTTGATATAAAGTTCTCTCTTACACACATATAAGTGTCTATGAATTTGTTTCTCTAGTCAACCCAGACTAACATAGCCAGAGGGCTCCTAAGAGGCTAGGATGGCAAGACCTCTCGTACATACATTGGGCCCATTGACAGGAGACCAAACCGTGAAAAGAACATCATGTTTGGTAAAGTGGAGGGCTGCTTCCATGGACTCAGGCATAGGTACAATAGTGAAGACGGTACTGATGATGCAGTGTTTCCTTCTGCTGTGCACTTGCTGGCTATGGGTCGGTGCTGATTCGATGGCACCTAGCAAGAATATTCTTCTAGGTCTCCTCTAATATAATTAGGTTAAGATAAAACATTTTCTTTTAGAGATATGCATGAAGTAAATCACTCGCAAAAACATAAATTTCTTACTTTTATATAAATATTTAAATTTTAATTAACTGCTCTAACTAATAAATTAAATTTTGGTATAGTACCAATTGACATTGGGACATTTGGCATTAGATAATTTATAAATTTAGAGTTCTTTGGAAATTGATCTCATACAATTTAATTTACAATCAAATTATATGAATCATTGCTTTCTACTCTTCCAAGAATATAGTAAACATTCCTGAAGAGAAAAATAGAGAAATACAAAGGGAGGAAATAGAAATATGTTCTCTAAAACAATAACCTAAAGATACCATTCTCAATTCAGGATAAATAAAGTGAGTATAAATTAATCAATGTGTAAAACATATAAGCAAAGTAATATGGATAGAATATACAAAAAAGAAAAGAAAACACAAGCATGAACATTGTTTACAAATACAAATAAAATATTCTTAAAATTTATTACATATTGGCTACAAGAAAAACCTCAACACATTTCAAAGGAAATAAGTAACAAAATATAAATACCAGAACAATTAAATAAAATGATAAAGTGATAAAATTCAAAAAAAGATACCCTTTGTCCCTAGTTCTTTCCTCTATTTCCCTTTACTTTCCTCTTGTCCCACTATCATGCTCAGCCTTCATTTGGGTTTCAGTGATTTCTCTCAGTTACATTGTCCTTGCTAAATCCCTATCAGGCCTCTCACACCCTCCTTTCCACTGCTTTTGGATCACTTGTTGCACCCCTGTCCATGGGTTGGTCAGTACCACCTCCTTACCCCCGCCTCCCCCTCTCCCGTGTCCCCCCAGAACCATTGGTCCAGTTGTTGTTGTTTTCTCCACCAGACTATTCATCGCGTCTATCTTATCTAGATATATCTGTAGAGATAATAATATGGCAACTGGACACCCCCTCGCTGAAGGGTTGAGGGGAGGAGATGAGTCAGTCAGGGTGCAGGGTAGCAATGATGAAACATATAACTTTCCTCTACTTCTTAAATGCTTCCCTCCCCCCGCCACTATCATGATCCAAATTCTGCCTTGCAAATCTGGCTAGACCAGAGGATATACATTGGCACAGATAGCAACTGGAAACACAGGGAATCCAGTATAGATAACTCCTTCAGGATCAGTGGTGAGAGGGTGGAGGGTGAAGGGAATGTGGGGTAGAAAGGGGGAACCTATTACAAGAATCTAAGTATCGCCTCCTCCCTGGGGGAGGGACAGCAGAGAAGAGGGCAGAGGGAGGTATTGGACAGTGTAACTTATGACAAAAAATTATAATAATTTATGAATTATGAAGGGTTCATGAGGGAGGGGAAGTGGGGAGGGAGGGGGAAAATGAGCAACTGATATTAAGGGCTAAAATAAAAGGCAAATATTTTGAGAATGATGAGGGCAACAAATGTACATATGTGCTTGACATAATGGATGGATGTATGGATTGTGATAACAATTGTACAAGCCCCCAATAAAATCATTTAAAAATAAAATAAATAAAAAGCTGAAAAAAATTCAAAAAAAGAATTTCACTGTTGATAAGTGCAAAATTACACAATTTCTTTTTTTTAATCATTTTACTGTGGGCTCATACAATGCTTCTCACAATCCATACATACATCCCTTGTGTCCAGCACATTTGCACACTTATTGCCATCATCATTCTCAAAACATTTGCTTGAGCCCTTGGTATTAGCTCCTCATTTTCCCCCCTCCCTCCCCACTCCCCCTTCCCTCATGAACCCTTGATAATTTATAAATTATTATTATTTTGTCATAACTTAGACTCTCAGACTTTAAAAATGAAAAATAATATATTTGAAATGATGCACTAGATTTATAACATTTAAAAACTGTAATATATCAATAATCAGAAGCTATACATATATAGTACTTACATTTCAAACACAGCTATCTATAAAGAATAATAAAAAATAAGGCACTAATGATGTATAGGATAATAAAGATAAAATTAGAAGTGAATCTGTTTGAAACGATAAAATAAATTACAAATACATTTCAAAAATGTATTGATAAAGTACCTAAATGAAAACCGCCACCACAACAAAATGACCCATCTAATGAGAGGAAGACCCCTACTCCAAAGGGTCCAAGTGACTGTCGTCAAGTTGATGCTGATTCACGACACCTCAGTGTAGGGCTCTTGAGGCTGTAGTAAGTCTCAGTTATCTTCTTCAGAGGGTCTAGTGGATTCTAATGGCTGACCTTGCAGTAAGCTGCCCCAACAGCTGAAATAAACAAAATTAGAAATAAAAAAGTGGAAAGAACTAGTAAAATGCCTCAGGTATGTAAATTAGCATGTTTTGATTTGATTGATACTCGTTAAATTATAAGATGCTAATTTACACACCTACCTGGCTTGAGCTTAAATATTCAGGCGCAAATGAAATTCAAAGAGCATAGATTTTTCCACTAACTTGCTGAAGCCCTCTAATATATAAAAGTTCTTTAGGCATATATTAAATATATGCATATTTTCAGTTTAATCCAATAGGGGAAGAATAAACAAAATACATATAAGAAACCCTCAATAAGCCAATCACAATAGCATTTCAATAGAAGACAAAGTAAAACAAGAATACAATAGCATTTCAATAGAAGACAAAGAAAAACAAGAATACAATTGCTTCTAAAGCAAAGTAAAGCTCTTACAAAATAAAAAAGCAAAGCAGAGATTGTGCAATATAAAATTAGGCCATTTTGTTCCCAGAAATATTGATACATCTTAAATGCTTAATATCCATTCCTCCCTTTGCATAGTACTATTACAATGTTAACTAAAAACTAGCACATGTTGGAAGGTGTTCTCAATTTGCACAGTTCTCTGATTGTTTAAAGATTTATGAGCACACAAAGCTAGAATAACTTAAATATTAATAAAATAGTAACAATAGCATCCAAAAGTACAATGAATATTTACAACAAAGTCAAGCAGGTTTTATCCATCCATTCAAAAGTGGTTCACCATTAACAAATGCATTCATTTACTCTGTCAAAAAAAGAAGTTAGGAAAAATATTCTATGATCCTCTCAATAGATACTGGAAAAACTTTGATAACACTTGCCAATTACACATATTATAAACATAATATATTTTTGGCATCATCAATATGTGCATAGGTCTCCATACAAGATCAATTCTTATTTAATTAGTCAGCATCAATAGTCATTTTCACTTTTTCCTTGGTGGGAGACAAGACAAAGGTAGTCACCATATCCACAACTATTTCAAGTTGCCGCAGAAATGTTACCTAACGTGATTCCTACCAACAGACAAGAGGCAAGAATTGGGAAGGATAAATTACAGCTATCTGCATTGTGAAATTACATTTACAATGTATCATTATATAGATGTATTACTAAAACTGAAGATAAATGAGAAAATCTATAGCAAACAATAAAGCTATATTCAGTACATTAGTAGAACATAATATTCAAATGATTTATAATTTTTAATGCAGAGTAAAAAGCTGTGCAGGAATAAAACATACCAATTGTAACATAATAAAGTAAATAAAAGAGCTAAATTATAATTATAACAAGAAATAAGCAAAGGAGAACCACAAAACAAGCTAAAAGAAACGTTGCTGTCAGTTCTCTAGTGCTACCATGACAGACATACTGAAAGTAGGTACTTTTAAAAAAAAATCATTTTATTGGGGCTCTTATAGCTCTTATCACAATCTATACATCCATCTGTTGTGTCAAGCACATTTGTACATATGTTGCCATCATCATTTTCAAAAACTTTTATTTCTACTTGAGCCCTTGATATCAGCTCAGTCAGTATGTTTAAAGTTTTTTGTTTTGTTTTTTTAATTTTCTGACGGTGTAGGAGATTGGTAGTCAAAGTCCAAGGCACCAGCTCTGAAGGTACCAGTTCAAGGGGAAAGATGTCTCTAACTTGCTACAGATCTTTGTTTCTGCCTCTATGACTCGGGCATTCCTTGGTCCTGCTTGCTTAATTCTCCTCTGTTTGTAACTCAGAAGTGAGTAGGTAGCAATACATTAACATGAGGTTTAAGAGATAGCCCCAATGACACAGAAAAGAAAGTTTACCCAGGAGATTATATCCATAAGAATAGGATTTAGGTTTCCAGCACATATCTTGGGGGATAAATTTCAATCTATATCAGTAGTCATGGATACAGTTAAAGACAATTATGTTGTTAAATAAGAAAATTCAATATCATAAATATACTCATTTTAATTAATTTTAAAATGTTGATGAAGTTTAATAAATGTATCACTACTTTATCTATCTATCTATCTATACATATATATATATATACAAATTAGACACAATTTATAGAAAATTTGACCATCTAATATATTTGGAAGAGCATTTAATATTGAGAACTCTTAAATAGAAGGAAAAAATGAGTACTGGAAGAAAAAGGGAGTACTGTTTCTACCTGATATTACATTATAACATTGCACATATAAATAAAACAGTTTGATATTGCACAAAAAACAGCACAGACCATGGAACAGACTAGAAAGCCCTGTAATTACATATGTGATTTTTTCTTTACATGAAAATGAGGGGGACGACTTGAATAGCTCACGGAGATGCTCAGGATTTAAAAAAAAAAAAAAGAAAGAAAGAAAAAGTTTTCTATTGCTTAAATAGAAATCCTGAGAGCTTGAATTATTGAATGCAAAACCAATCTGTGGTAAATCAGGGGTCATTCTCCTTAAGAGCTATCAGCCATCTAGACCAAGCAGACACCACTATTTATCCCACAACAAGTAGGGCCCACTCCCTTCTGATAAGGATAGTAGTTGACTGTTTCCTTGTAGGAGACACCAGAGAGGTCAAATGCGCCCAAGGATGACCAAGGTTAGGGAGCCATCATGAATCTAGGGTCCGCCCATCTTGTCACATGGATACCCCTAGACCTTCCCATTCCTATGGGCACACCCCTAGCTCATCCCCTTCTTGTCACACTTATGCCTATCATAGATCCCCTTCCTACAATGTGTATGCCTATTGTACTGCCCCTTCCTGTGACGTGTGGTTACCTGTAATCATGTCCCCCTAATGAGATATAAACCTTGGTGAGCAATAAAGTGGGGGCTCTCCTGCTCTCGCTTGCTCAGGAGACTCTCTCCTGCTCTCATGGCCGGGCTCCCCCCACGATGACCATCAAGTGGGGCTGAGGTGAGCATGTACGATGAATTGTGTCTGACTCCATTATTCCAGTCTCTCCTCTACCTCTCGTGCTCTATGACTTTACTATAATCTTTACTTATTATCGCTGTACAATTGCGCCTACCGGACCTGTGATGATTTGTTGGGGACTCTCTTCACCCCACAAGTTCTGACTCATGGTGACCCTGTAGGACAGGGTAGAACTGCCTCTCCAGATTTCTGAGATGGAATGAAAGCCTCGTCTTTCTTCTGCAGGCCAGTTGGTTGTTCCTTCCTACTGACCTTGCTGATTGCAACCCATCAGGAAACCAGTGCACCACCCGGGCTCCTACCTGTCCTTAAAAGCAGTTGGTACTTAACAAGTATTTCCTTTGATGGTCAAGCTAGTATGTGACAGAGTACACTCCAAAGAAGGGTCTTTGCAAACAGATGAGTTTTATTTTGTTTTCTTTTTTATATACAGTGAGACTAAGTGATATTTTCTATGGCAAGTGTGCAATCAAAAGAATAATTTTGAAAAGGTCTTAAAGAAATAAAAACCAACCAGTGATTTTTATGATCCCACCTGAAGGGTATGTGACTATAATTAAAAACTTCTGTAATAAGGCCCTGAAACCGATCATTGTATACCTCTGTAGTTAATAATTCAATAGAAGTGTATTCCTGGGCCCAAGCCCACTATTTTGGGGGCCTCAATCAAAGCATAACTAAGTCAATGATTTTATGGTGATCTCTGGGTTTCCTGTCCTACAGGGTACCCTTGCTTGGGACCTACTCTCTTAAACCATGTTGCTTGCATTACATGACTTGGTGGTTTCCCCTTTAAATGTCTCCTTAATGCTGATTCTATCCTCTGAGTTTTCACATAAGGGCTGAGTGGTGTTTTCCATCAGGGTACTTTGGAGGCTTAACTGGGATTCCCAAAACAGCGTCTCCATGGCGGATACAAGGTTCATGAACCAAGATTTCTGGGTCCAAAATCGAATCCTTTTGCACTTACTTTGCATTTCCTCCTGGTCTTGGATCCCACATGTTGGAGGGAAGCACTTCTCTCGTGGAGCGGTGTTTATAAGGAGTTAGTCAGTCTCTGCTTTCATTTTGCTGTTCATTTTTGGAATGTCCTGTAGCAGCCTTGATAGTCAGCCTTATTTGATCCGAAACAGCAGAGCTGTCTGTTTCTCTTCTTTTGTTTCTCTAGAAAGGCATTAAGCTTCACGTTACTATTCTTACATAACACAGGTAATATTCTATAACTTATTTCTAGATTCTAATATGCATTGCTCTGTAGTCAGCACTGAGATACATTTCATAAAGAAAGGGTTTGTCAAGGACGTTAACAAGGTGCAATATCAGGAGTTATTTATGAGGACGTATTTCAAAATGTTGTCAAAGCTGCTAATAATTTTCCAAAGGGCGTATAACTCTGCTATAAGCCTCAACTATTTAAACTATGTTTAAAATTGTGTGTGTCTTGACTCAAAGATCTGTGACTAACGACCTTTATTTGATTTTCCTCTAATAAGACAATCTTTTAAGTTAGTTTGTTATGCTCGGTGTTTTAATAACTACTTTAAGAAACTCTAATATAAGTTAATATTTTTAATATTCTAAAAGTGAAAATATTATATTAAATTGTTTCTCTTGCAAGTCTTTTTAAGCATTCTAAAATTAACTTAGGAATATATAGTATTATTAAATTAAATTATTGTGTTCATTCAAGGGATTTACTCTGTTTTAATACTAAACCCTTATATAATATATAATTTTAAATTTCCCAATTAATAATAAAGATAAAATTTTGTACATAAGCTTTTCTATGTTTTATGGTATATCTACTTAAAAGAAGTCTCCAATGTTTTCTTGAATAACATACTAAATATAACATATAAAATGTACTTTTTAAAATTAAAGATCATAATTTCGTCTTAAAGTAAGAGAAACTGGTTCTTCTGAGGTAAAGGAAAAGCAGACAAACTACTTAGCCATTATAAGTTGACGATTTTCAGAACAAAAGTAGTTACCTGTTGCTTGTCCCCATAGCCAAGTCACTTACATGCATAAAAATAAAGACTGCTAATTTTTCTGTATCCTAGAGCCGAATAAAGAAAAGTTAAATAGAATGTGAACTCTATAACTCTAATCACAAAGGTTATGTAGCTCCAGATAATCCTTTGTTAAAAATATGCCCTAACTAAGTGCCTTTTGTGTTTGGTCTGGGTTTCAATATTTTCTGTGACTGTGTGTGTGTTTCACATTGGGGTTTGTCTCTCTTGTGTTTTCCATTGTTGGTAGCCTCTTGACCCTCTGTTATGTACTTTTCTAGGCTTTTTAGTATATGAAATCCATATGAATGAGCAAGAGAAAATAAGTAGAATTAAGGGCTGCCTGGTGCTGGTGAGAAGTTGGTAAGAGGAAGTTGATATCAAGGAGTTCAAGAAGGAAGAAAATGTTTTGAAACTGATTTGGTAGCAATTGTAAACTACTTGATATGACTGAACTATGGGATGGCATGATGTCTGAATTAGCTCCTAATACAATAGTTTGGAAAAAATAATGAATAAACTGCTTCCTAACTATAGCTTTAAAAAATTAAATATTTTTAATGGTCAAAGCACAAATTACCCTACTATAAAATCAATTCTATAATGCCAAGATTTAAAGTTATATTCATAACAATAAATTGATCTATTAAAAATAATACATAATTTTCAAAAACAATAGCATTTTAAAGGGTCAGAGTTAGACTGAACAAAATAGTATAAGGTTAATTAAAAATTAGCGAACTTAACTAAACTTTATGTCAATAATAGTTATATTTTATGATGATTTCTAAGTTCTGACTAATATTAAGTAAAGTTAATGTAGTCTATAATTTTAAATTAATTTTTTTACATTCCTACCACAGAATAGTATATTTAAATTGTGTTAGTCTGGGTAAACTAGAGAAACAAATTCATAGAAACTCATATGTGCATGGGAAAGAGGTTTGTATACAAGAGCAATTGAATATAGAGAAAACAGCCCAGTTCAGATTAAGTCCATAAGTCCAATATTAGCCCAAATATCTGATACCAATCTATAAAGTCCTCCTCAAACACATGAAATACATGCATTGATACTGAATACAGGAAGATCACAGGCCAGTGAGTTAAAAGTCTTGTGGATCCAATGGCGTTTTAAGCATCTCAGCATTGGCAGGGGTCTAGATGTGGCTTCTCTGGCTCCAGAGGTCTATTTGCATCAGGGTAGGTCCATGTGGCTTCTCCAGCTCCCAAGGTATAATGCCCTGTCTTGTCAGTAGAGTGTATCTCAGGGAGTGAACAGAGAGAGAGAGTGTGTGTCTCTTGTCACCAAGGAGGAAATCAGGAGAAGGCCATGCCCACACGGAAGCCTCATTGGCTATGATCTGATTGACAGACTAGACTCCACCCCTTCACTCTGAATCCTCTCAAATCCTAAATTGACACCAGATTATGTAACTACCATATAAATCTGCTATAAAACATGATTATTATTATATCTCAAAAAGTCATATGAATGATACATTTTTAAAGTTTAAAACATTTTGATGTAGTAACAGTTGTGTTTCTCTTTCAAAAGTTAGAACATTAATTTTAATTTTTTTTCAAGCTTGAATATCAAATAATGACCTCAGCATTGTACAGATAATAAAACAACCTCATATAACATTCCTATTCTTAAGGCATCTAACATTTAAGTGTATGCAATGGGTCCTGGAAACTCTACCACTCTCCTATTGCTCTCCCAAGACATAAATATGGTCTCTTATGTTTTCATTTAGCAGACCGGCTACTGATCCTTGACAGGAGTTATGAGAACACTTCCCTGTTTAACCCTAATTTAATTATTTTTTCTAAATTAGCTTAAAGCCAACTCTAGTTCTCACTACCAGAGGAGGAGATAAGCTGTTATCACCTTCATGGAAGTGTCGAGAGAGTGCCCTCTTCCTAAAATAACTTCTCCTCAACAAGCTGAATTAAGTATGTTACAAAATCTTATACACTAGCCTCATGAAAATCCATAAAATTTTAAATTGTCATCGTGGTTAAATGTTAAAAGAAGAGACGAGTGCTCTTGGCATCTTCAGGGATACGTAGATGGCCCTCAGTGGTTCTGTCAGGTAAGTGTTGGATGGCTCATTGCAGTGTGCTCCAGTAACATGAACCAGCTTAGAAAACCCTGCGCAGAGTTACTGCGATTAGAACAGACTACAGGGCAGTGGATTTATTATTTTTTTATGTATTTAATAAAAAGAAGAAAGACCCCTACTGTAATGAGTCGAAACAGTGGCTGTAACAATGAACTCAAATATTTTAACAATTATGTATGTGGCACAGTGGTGCTTCATTCTATTTTACCTGGTCACTATAGATGATGCTTAGTTTGTTCTAGTCTGAAAAATCATATTAGGCACATGCACACAGAAAGGTATGTGTGGGGGTGGGGGTGGGGTATAATCACAATGAATGAAACAGAAAACCAGGAGTGGAGATCATTGAAACTGATATTTGGCTTTTGAAAAGAAAAAAAAATTAGTATACCACCAATTAGACTTACCACAAATAATGAGAGAAAACACAAATTGCCAAAATCAAATTGAAATAGCAGAAATCTCTACTAAAACAAGATAAATTAAAATGATTAAAGAATGTTTTGAATAACCATATTCCAAATAACTACACAAGTTATATAAAATGGAGCCATCTCTAAGCAGGAACAAACAACGGAAACTAGATCAGTGAATTTTAAGAAAAAATCTGATGCAACTATCAAAAGTAAGGAGCTATAATTAGTAATGGGAAAGTTTCTTAAAATGGAAAGTCTGATCCAGCTGGCATCATTGTGAATTTTGGAAAAATGTGTGAAAAATAAGCACCCTAATTCTTCACAAACCATTTAAGAAGATAGAAAATGAGGAGTTTCCAAATATTTTTCTATGTCAATATTACCCTTGATTTACAGCTACACAAAATATTCCAAGAACAGAAAACATACTATTAAACTGAATCTAATAAAATATACACACTTACACATACAGACAGTTGTTATTGTTAAGAGGTGTCATTGCATTTGTTCCAACCCAGAGTGATTGATGTCCAATAGAACAAGACACGGGGCAATTCTGCATCATCTTCACAAATGTAGGTAGGCTTAATCCCAGTCTTGCAGCCATTGAGTTCATCCATGTCTTTGAGAACCCTCCTTTTGTTATTGATCCTCTGCTTTCCCACATGTAATGTCCTTTTCCAGAGACAGGTTTATCCAGATGTTCAAAGTATGGTAAGTGGAGAGGAAATGTTTGGAGAATGATGAGGGCAATGAATGTACACATATGCTTTACACAATTGATGTATGTATGGATTGTGATAAGAGTTGTATGAGCCCCTAATAAAATGATTAAAAAAACAAAACAAAGTATGTATGATGAAATCTTGTCATCTTCAATTCTAGTACGCAGAAATTACGGATGTACTTCTTACAAAGTAGATTTATTTCTTCTTCTGGCCATCATAATAATTTCAATATTCAAATGCATCACTTTGTCTATGGCTTCTTATTCATTGTCCAACTTTCACATATATGCCTTGGCTTATTCCAGCTGCACCTTAGTCCTTGTCTGATCTTCCTTGTTCTCTAACATTTTAAGGAAGCCTTAAGCAATGGATTTCCTGATGGAGTAATTGTTCATTTCCCTTGCTCTTCCACATTATTTTTAGCACCAATAATAAGTGGGGTTTATTTTAGAAAGAGGAGATTATTATAATGCCTAAAACAAGTAAATGAATAGACTACATTGTTAATAACAAAGGACAGACCCACATGTTCATCTCCTTTAAAACAGAAAAATAAACCAAATGAAAAACACAACACACATTGAGGATAAAAGCAAATCTAACAGATTCATAATACAAATTTGTATTTTATTCATAATACAAATTAAATTTTTCCATTTCAATAAAGGGCATTTTCCCCAGACTAACATTTCTTATCATAATTAATAATGAAATAGGAAAGCACTCTAGTAACATTGTCAGGTCAGTGTTGAACTACTAACCACAAGGTAGGCTGTTCAAAGCCACTAGGTGCTTTGTGTGAGAAAGTTGAGGTTATCTGGTCCTGTAGAGATTTACAACTTCAAAAATTCCATATAAAGTCACTATGAGTTTTATTCAACTCAATAGGTGTGGCTAATTTTGTCTTTTTAAAAAAATAAGGAACAATGCAAAGATGCCTTCATTCTCCACTATTTGATTTTTACAGGATTCGCTAGTCATTATAATAAGGCAAAATCAATCAGTCAGACAGAAAATTAAATTATTCTACTAAGGAAGAAAAAAGTAACTATATTGGTCCCCTGATATAATCCTATAGGAAACCATAAATAATCTACTATGCATATTCAGTAGGCATAACAATCACATGATGTAATCCATTATATTTATATGTATTAAACCCATTACAATTATGTTGATTCCAACAACTAAATTTAACAATATAATTAATGAAACAATTGTGTTTAACACCAGAAAAAAAGTTCCAGACCTGTTCAATAAAATCTACATAATATTGTTTAATTAATTTAATGTAGATTCAAGTAAATAAAATAATATTTCCTTTTATGTATTAGAAAACTAACCTTTCTTTAAATGAATATTCACCCCAATTTCGTCTATAGACTCAATATGATCCCTGCCAAAATTAGAGTAGACTTTGAATAATGTTGAGAAATTTGCCTAAAACTCATATAAAAAGTCAGGTGGCTCAAACAATTTGAATAGCCAAAACAATTTCAGCAAGATAAAAAATAAAATTAACTCCCAATAAAAGGTTTTGAAGAAAAATTTGTAAAACTGATTGTGCTGATGAATGTACAACTCTTCTCTATGGGATTGGGATTGAACTATTGAGTTGTACGATGGGTCAATTATAGACAATAAAACTGTTGGGGAAAAAAGAAGCTTAAGATAAGAAAACTGTAAAGAAGCTGTATAACATGGTGCCAAAGTTTTATTTAAGTGTAGATCATTTGAGAAGTTGTATTTGCCATAACACTATGCTTAGATATTAGTAGAACACAATTGAGGATCCAGAAATAAATCTTATATTTATTGTTACTAATCTTAAAAAAGAGCTGAACCATTCAGTTTTGAGATTATAGTCTCTACATTATATATATATATACTTTGGTTATAAAATCCATGTTCTTTTTTTTTTAATCCATGTTCTAAAGTGAGGTCCGTTTTTACAATCCATCCCCAAATTGAGACAATCCTGTTGTTGGTGTTGTACATTCAAGCATTTAGTTCATAGCAACTCCATGTGATCAAGTCGAACTACCCCGTAGGGTTTTCTGGGTTGCAATCTTTAGGGGCAGATTCCCACTTTTCTCTTCCAGAGTCCTTGGGTGGGTACAGATTGCCTGTCTTGGGTTAGCAGCTGGATAATTAACAGTTGCACCACCAAACAAACAAACCCACTGTCAGTGAGTCAATTCTGGCTCCTAGTGGCCCAATTGGACAGGGGAGAATTGCCCCTCTGAGTCTCTGAGACTCTAACTTTTTAGGAGAATAGAAAGCCTCATCTTTCTCCCAAGGAATAGCTGGTGATTTCAAACTCTACCCTTAACAATCACAATTGAATGCATAATCACTGTGCAATAGGGCTCCTGGAGTCTATTCTAGTAACAATAAAATACTACCCTCTTCATGATGGAAAGGGTCCTATATAATCAACGTGCCACCAGTTGCTCGCTGATCTCCCACAGGAATTTTCCTGTCTCTTTGGCCACGTACTGGTCTCTGTTGCTGCCGTATTAGGAATGAATCAGTGGACTAGTCCAGTCCACGGCCACTTTTTCATTTCATGAGCCCTTTGAACAATGGAAGTGGTTGTGGAAAGATGACTGATTTATACACTTGTTTATTAAAATTCTCCTCTGCAGAGGTAAACCTTTGGTGAGCATTCACATGAAACACAAACACCTTCATTTTTTTTAGTCTGCTCAGAGAAAGAGAGGCACATACTTCTTCCCCGTACCTCCTTATCACCAATTTTCTACACAATCTCCTTCAAGTCATTAACCATCTAGCCTAACCGTTGGTTGCTTGAATCAATATACAGTAATACATCTGTCCATTTATATTTAGAGCAAAATGAACGATCAACTGTAGTTCTCAAAATTCTACCCACTGGGGAGATTTTTCTTGTTCACCATTGGCCTTCATAGAGGTCCCTGAAATGGGCTGTGTTGCTATTGCTGTCTACTTTCACACGCTACCTGCAAATCATGTAGAACTATCTACAATCCAAGCGTTAGTTTTCCAATTCTCAGTCAACTGAGCATAAGAAAGTATCTGTGAGAACATAGGAACCGACTGGGCGAATGGACAGCAAAGTCACAGGAGTAGACTATTTACATGTGAATCATTTCTTCCTGCCTCTTACTTGTACGTTCAGGTCCTGCTTAAGATTAATCTTAATGATGCAGTGCTGTTTACATGTTTAATTTATGAATCTGTGGGTCAGACAGAACTCAGGTCATGATGGGAAGCTCAGACTGCATGGGGACTTGGTGACCTATGGGGCATTGTTTACTTTCTACTAAGGGTCAGTAAGAAGTTAAAGGCTGTTTCTCAAGAATGGAGTAATTCGTTAGGAGGGATTTGCTCTAAAATCTTAATAGCCATACCATAATTCTCAATTAGAGACCTGTCAAAATCTCCAGACTGGATATATATCTGTCACTGCCACTTCAAACACAATTTGATTAGATGGATATATGATATGATCCAAGCAGTCAAGCAGCTTGTATGGCAGCCTGAACCTTTTGTATTGTCTTCGCTTATTCAGGACCCACTCTGAAATTGCAGCTTTTTTAGACTCATAAATAGACTAGAGAAACACACTTAAATGAAGGAAATGTTGCCTTCAAAGAGAGGCTCGGGCACCCTTCATTCATTGTATCTCTTTTTTTAGTTATGGGAGAGACCAGAGGCAATAATGTTTCCTTCCTTTATTAGAAATATCTCAGCATTCTCCACAGCTGTGGGCCCATAGAAATTTCACTGAGATGGAAGGTGCCTGAATTTTGCTGGGTTTATTTCTCAGTCTCTAGCACACAGCTATTTTACAAGTATAGAGTCATTGATACTTTGTCCTTACACAATCCAATCAGCACAATATCATCAATGTAATGGATGAATGTGACATTCTGAAGAAAATAATTGAGACCAAGTTCCCTGCAGACTGAATTATGAGATAATGCTTCAGAGTTCATGTAAATCTGAGGGCGGGGTGGGGGTGGAGGGGCAGCGTGAAGGTGTATTGTTACCCTTCCCAACTGAATGATCATTCAAAATTAGAAATGTTATAAAAAAAAGCATTTCACCATAAAAATAGCTGCCTACCAGGTAACAGGAGAAACATTGATTTTTCTCAAACAATGAAACCACATCTGGAACAGCAAGTGCACTTCAAGTCACCACCTGGTTAATGTGAAATATATACCATAAGGTGAGTGATAATCCACTCTCATTCTCCAAAACCCATCGATTCTGGAAGAGACCAAATAGATTGGCCGAGAAGAGGTGTGGGTGGGGACTACTACGGTTGCATCATTCAGTAAAGACCTTGAGGGTGACACTAATCTTTTCATTCCCTCCAGGAATCCTTCGTGGCTTACTATTGTCTTAGGCAGAGGCAGTTATTGTGACTTCCATTGGCTTTCTAGTAAGACTTCCACTATAATAGACCCTGTAGACATGCCAGATATCTAATATAGGTGTTTTCCCAGTGGCAGAATAGGTTTATTTCAATTATGCATTCTGCAACTGGGAAAGTCACTACAGTTGTCTTAAGAAACACATTGGAATTACTGTGAGAGGAACCTGACCTAGCTTACCATCTCTGTAGTTCCCCATTCCAAGCGGCATGCCGTCAAATCATTTTAAATCTCCTGGAATTAGTGTCAAATAAGAACCAATGTCCATGAGTTCTCTAAAAGATCGATTATTTCCATTTTGCCAACGAACAGACATTATTCTGAAATGCCTTTTTAGGGATGTCTGGGAGAAAGAGTAATAGTACATGTTTTTGGTGATGGAAAGAAAGATGAGGCTGTCTACTCCCATAATGCATTACAGGCAGTTCTACCCTTCCCATAGGGTTACTGTGAGTCAGCATTCACTCAATGGCAGTGAGTGGAGTTTGCCCCAAAGCAGCCTGACCTTTACTTCATTAAAGTGAGCCTGTTGATTGGCTAGTCTGGAACTTTATTGAAAGATCTTGAATTCTAATATTCCTGGGATTAGAGTTAGACTTTAATTCACCTTGCATTGAATTGTTTTCTGTGTATAGATAAATTAAATAGTAAGTGTCATCTGTTTCACTCCTAGGGACAGCCTGCCTAAATAGCCAATGCCACGAAGCCATATGTGCCGTGCAATTTTGATCACTACTTTGAATCCACTGTCCATTACAGTAACCATACCATCTTGTTTCTGTGTATTAAATATTGCCACTTGACCACTAACACTATGGGACATAATTAACTTCACGATAGTTGGGTATCAACTCAATTTGGGTCATTCTCACTGTCAAATCTGACTTACATAAAATAGTATGCATAGCACTCGTAAAAGATGCCAGGTTCCCCTTAAAAATTTTGTTTCTCATTGTTGTGGTAAAAGTTGCCTTCTCTGGGCACTCTGTGTGTGAGTCTGTGGATAAATCCTGATATGTCCACTATAACATACCAATTTCCCTAAGCCTTTGGAAATCACCTACAACATAGCAAGCTAAGTCTCATATTTCAAGTTTACCTATTCTAGGTCATCATGCCATCCATGCTACAGTGAACCAACCAAACTATAAGATCCTCTTGTAACCTCTCAAGCTGAAATACTGAATGAATAATCTGTGCTTATTAGGCCAAATCAACAATAACGAGTCGATCCAACCTTATGTTTCTTGCACTCTTATCCCATACCTTTAATAATCAATCCCACACATAGTCCCCAGGTTTCTGTTTATTCACATTAGAAAACTCTAGCAGTTATTTAAGAATTAAGCACACCTCTTCCTGGGTTACAATTTGTACTTCAACTTCAGGGTCTTGTTATAGGTCTAGATGCAGTAATAGGTGATGAAGGTATTTACTGGGAACACTGAAAAATGACTTATAAGCCATCTGCCTTGGGAATGATCCAGAGAAATCTCAGATGTTCTCATAGTATGCACAGTTGAGCTAATCTCCTGAAATACGGAAGGGTGAAATTATTGTTTTAATGACAGTAGATTAACAAAGATGGTGGCATAGTCTATTCAGAGTTTAAGGATAATGCTGTTATCCATAATGATTCAATGGAATGTAGAGACCCAATGTCTCCATCATCTAGCTCATCCCATGTTTCTGGGTCCCATTTCTTTCTAATTGTTACCTTCACATTAACATAGTCCCCATTTGAGGTTAGGAATTCACTGGTGTTGTAATTCTGCCCTTCTTATGACAAGAGTCTGGGTTTTGCTTTTGGCAGTATCAGTTCTGTTACTCCAAGAAATAAAGATTTTGTTCAGGGCAAAAGTGGATACTGTGAGACCTTTCATGCAGTGCATGGCTTGTGATACTGAAGCCCGGAGGTCAGCTCTTTCCTTTACCACTCTGTCTACTATAAATAGTATCAAACAACCAGCTCCCCTGTAGTTCAAATCCTGACAAAATTGCTGAAAAATATCAAAACTATGATCATCTAGAACTGTATAGTCACCAAAACTTAATTTATTGATGGTGTTATTTTTTGTCTTAAAATGAGCTCTTATTCCATGGATTAACAAAGACCTCTTTACTAATACAGACAGCATTATTAGTACTAATGCAGGCAGAGTTATTGGTGCTAATGGAGGTAGAGTTATCATAGCCTTGGAAACTAATAATAATTTAGAATAAATTTATAAATTTCATCCTTACAATTTTGTGCCTCTAAAACAGGGGTGGGGAATAGCTGGCCTGTGATGCATATAGGGCCCACAAAATCACCAATACAAGAAAACATCCCCTAGGACACCAAAGGGAAGTGGTTCCAGCCATCACACTGGGTGAGTTAATTAAATGTTCGACCCGATATAGCAGACTGATATTTACTTTGGTAATTTTGAATGGTCCATGAATGAGGTTATATATTTCCAAATGGCTCTTGGCATAAAAAATGTTTCTCCACACGTGGCATATGACCATTCTTACTACCAAATATCCTCTGCTGAGTTCACTAGAGAAACAATATCAGTGATGCTTATATATGTATGTAAAAAGAGGAATGTATATCAAGAAAATGGCTCACAGAGTTGTAGACGTGAGCAAGTTCCAGTGTGGGCAGATTCCACATCTATGAGTCAAATGTTAAGCTGAAGGCTTCTGACCCACTTAGCTTGGCAGCAAAGCTACAGGCCAATGAGTGTAGATGAGGCTGACTCCAAGGCCAACATGTCTGGTTTGTGAGTGCAGAGTTGAAAGAAATCTAGTTCAACACATTAGATGGACTCCCAAAATTGTCAGGAAAGATGGTAGGCTCCTGGGCCAGATTTAAAGAACCAGATAACCATAAGCCAGATACAAGATCCACTGCCAGAAAAACACAAAAGTTTCCCATCAGTGTACACTTATATAATGAGCATCCTACACCACTGAGGTAATTAATTGCATCAGGGTTGTAGCCTGAATATGAGAATTACATTCCATCCTAATTTTATCCCATTATGGAGATTTATAACAGAGTAACTATATGTGATTCCACTTATTATTTAATGTTGCTCTTTTAGCCAGAGCCTTTGTTACTTTCATCAAACAACATTTGTTTTTCTGATGAGTTGAGGTAAGAAAGTAGGGGGAAAATACTTATTAGATGAAACGATTCAGATGGGAGTGATTGCAAGAAGATTTCATTATGATTTCTGTCCTGCTGGGTATAAAATCATCCACCTCAGAAACAGGGTTGGGGGTTTAACTAGCAGGACAAGAGGAAAGCCAGCAGTGGAGAACAACTTGGGCACTCTGAGATCACAGGACATTGACACTCTGTGGTCTGGGTCAAAACTATGATACCACAGGAGAACAAGGAGCCAGAGCATGAGAGTGAGTTGTGGACCTCACAGTCCACCAAGGAAATCCCTGCTTGGGGGCAAGGAGTTGGTTGTAGAGTGGGCAGTGTCTGGACACTGTGGGGACAACAGATTTTGCTGACCCATAGAGCTGGCGTGGAGTGGCTTTGGGATGAGGTTTATAGCAGAGTGACATGCTCTTTGGGCATTTATTGTCAACCTTAAATTTGTAATATGGCCCAAGCAGAGCAGAGACCAATCCAAGGGTCTGAGGACCAGAGAGAGGCTTGCCGATACACAACCTTTGAGACAGTCCCGACTCCAATACTGTGTCCTGAGGGCTTTTCAGCTGAATTGGAGCAGCAGGTAAAAGAAGATGGATTTTTCTAGAAGACGTACAAAAAAAACACAAATCCTCAAATTTTATTCTTGTGGTTAATAAGATATCATTATTTGTAGATAATAGAATGCATTTTTCATGTTTCAGCATGACTGTACCATAGTTTATTTGGACACTGATTAAGGGAACACTAAGAAGAATCAGTGCAGGAAAATGGCACCAGGCTTGGTAGAGTGGCCTAGCAGCAAACAGAGGAAGGTCTTCCAGGAGATGGATGGACACAGTGGCTACAACAGGGAGCTCAAACATAATAACCATCATGAGGCTGGCAGTGTTGTGTGTTGTTGTACAAAGGGACATGATGAGTCAGAACTGACTGACTGGATGGTCCCTAACAACAACAATAGCAACAACTGCAACACACAATAGTATAATTCAACCAACAGCGACACGCTAATTAGAGAATCCTACTTTATTTGTCTTAAAATGTTTTCATGTATTATTAATTTTCAAACAATTGATAAATGAAAAAATTAATTCCAAGGACTCTCACAAAACATATTACAAATGACACCATGAAAACAATCTTGCACAGTAACTCGAAGTTTAGCTCTACAATATGCCCTTAAAATGGTAGGTCACTGGCATTTTGGATCATCCCTCCTTGCAAAACCTATGAAATTAAACATCTCTATCTGTACATGGTGATCACAAAGAACTGATAACCTACAGAAAAGGTTGAAGATTAACTCCTTAAACCTATCAGATTCTAAACCAACTGAATAACTTCTGCATCTGCTTAACGACTAGGTGGGATCTTCCCAAAGCTCTAAGCTGCTTTAATGGTACAGGGGCTTGCTTGTGTCTGGTGGTCCCTTGGTTCTCAGGTGTTCTCAAAGGCTGTTTATTCAGCTACAACTCATCCGACAAAACAAAACATGCTCAGTTCAACCTTTGCCAGTTTTGTTTCTTCGATCTTAAAACCATACACTTTAGCTGGGCAAGATTTAGACGTTTAGTATCAGTCTTATGCAGGACTAACTGAAGTTCAAAGCAAATTCAACTTGAATTCATATATTATCAACTATAGTACACGTGCTTTAGTGTTACGGAAAGCAGCATCTGCAGCATTAGGAGGTTTAATGCCATTGTCACAAAGTAAAGGAGTTTGTCACAAATCAAGTTCTCCTCATTCTTTTTACTTACTTACTATACTTAATGTACCTTATAACTATAATTATGAAAAAAACTGTAAGCATTACATTTCTGATGAAATGAAAATAGTACCATCAACATGTTGAAAACAACATAGCAACTCCTGGCATATTTGATTCTCTGGTTGCCTGTTAACACTAGCTATTTCATCACATGCATATTTCTAAATATTATGAATTATGAATTTGCCTACGGTTTCCTTCTACAGCAAATAACCCCAATACATACACTAAGAGGAAACTATAAATCAGTAACTGCAACAAATGATGGTTTTCTACTTCCCAATCAACACTACCTAAATATTCAGCATCATTTTTTATGCTCTAATCATACAGCATCATTACTCTTTTTTTAATTTTTACTAAGGCAATTGGAAGTATGATTTATTTCTCTTTTCATGCACCTTGATACTGATATTATTCCCCCAAGAAAAATGGTATTTGAGTGATGATATACTTCTCTATGTGGCACTATAATGACAGTCTATCTGGAAAATGTCAGTGTGAGACACATGATAATTCCATCTAAGGGAAATAGTGCTGAAGAGAGAGTCATGGGAAAAAAATCAACAACTCAATTCTACATATGCCTCCCCTTGTACCTGTTAGTTTATAATATGCGTGTGTTAGGTTTTATGCCAACTTGGCTGAACAGAGTTCTTTGCAGTGTGGCAGTCAATCTTCCATCATGTGATATACCATAATGTAATCAGCTTCATGATGGGATCTGCTGTGAACAGCCAAGAAGCTGTGAGCAGGTAATGGTGGATTTCCATCTCTTTCCTCAGGTCCCAATGTTGACGCAATTGGAAAAGAATGGTTGCCTTCTTTATATTAAGTTGAGGTTGTAAGGAAACTAGCTGTCTTCTTGCTGGATCTAGATTCTTCATTCAGGTCATTAACCTTTTCGGTACATCCTCCTCCTTGTACATGAGCCAACAGCCTGTGCGCCAACACTGGAAGCCGTCAGCGGACTGCCGTCTGGCCTGCAGACTTGGGGGGCATTGGCCTCTGCGTCTTGCAGCCTTTGGTCTTCTTGCTTCATCTGCTACTTTCTAGTTACCTTTCTGCCTCCTGGTTCATAAGATCCCACAGCTACAATAGCCAAGAGTAGCTTCCAGCTTAATATCTCACCTACAGACTTTATAGCTCACCTACAGACTGTATATACACATATAGGTATGTATATGTATAAAAGTGTCCCTAGTTTTGCTTCTCATATACATTACATATATATATATATATATATATATATATATATATATCCCACTGGTTTTACTTCTCACTGGTTTTGCTCCAGCCTAACATAGCATGCATGGATATTACCCAAGCTGAGAAAGACTTCATTGAACATTGATGATAAACCAATGCCTATGTACACTGTATATATAGTGTGTACACTGTACACATAGTGTATGCATGCACCCTGTATACAAAGTGTATTACACATGCACTTTGTTTATATGTTGTAGCTTTTTATACTCCCATGAAATGTGATAGGTATATCAGACATATCAAAGACACACCAGACAGAACTTAAAGTGGGATTCACATAAGACAGAACTTAAAGTGGGATTTACATAATTATGACCATGAGCAATATGAGTATTTTACAAAATCAAACAAAGTAAACTGCAACAATAGTCCCAGATTTTTTTGTCATACTTTTATTATGAATATAGCAACTGAGACTTAGTAAGCTTAAATGTGCATATCCACGAGGTAGAGATGCCAGGACGCCCATTACTGGGCAATTCAGGCTGCCATGTATGGTTTGATTTGGTAGGCCCCCATATTTCATTCTTATGTTCATTACATTATGCAAAAATAAGATGGAAAAACTACTGGATGCTATAACTAGATTGTAGACAAGTACATTCAATCTGCAGATATTTATAAAAGCCCATAGGTCCTAGTGATTGAAGAGCAAATCTAGTTCCTATCCTCATTGAACTTACACTCATGTTCAGTAGTCCTGTTCCCTCCAGTAGGAATACAGCACATAACTCCATTGCAAACCTTTTCCAGCAGGCTAACAAATGCTTCTGGTTCAGCTAACCTGGCTGAAAAAGATCCTATCATACCTTCCCAAATCCACAACCCACTCGATATTCTATAAATAACACTATTCAAATCCCAAGCACTGCCTTTAAGTTAATTCCAACACATAAGTACACTACCTATAACAGAGTACAACTGATTTTTAGGATTTCTGACATTTTAAATCATTACCAGAGCAGACAGCCTCATCTTTCTCCTGTGGAGTTGCTCTTGAGTTTGAACTGATAAACTTGTAGTTAGCAACTCAACTCATAATTTATGTCATCAGGTCTACTCAAAATATGACAGTAGCTAATATTTTATTGACCACATATACATGTTCTACTCTGTGATTTTGAGAGAAATTTACACTTTACATCTCCACAGAAACCTTTTTTTTTTATAGCAAAGACCCTTAAACTGCCAAGATGTGCAAGTTGTGGATTTAAGATTCAAACCTAAGCAATCTAGCTCCAAAGTGCATGTTTAACAATGAAGTAGAATTGACTACTGTTAAAGGCTCCTCCCATTACATTTAACTTAACACAATTTGGGACAAATCCCTTCCCTTATAGTCACACATGTAAACCAAGATCATTTTTATATCCGCCAGAACACTCATGCTTTTAACCTTACTGCTAATTTTGCATGATTGTTATCTCTGCTGTAGAATGTCTATATAGCCCTCAAACTAAAACAACAAACAAACAAATATAAAACTCACTACTATGAACTCAATTTCAACTCATAGCAACCCTATAAGATATTGCCCTTTTTGGTTTCTAAGACTTGCAATCTTTATAGGAAGACACAGCCTCATCTTTCACCTGAAGAGTGGCCAATGGTTTTGAACTTGCTGATTTACTGGTTAGCATTGAGTAACCCACTATGCCAACACAGCTCCTCATTTCACCCCTAGTATGCACTTTCTCGGTGGCAGATGATGGCATAATTTATTTTAACAGGGGTCCTAATATTCCTAATATATTATTTTAATAAGGTTCTTAGTATCTCTATGTAGCGAACATTCTTATCTCCATTAAACAGACAAAAAAAGTAGTTTAGTGATTTGCACAGAGGAACACAGGCCTAAACTTCTAGATTCATCTAATTTCTAAGATTGATTTATTACCACACTCTTATGCATGCTCTAAAATGGAAAGATCCTATCAATACAAGCCGGGTAATTCATAACCCAAAGGAAGAGGGAGACAAAAGCCCACTTTTATTTACAGTTGATGTATTAATTTCCTATTACTGCTATAACAAACATCAGCGTAAAACAACAGAAATATATTATTTTAGATATCTTTAATTTTCTTTTCTTAACAGTTTGGGAAGACAGAAGTACAAAATGGTTCTCATTGAGCTAAAAATAAAGCAGCAAAGAAGATTTTCATTCTGTTGTAGGCTATGGGGACAATCTATTTCATCGCAGTTTTTAGTTGTTAAGTACAACCAGCATCCTCTGCTCGCTGTCCCTCATCTGCAAACCTTCAATAGCCAGTCAAGTCTTTCTCGTGCTGCATCATTCCGACAGTAACCTTACTGCCTTGGTCTTTCAGGTACGAGAATCCTGGTCTGGGGCCTAAGTGTGCGTTAGTCTGTCTACCACGGTGTTTTCCAACATAATTTACTCATTTAACTAACTTTCCTAAATTGCCTACCATCTTCTCAAAGCTCTACTAGGTACTAAATATATTTAGGTGAAGAAACATCTAATTCACATGATGGGAAGGAGTCTGTATTGTCTGACTGAAATCTAAAGGTATAATTAGTGATAAATTACATGAGATCGATCAGTTCCACTATGAAAGTAGAAAAAGAACTCCCTGATGGGAAGAGCATTTAAATTTTTAAATTTTATTTGCTTACCTTCTAATCGCAATTTTCAATAGATTATATAAAGTTATCACTAGCTCCCAAATCTAAAGCAATTTCCAGGACTTTCCAGTCTACATGATCATATTGTTATTGGATTCCATTACTTATTTTATTTTTTGGTGTATTGAAAATAAATACCTCAAAATGTCTACCAACACAGCTGTCCCATTTAAGATCTAGTGGCATTGATTCCATTGTCCTGTGATGCAATGTTGTGCCTCTGGACAACCAATCTTGGGAAGCATACTGCACCACCAATAGCAGACATTGAGTGCTCCCAAAGTCCTCTTCTTCTCCTCCTCCTTTCCCCTAGTTAATTTTATTTGATCAAAATGTGAATTTTCCAATTAACAGATATTTTCAGGATATTATTTTGAATGAAGAAAGCTCAAATATTACTTTTATGGAGACTAAAAACTACAAAGTTAGAGAGATATTTTTAAGCATACATGGCAGGACTTGTTAGAAACAGAGCACAAACACAGTGGCTCAAGTAAGAGATGGGCCTCTGGTGGGTTCCTGTAGCCCCTTCTTGTTGGTAGAAAACTCTTAAAGCTTGGGCTGTTATTCTTAAGTTTTTACCTGGGGAGCACACATGTGGATTTTGAAGCAATGGCACAGCGGTGGTGGCCAGTGAGCCTTCTAAATACAAATCAAGGTATAATATATACTTGATGAAGTCACTGCACACAAACAAAAGGAGCAAGAAAAATATTTCTATCTACTAGTTCCTTTAGACGTCACAAAGGGCTAGGGGTTACTTTATCAAGACTCCCTGGAGTGGTCCCCTGAATGCTTGACAAATACATTACAAACTTAGTAGCACTTTAGAATTTGCAGACTTATTTAGAATGATTACTTTGTTTAATATTAATCACTTCCATTTGTATGTATTTTATAAGTATATATTTGTATTTGTATATCTATATAAGCATATATCTATCTATATTTATATAGGCATCTAGCCAATCCCATATAGAAAGTGTGAAGTATTTATTGCACAATTTGATACTTTATAGCTAAAGAAAAGGAACTCAAAGTGCTTAGATGATTTTCCTCACTTCTAGCGATCACAAATCTTTTAACTTTTATTTTACTGCATGTTTACAGAGATAATAGAGGTGCTTTATATATCATAATAGCTAAACCACCTGCTCATTCTTTGTCTTTCTGTAATCGCTTTCATGGCTTTAAATGTTATAAAGTCATTTTCTAGCTAGAAATAGATAAATATTCACCTATGTTGCTTTCAAGTGTTAAAAGATATGGGTAGCAAATGGGTCTGTAAAGGAGTTGTTCAGAAGACAAATCCATTTTACTTAGTGAGCAAGCACAAGGAAAGTGCCACTATAAATTAAAACTGTACTGAGCAGAAAATCCTGAATGTCAACCAAGAGATTCCAAAGTTTAAGAATACTATTGAGAGAGAACAAAATAGCATTGTAGATACTCACTTGGATTTCTGAAGTTTCATCACTTGACTTGTTTATTTATTTGTTTATTCTCCCGTTCATGAGTTTTTAATAGTTGGTCCTTGATAGGCCGATATTATAAAATTTGATAATTCCTCCCATCCCAAAATTGCCAGTCAAAGTTTGCCTTGTTCAGAACCTAGGAGTCAAACGCCAGTGAGCACACATCTCTTAAAACTGGGGAGAAAGAAGACGTTCAAATATCTTTGTGTGATGGGAGCAGGTGGGTGGTCAGCAAGAGGACACAGAATGTTTATCTCCAGAGAAAGGGGGTGCAGACAAAAGATGTCAGACCATTAAACAGAAGACAGAGAAAGAAGGAAATGGTGACTAATTTCTAGTTCAGGAACTTCCTGAAGCCAAGCTACATTCTAGTATATTTTGTTCCTCAAGCACTGCTCCCTCTCTCTCTCTCATTTAAAAACCCCTCCAATTCAGACTAACTTACCAGAGTTGGGCTGTTGTTTTCGCAACCACTTCAGTGTGACATCTATAAAAAGCAAGACTTTTTACTATTATGCCAACTGACTGCCATGAAGGTTGTAAACAAAAAGCTGTTGAATGAATGTGTAGATTAATGATTTAATTGGCATACTAGTATTACCTAAGTAAATGTGGAATCATGAATCAATGATTCCTGGAGCATCTTAAATTTCCATTTGTATGTCTTTTACTAGGGATTATCCTTAAACTAGATTGTTTTATTCACTGGAGTAGCATCCTAATCATCATCACAATCATGCATTATTGTAAAGATCATTAAATTATAGCTAAACTGTTGAGATACCTTGATTATAAACCCATTAAACAGATTTTTATAGATCTTGAAACTATTTTCATATTCAAAAATCATATCATTGTAAAGGTGGGTGAGTGCAGAGTGGAGACTCAAAGCCCATCAGTGGGTAACTGAACACCCCCTTACTGAAGGGTTGTAGGGAAGAGATGAGCCAATGAGGGTGCAGCGTAGCAATGATGAAACATATAGCTTTCCTCGGGTTCTTTAATGCTTCCTCCCACCCACTGTCATGATTCCAATTCTACCTTGAAAAATCTGGCTGGACCGGAGGATGTACAAATAGCAATTTGAAACACAGGGAATCCAGGATAGATGACTCCTTCAGGACCAGTGGTGAGAGGGGCGATGCCTGGAGTATGAAGGGAATGTGGGGTGGAAAGGGGGAATCAATTACAAGAATCTAAGTATTGCCTCCTCCCTGGGGGATGGACAGCAGAGAAGAGGGCAGAGGGAAACACCAGATAGGGTAACTTATGACAAAACTATAATAATTTATGATCTATGAAGGATTCATGAGGGAGGGGGGAGTGGGGAGGGAGGGGGGAAATGAGCAACTGATATTAGGGGCTAGAGTGGGAGGCAAATGTTTTGAGAATGAGGGCAACAAATGTGCATATGTGCTTAACACAATGGATGTATGTATGGATTGTGATGAGAATTGTACGAGCCCCCAATAAAATAATTTAAAATATATATTTTAAATTGGGAAATTCTGAAAGTGTTTGTAGTTATCCTAATTTATTAATTTCTTTATTTTTATCAATCTCCCTAAGCATTACATGTTATGCTGTACTATTTGTAGAGAGATTAGCAAGTGACACATTGGTTTTCTCTTATCCGTAAAATACAACTCATCTCTTTTATGTCAACGCTGATATAAAACTTGCCTTCTTAACTGACTCACAAAAATTAAAATTAAACCAAGAATATAATTTTTTTCTAAATGCTCTGTGTTTAGTAGCTTTCCCTCCCCTGCTCCATAAATATGTGCAGATGGGCACAGACACACACACATCTATGTCATCACAGGCAGATTTCTGTTTGTGTCCCCTCCTCAAGGCATCTTGTTTTATATCCTTTTCACAGCTCTCCCTACATAGTACTCACCTGTTTGTTCTGCCTGTCTCCTGTGCAGAGCTGCTAATTTCCTGTAATTCCCACATGGACAATGCATGTGTCCCAAATGCTTTAAACTTCAAGAATCATATTTCAGCCCTAATGAACAAAATATGATCCAGGTTATCAGGATTTATACTCCTTAAAGAAGGGGCATAAAGTTTAAAACTAAATAAAGAGCAAAAATAGATACAGTCTCGTATCATAAAAGCCTTCTAATCTCAGGCAATTTGGGGTCAGAGGACAAGTGGATAAGAAATAAAAAGGCGAACTAATAGTTCTCAGAAGATCAAACAAATAATTCTTTCAGTTTTAGGGCAACTGGTGACGGCTCCACTGATGTGGCCTCAGGGACCAAGGATGGAAGGTAATTATGTCACAAGAATTTTGTTTATAAAAATAAACAAGGTGGTAAATTAGGTTGAGAGGACATCATAAAACTAGGAAACAGAATGTGAAGATTCCCAAAAGCGCAAACCATAAGGCAGTTTTCAATGGTCCAGATGATATTTCATATTTAGCACATATGGTTTGTGTGGGAGGGTAACTTGGAATGACGCTGGAGATATGCACCAGAGAGCACATCACGTAGACCTTATAAATACATAAGGAAGTCCTTACTATCCCCACAAAGGCAATTGAAAGCCATTGACAAACATGTCATCCTTCAGGTTTTGATTTATTCCCCATAGAGGATTTCCTATCCCTGTCATTTCTTCCATACTTTCAGTCTCCAGCACTTTGTCATCTCTGATGTTGAATGATAGATGGGTTAAGTAAATAGCTTTCACTTAAAATGTTGTATGTGCTGCCTCACCTTGCTCTGTTGGATTCTGTAATTCTCTACACCATTTGGGGTTTCAAAATGTATAGACTTTGGGGTAAAAATAGTTCTATGTTTAGCATGTATATTTAAAAATAAAACATCTCTTGTAGTTAAACAGACAAACCTGAAAACCGCTAGTGCTAACAGCTTGATTTTGCAGCTGAATCAGCACCTCACAGAGAGCTTGTAAAAGGGCAGGGGTAACTTGGCTGAAATCAGCGTCGCGGTTATGCTCCATGTTTGTCATCTCTTTCAAAGGCACAATAATCACACCAGGTTGCTTCCGCTTAGGAACAAAACCAAACTGGGGACTTTTCTTCATTTCTACAGCTAGGCTTGGAATGTTCCAAGTAAGCTGGAAAAAAGGAAACCACTTTCCCTCTATCCTAGAGAACTAAGTCCACGGTAGCCCCACCCCCAAATTAGTGAGCTAATTATTTGTTATATGCCAAACATGTTTCATTTGTTTAAACCCTCTCCTAATGGAAAAGTATAGCTAGGCAATTAGGTATGGTACAGTTTAGCAGATGGTAACTCAGAGATTGAATTTAGAATATTTTTCTTTTGATCCAGGATGAAGTGTTTACCATGAGAGGAAATTTTGGCTAGTTGCTAGGTTCTCTGCATTTCAGGATTCACTTTTTCAAATAATAATTATATGTATCTCAAAGGATAGTTAAAATGATTGGAGGAAGTGATTATCTATGAGTATCTGTCCTAATAGAATAAGCTCTAAAATTTTTAGAAAACACCATGAGCTCATCAGCAAAAGACAGACAATGCAATTAAGAAATGATTAGTGGGCAGAGGGCACAAACAGACACCTCACCAAAGAAGGCACACAGATAGCCAACAAACACATGAAAAATATGCATGCTTTTTAGTGTGTTATTCTGAGAAACAAATCTATAGAAACTCATACGTGTATGGAAGAGTTTTATATCAAGAGTCATTGTACATTAAGAAAATACTCCCCACTATAAAAAAGAAAATATCCCAACCCAGTCCAGATCAAATCCATAAATCTGATATGAGCCTATATATCTGACACCAATCTATAAAGTCCTCTTCAGACTCACAAAACACATGCAATGATGCCAAATGCAGAAAGGTCACAGGCCAGTGGGTGGGAAGTCTTGTAGATCGAGTGGCATTGGAAGCATCTCAGTGCTGGCAGGGGTCTCTACGTGGCTTCTCTAGGCCCAGGGTTCTGGCTGCATCAGGGTAGGTCCATGTGACTCCCCGGGGATGCCTCACAAGGAGTGAGCAGAGAGAGTCTCCAAGGGAGTGAGGAGAGAGAGAGAAGTGTCTCCCACCTCCACGGAGGAAATTCCCAGAATTCTCAGGAGAAAGCCATGCCCACACAGAGGCCTCATCGGTTATATCTTGATTGGCAAGCCAGACTCCACTCCTTCATTCATAATCCTCTCAAATTGACACAGGATTATGTAACTACCACAGTTAGCCGTTCAAAATCCACTGTCATCAAGTCAAATTCCAACGTTACTACTTTTCCTCATTAGATTCAGTAGCACTTTGAGGAGGCAGCTCTTTCCTGGGTCCTTTGATCAATAATACCTTCCTACCTGAGCGGCTCATTGTATTGCAGTATATCTGACAATGTTCTACTTCTATTCACAGGTTGTCCAAGTGTTTCCCCCCACAGAAGTGAACCACCCATTCCTCTCTTGTATCACAGTAACAGGCAAGCCACCACGCTGTGCCTGATTTTAAAAAAATGATGCATCTTAATTTCACATCCCTCTTTCTTTCCATTGTACTGAAAATACTCTCAATGTGATTGATGTATAAGTGACACTTTTCTGCTACAATCTGTTGAAAGTTTCGGACATATTTTTCCTTGTCCTTTCTTCTCCAAATGCTCCTCTAGAATTCCATTCCATGTCACTGTTCTTGTTTTCTTCCACCTCTTTGAATATTTCTTCTTACACCCCATCCCCACCCCCTGCTTTCGCACTGGCTACTCCCTAGATGTTGGCATGTGCTGACTTCTAGCCGAGATTTATTGATTCCTTAGCTAATTTTTATGCTCCTTCTTTTGTATCTAACATTTATAGCAGGATAAGTAGTGAAACATCCCTACCAAGGTTTTGGTTCATACATGCAAGGGTTTATTCCAAACTAAGCATGTTTAAACGCACTCCTGTGCTTAGTGGATGCCTGTAGACTAGTCTCTCAATCATATCCTTGACTTAGTCTCATGGGGGAACTAAAAAAAATAAGTCTAATCTAAACAGTGGCTGTGAACAGGATCTTCCTGGGCCAGATACATTCCAAGCAGGAAGGTCAGCTCTGAAGGTTAAGGAGACTATTTGGGGAGGTTTCTTAAAGGTGATCATGAGGAGGTTCAATGAAGACGTTTTCAGAACAGGAAAAAAGGCGGGAAAGTTGCCTTGACGATTTGCTTTCCAACATGAGTAGAAAGCACTGTCCTACAAGAACTCCCTCAGGAACCATCATATAACCTACAGCGCTGATCTGGTCTCCTCAGTTGTCCACACTGAAGGAACACGTAAGAGGAACAGAACCTCAGTGATGCAGAGGATGCTAAAACTGCTCTCTAGACATGATGTAAGTTGATGAGTAAAGATGCATCCAGGGAACAGTGAGAAAAATGGTAACGCGACCATTTTTTCTTTTTGAGTTCAAGCTATTTTTAAAAAATCGTTTTATTAGGGGCTCGTACAACTTTTATCACAATCCATACATACATCAATTGTGTAAAGCACATTTGTACATTCATTGCCCTCATCATTTTCAAAACATTTGCTTTCCACTCAAGCCCCCGGCATCAGGTCCTCATTTTACCCCGCTCCCTCCCTGCTCCCCCCTCCCTCATGAGCCCTTGATAATTTATAAATTGCTTACTTTGTAATATCCTGCACTGTGCGACGTCTCCCTTCACCCACTTTTCTGTTGTCTGCCCCCCCAGGGAGGAGGTCACATGTAGATCCTTATAATCGTTTTCCGCTTCCCAACCCTCTCTTCCTCTACCCACCCAGTATCGCCACTCACACCATATGAGGATGGGAAAATAGATCTATGTTCATATATTTATAGGTTTAGTATTATGGTAGCCAATGGCCATTGGGCCTCTACTCAAGTACTCCCTCAATGCAAGAATACTTTCTTGTATTAAATTGGCATTCTATGATGCTCACCTTCCCAACACAACCACTGAAGACAAAGCAGATGAATAAGCAAATGTGGTGAAGAAAGCTGATGGTGCCCAACTATCAAAAGATATAGCATCTGGGGTCTTAAAGGCTTGAAGGTAAACAAGCGGCCATCTTGCTCAGAAGCAACAACATCCACATGGAAGAACACACCCGCCTGTGTGATCACGAGGTGTTGAAGGGATCAGGTATCAGGCATCATCAGAACAAAAAATCTTACCATAGTGAATGATGGGGGGAGTGCGGAGTGGAGACCCAAGGCCCATTTGTAGGCCTCTGTAGATCCCCTTGCAGAGGGGTCTCGGGGAGGAGAAGAGCCAGTCGGGGTGCGATGGAAATGTGACCTTAAGAAATGTACAAACCTAGATGGAGAATATGTCGAGAAACAACAACTTCACATTTTGGAATTTTTGTCTAAGAAATATTTCTAACATGTTGAAATGGTCCTTTTTGCCCTACCCTCATACATCTTCCACACCCAACTGAGCTATCGTTTTGTCTGTGACCAGCTCCTGATGTGCACTACCTGAGGTGCATGAAGATTCTCTTCTGCTTCCTCTTAACTCAGTGTCCAGCTCCGTGCTCAGCACTCATCTCCGTTTCTTGTGTTACTCATATTTCAAGGAGTCCTGGTAGCACATGGGGTTAAGTGTTGTGCTGTTACCCAAAAGGGCCAGGATGAGAGGTGTCAGGGAAGCAAGATGAAGATTAAGAAGGCCAGCTTTACAAACCCTGTGAGACATTTCTACCCCGTCCCTTAAGGTTGCTATGAGTTGGAATCGACTCAACAATAGTGCATTCACCTATAGTTTAGCACTGATATGTTCAGTCTCTAGGTGGTACACCCAGTTTGTGACTAACTGCTAACTTAATTAAATGTTCTCAGGTGGAAACAAGTAGCCCTGATAATCCGTAAGGACCTCCATTATACACTGTGATCCTTGGGTCACCATAAATTGGAGTTTTCTCAGTGGCAATGGGTTTGTTTAACAATCCTTATTATGGTTTATTTACTTAACCTACATTGTGTTAGACTGGGTTGTATACAATGATAAACACAAACAGTGACATCCATATATGTATAAGGAAGAACCATATGTCAAGAAGCAATTTCATACCATGTGGGCCTCTCATGTCCATGTGCGTATCTCATGTCCATGTGCGACACTTGCCGGATTCCTCTTCAAACTCCAGCAGTGCTGGATAATGAAGCATAAAGGTGAAATATGATGCAGGGGGATCACAGGCCAATGGTAGAAGAGTCCTTTGGATTCCAGGTCAGTGGAAGCTTGGCAGGGTGCCAACATCACCCACTGTCAGCAGCCGCAGGTGAGCAGACACAGAAGCAAGCAGGAAGGTGAGGGCCAGAACAAGAGAGGCCCCCAGGATCTTTCCAAGAAAATGGCCACAAGCCCAGGGAGGCATCCTCAGGCTAAGACCTGACTGATCTGTTGGATTCCACCCCTCCACTTTCACCCAGGTACAAGTTGACATACATTTTAACCACCACTAGTACATTGTGCAATACACCTCTGTTTCCCTTATTTCTGGAATCAGTCTTAGTGTCTAGTGGAATTTCTTGAATGAATTAACAAATACTGCAATGTATTATTGTACCAAAGAATAATGCATGTGTTACTATTAGATAGTAGTGCGAAGTGTTATAGTGAGAAAGATATGTGCTATAACTAGGCAGATCTCAACAAATCTCTTTGAACTGAATTGTTTGAACTGAATGAATATTAAATTTAATTTGTTTGAAGTAAAAATAAGTTGAAATCATTTTATTTGCTATATATTCATCATGTATAATATGCTATAAATATGAAGACTAAAAGATGTGCTCTGGATTACTTTTTATAGTAGAGAGATTTGAAATATGATATCTATGATAGATTAAACTCCCTAGCAAACACTATTGAGGAAAAGATTATCATCCAAAACATGTAACACAGCATGCAATTTGTGAACATCACCTGTGGAAAGTATAGGGAGCAAAATAAGCATAGAAATGTCGGGGTAGCGTGAAGTCTTCCAAAAGGCATTTGCTTGCGCAGGGCAGGTGAGTTCTTTATCTCTGATGCCACTTCAGGGTTGTCTCATGTTTAAGAAAATTGCTGAGTCTTTAGTCCGGATGTTGGCTCACATGCTTTTACAAAAATAAGGTAAATATTATATATAAATATAGGTATACACCTCACGATCTTTCTAGTTATTAGATTGCTATGTAGTTATACACATTATATGTGTATGTCCGATATTTATGTGAGTACCTTATATATGAAAATTACTATAATCATTGCTTGGAAACTGCCCAGCAAAAGGGATTTACTTTGAATTAAAAGTGATTGTACCCAATGAGTGCTGATATCTAAGAGTCCTTTGCCCACAACACTCCAGAAACCTGAGATAACATTTCAGTTCTAAAGAAGGGTCCAAGTATTTGATTCTAATATCAACTAATGTTCTGTCCTTGTCTTACACCATGAAGATCTACTTCTGTAAATACATGTTATAGGAGAAGATTTTCTGGGTTTGCCATGAGGGAAGCTTACAAACTACCACATTTACCTGGCTTTGAGGCCACAATATGATACCTTCATCTAGATTTCGCAAATCTAGACTTTCTGTTAGACCCACTGAAATGTGTAAATCTTTCATCTTGGACAAACCAGAGCCAATACTCAATAGGCAGTTCTTAGGCCACAACTACAATACTTGTCCATTTCCCACCAAAATTCAACTATGGAATACAAGGTTTGCATAAGTGAACCACTTGGGTGCAAAATGATTGTTCCCTGCTACTATTGATTAATATTTTCATAATATTTACAATATTTTAATTTGTTTATTATTTAACATTGTTTAATATTTAAGATTGCTTATTATTGGCCCTTGCCTGAAAGCAGAGGATACTAGAAAGATATTAACTTGTGTTTTATTAACTGCGCCAAGGCATTCAACAGTGTAGATCAAAACACACTATAGATAGCATTGATAGGAATGGAAATCCCACAACAATCCATTCTGTTTATGTGGAACTTGTACGTAGATCAAGATTCAGTGTTGTCAACAGAAAAAGGGAATATGCATGGTTTAGAATCAGCAAAGGTATGCATCAGGGTTATATCTTCTCACCATCCTTATTGAATTTATATGCTGAGCAAATCATCAGAGAAGATGGGTTATATCATGAAAAATCGGGCTTCGCGATTGAAGGAAAACTTACTAAAAAAACAAAATATGCTGATGACACAACTTTGCTTGTTGAAAGTGAGGGGGACTTGAAGCACTTGCTGATGAGCATCAAGGATTGCAGTCTTCAGTATGGATTAGAGCTCAATGTAAAGATTGCCAAAATCCTCACAACTTGACCAATAGATAACATCCCGATAAAGGAAGTGAGGATTGAAGTCGTCAAGGAAATTTTGTCTTGCTTGAATCCATCATCAAGGCTCATAGAAGCAGCAGTCAAGAGATCAACAGAAGTGTTGCCTTGGGCAAATTCGCTGCACAGGACCTCTGTAGAATGTCAAAAAGGAGAACAGTTTCTTTGAGGATGCTGTTTTCTTTTTTTGTTTGTTTTAACCATTTTATTAGGGGCTCATACAACTCTTATCACAATCCATACATACATCAATTGTGTAAAGTGCATTTGTACATTCATTGCCCTCATCATTCTCAAAACATTTCTTCTCCACTTAAGGCCCCAACATTAGGTCCTCATTTTTCCCCTCCCTCCCCACTCCCCAATCCCTCATGAGCCCTTGATAATTTATAAATTATTATTTTGTCATATCTTGCCCTATCCGATGTCTCCCTTCACCCACTTTTCTGTTGTCCGTCCCCCAGGGAAGAGGTCACATATAGCTCCTTGTAATCGGTTCCCTCTTTCCTATCCACTCTCCCTCTACACTCCCTGTAGAGGATGCTGTTTTCACTTGCCTCATATGCATGTGAAAGTTGGACACTGAAGACAGAAGCCTGAAGGATAACCAATGTGTGTGAATTGTGGCGCTGGAGAATATGTTATTGCCAAAGGGCAAACAAATCTGATCTGGAAAAAGTACAGTCAGAGTGATCCTCAAAGGCAATGATGGCAAAGTTCTGTCTGACATACTTTGTATATGTTCTCAGGAGAGACGGGTCCTTGGGGGAAGACACCACACTTGGTAAAGTACAGGGCAGTGAAAAGTGGAAAGCCCTCACCTAGAGGGATTGACACAGTGGCTGAAACAAGGGGCTCAGGCATACGAACCATTGGGGAGATGGTGCAGACAAAACAGTGTTTCATACTGTTGTGCATAAGTTTGCTATCGGTTGGAACCAATTCCCTGGTACCTCACAGCAACACTGTTTAACAGCAGACCTACCTTCTGATGTTCAGAGCAGTTTAAATCTGCCAAAAAAGTATCCGATGTATTGCATTGCCTTCACTATAGTTCCCTTTATATGAGGACTATGTTTCCTAGTAGATACATACGTTTTTTGGAAACCCGGTGTCTAAACCTACAGAGCACTAATACAGTTGTTGTTTTTTTGTTTTGTTTTGTTTTGTGTTTTCCCAACTGAGCTTCTGAGAATTGTTGTAAATTGGTCCAACCCTGCTAATCTTGCCCATAAATCTACATTTGTTGCTGTAAAGGACTTTGATTCAAGGAGCATCATGCATGTTGGAGGATGTTTTACATGGTATTAAGCATGCTGTGGAGCTTGTGCTTCAGCTGCTAGTTCAGTAGGCTCTTCAGATACTGGATTATGTCTGTCTTCTCTTGGAGGGACAATATGAAAACACTAGATTCTTTGAGTTGTAAGAAAATTATGAAACTTCCATGAGCCTTGAGGGTGGATTCAAGCAAGACAAAATCCTTGACAACTTCAATCCTCACTTCATTTATCGTGACTTTATCTATTGGTCAAGTTGTGAGGATTTTGGAAATCTTTACATTGAGTTCAAATCTACGCTGAAGGCTCCAATCCTTGATCCTCATCAGTAAGTTTCATAATTTCAAGTTTCAGTATGACACTCTTTCATTCTGTGGAGCGTTACTTTGTTGAACATGATGTCACAGGAGATCTCAAGTTGTAGATAAAATATGAAGTCCTTGAAGGATGCTGCCTCCTATAAACCTGTGGGGGGAAATAAACAACTGAACACCCTTGAAGAGACAAGCATCCCTATGAGAATAAACCTCACATCATTCCAGAATAAAGTGACAAATTGGTTTATCTGACAAATGCTCCCGTATTAGACACTAAGCACTGGTCTTTGCAGCCAGCTGGTTAGGCATTTGTGTTCATTTGTGTTGCTAGGATAACAAAGCACCACAAACTAAGCGGCTAACACAATATATATATATATCATTGTGTGACTCCTGAGTGAATTTCACTGGGATAAATTGAAGATATCATGATCCCGTATTCCTTTTGTATTGTCTATTGGAAATTTTCTTGACTTTTTCAGCATCTAGAGATAACTGCATTTCTTGATGCAAGACTTCTTCCACCATGTTCAAAATCATCTGTTTAATATCCTCCCCTCTCGCTCTCTAATAGCATTTCTTCTGATTCTTTTAAGAACTCTTGTATAACTTTATTGAACTAACTGGTAAGCAAAATAATTTCCCTGACTTGTCATTTGTCCTGTTTGCAGAATTTACTTTGCTCTTTTACAAAACGACATATTTACGGGATTTGAAAATACATGGGCTATATAGGATCCTTATTTTACTTACCACAATATTCAATAATTACAATAGCTATATCATTTTTACCAGTTGAGACACACATTTTGGGATCTATTCTTAGTACTACTTCATTCATGTACCGTTCTTCCCAACCTGTGATATTTACATGTTTATTTAATGTCTCATCAGTTATGGAGGCTCTTTTGTGAGTTAATCTATACTACACATATCACACTGTATAGTAAATACTATATATCTATCCACATAATTCCACACCATATTTCCTGGTTCTCGAGCTTCCAATTTTTCTTCTCTCAGCAACTTTATGAGTTCACTAAACCCATTACCAATTTTCACAAGTCAATATAACTCCAATGTTGACTCTACTCTATCTTCCTGAAGTGGATGGTCAGGCTCATTCCTCAAAGTTCTTATTGGGTGGATATTAGCTCACTTCTCTCTTTCCCAGGTGCATCTGTGCTGGAAGGCAGCTATTTTCCAAATACTAAAGACATCAATTTACAAGTAAAGCTTGGGCTTTATGTAAGAATAATAGTGAGCTGATAGCTCAGCACTCATTAATCAATATTATCTGTGAATCTAGACCACCTGTTCATGCTGCTTGCTTGTACTCACTAGAATTGTTTTTACTCCATCATAGCTTTGCCAACATATGATATATTGTTGCTTGGTCCACCCGATGTTACAGAATGGATATAACAAAACCCAGATTTGGATGAGAAGTTTGATTCACATACTCACTTGATCACAGCCTACTCACACATCGAGTTATTCTTCAAAAGACACACAATTAATTACTGCAAAATTCCCACTATAACTTGCCAAAATAAATGAACAAACAATTGTATCCTACCATGTATAACCTTAATATCATAAATATTTCACAAGTGGAAAGGTATGTATACTTCAACCAAATTCTGCTCTACAATCATTTCAGATTCTGAGTTCTACTCAAGGTGGAAGCATTTTTGACACACAGTGAGAGATAGAGTAGTATCTTCCAAATCTAAAACATCTTACCAAACATGGTGACTCCTTTTTAATGAAGAGAAGGGATGGAAATAATTATTAGAATTTCACAATGGAGTGATTTCTGGTCTGGACTCCAAACAAGTTTAGTGCTGTAACCCACCTCAGCCTCTTCATAAAATGTAGCTTCTTCCTACTTGACAATACACACCCGATAATAACCCGCAACACATGTGTGACTTCTTGCTCGTCCACCTATTGTTTATTTCACTGACATAGTGCCTCGGTACAAGATTATAACCTCGTGTTTGTCATGCTGTTTTAAGATATTGTGAAAGAGAGATAACATATGCATGGCACTGAACAGAAAATATATTCTCTCCTCAGTTCCTTCTGATTGACAAGTGTTTATCATATTCTCTTCTGATAAGAAGGGAAAATAATTTATTCATTACCACAGGCTCACCTCACGTGTATTTGACATTGTGTGTTCGACACAGTCATCCAATTGATGCTGTTTCAGAAAGACACTGTATGTGGCAGAGTGGGGACAATTGGGACACCTACTTGTTTGCATTTTTGGTACTTCATTTCCATTCTGAAAGATTTAGGAACTTGGCTGCTGAATTAAATATACTTCTAATGGGAATTATCAGTTATTGAAATGTAATATTACATGTAGTTTATCTGAGCCAGAGTGAAGGGAAGTTTCAGAGGCTTCATTTGGTCATATCCACCATTATAGCTCTTATTTAGCAGTTGTAAGGACTAATGTAGAATTTGTTCCAGCTACCAAATATAACCTTCAAGAATCAGAGACGGGAACATATAAATGTGGCTGAAGATGGCCTTTGAAAAGTGGACCATCTGTGGGTTGACCTATGACTGTAGTCTGTTGACTTTGTTTACTAACTGGTTCTAATCCTCTTCTCGTGATGCTTGGAGCTCTTGGGTGTCATTTCCATCTCAAATCCCATGCACAGCAGACCCTGAAATGTTGGATATTCATTCCCCTTTATTCAGTATATGATTCCTTAACTGTTTCATGATTGGTGGGCTATGGAACGCCTGTCTACATTTCCATAGTCACTTCATGCAGTTCTCAGGATGGGATATGTATAACTGAACAAATGTATAAATAGACACATGTATCTGTTACTCCTATCCATCATGTCTGGAGGAACAGATACGTCCCACATAATATGTAAAAATATTCATATTTCATTTTAAAATATCAGAAATGTTGCTTGATTCGGTGTGCTTCCCAATAATGAAAACAAGTGATATCAACGAAAATGTAAAACAGGACATAATTGGGTCCAGACAGGCAGTACTTGGTGGTATAATTATTTGCAGTATTATCTATAATCTCTTCTCCTTACACCCAGCTTCTTCTTCAATCATTGGGTTCAGAGTACAGCATTGTCTTGGGTTTAAAACCTTAGGAAAAATTGTGACCATTATTGGGGTTATTATTCACAGAAGCCTAATCATTCATCATTGCTATTTTGGGTTATGAAGATTGAACAATATTCTTGTTGGCTGCCCATTAATTTACACCTAAAAACATTCATGTTCCATTAACCCTCTCCAACAGCTCTTAGCCAGTTATCTCTTTGACTACAAGGTCATCCTTGGTTCCTATGATAATGAGTGTAAGCCTGAGCTCCTCTGACCACACTTGTCCTTTGTGCTCTAGAGGTCACAGCATGCACTAGTCATCCCAGGTGAACAAAAGTAGAGCATAAACTCAGCCCTTACCTTCAAAAGTGTGCTACCACTGGACTTCTTCATGACTGTGAGACCCATCCTCGTAGCAGGCACTTAATTATTCTGGTAAACGGTTCCTACATTGTCATGCCAATGGCATATTTTTCCCCCAGCCTTACACAGAATATCCACTCTACCTCACCCCTTTCTTTCATCTCTAGAAACATTTCATCCAGCTTCTGGGGATTCAGCTTCGTCCTGGATTGGAGTAAAGATCTGCGCATTTATTACCATGTAGCCACCAGCCAATGGGTACTTGATGCCATTGCAAAGAGAAAGTAACGTTGGACAGGGTGAGTTTCTTTAGGGGAAGAATCCTCAAGATGACTGAGAGGTGAGCACTCTCTGCTAGCAATGTCCCCCAGATGTGGAAAGGAAACAAAAGTCCCTCAGTCCTGAATAGGGGACCTATTAGAACCTTATTATACCTTATTATAACATCTACTATTGTAACACATTTCTTAACCTTATTAACACTCTTACTATACGTGCAAATAAAGCACTGAGTAAATTCACATCCTGGTTGTTAATGTCTGTTTCTGGACCTAAGAGACACCCATTTAGAGCCATCTAAGTTCAGAGTGTGTGCCATTCAAAAGGCATTTTTCCCTAGAAGCATATTTCTCATCCCAGTTTGAGGGATGGGCTGGTAATGTCACCTGCTGTGTGGAAAATAAGGATGCTGTTAAGAGTTTATAATGCATAATACACCACCATATATAAAGAATTATACTACATAATAATTTATAAATTATCAAGGGTCCAGGGGGAGGGGGGAGCGGGGAGGGAGGGGAAAAATGAGGAGCTGTTACCAAGGGCTCAAGTGGAAAGCAGTTATGAGAATGATGAAGTCAACATATGTACTAATGTGCTGGACACAAATGATGTATGTACAGATTGTGATGAGTTGTATGAGCCCCTAATAAAATGATTATTAAAAAAAAGGGGGGGGGAAGGAATTACAAGGTTTAGAATCCCTGATACAAACATGTGGATGTGCATTGTATCTTCCTTATTAAGTTGTTAATTGCAAAAGGAGTCTCCTAAGACCATTTCTCTTTAAGCAGAAGAAATACAATATTTCTGAACAAAATTGTTTATATTAACTCAGAAATAACTATTTGTACAGGTTTTCATTGTTTCTTGTTCTTTTTTACAACATTATCCATAGTTTTATTTTAAGAGTTACTTATAAATGTTTCAGTAAAATAGCCCCATCACTAATCTAATGCTTAGACGTTGTATGTAATGTATTTTTCCCCAAAATGTAATGTATTTTCCCCCATCAAGTAAAGGAATTGTAGATTTGACTAGTCTCTATATTTCCCTTGCTGTTCTATAATTTTTGTACCATGGGAAACTGAGAGTTAAATAAAAATTGAAAGGATAATATAGGCAATTTTAAAATGCTTGACATACTCTCAAGCTTTCTTTAGGCTGAAATCCAGGGTTTCTCTCCCAACTTCAAACAATGATTCATCTTAAGACAAAGAAGATTTAAACTGCCATTAGAAGTATTTTCAATGGCAATATGAAGTGCCATCATGCATGTAGAAATATGTGTGACATGCATTAAAAATAAGCTTTGCCAGTTACCACCTGTTCATAACCAACGTGTAGTGGAAAAATCATAGAATGGAAGTACAAGTTTGAAACCCTCTTGTGCCATAGATGGCTTATGTGATGAGCGTGTCCTTTGTTTACAGAACCTGTTCTTAAGTGTAATTTCAAGGTGATGTTTCCTTCACAATGGTAATAATTCTGTGCATATCTATGTACATGCACCTATGTATCAAACGTAAATGCCGTGAAATAAGTTCATATACATGAGAATATCCTGCATTATACCTGGTCCAAAGTAGTTGCTCACATGTCTGGTGAATCTTAATGCCTACCACTCAGCCCTCCTTCAAAGGAGATGAATATCTTGTAATTGCTCTTGTCTTCTGAGATCACTGCTGCCATCCAGCCACAGAGCAGAGACTCCCCGTTAAAGCCATTTTGCTCTCATTGCACTAACTCCAGGGAAATCAAGAAATAATTACCTTTTTATTTGAAGACTTGATGGATGCAGTAACCTTCCCTGTGGCTGTGGAGAGACAAAACAGGCCCAGGGAATAGCCTTGGTTTCACACTGCCTTGCTTGTGTCTGGTGCAGTGATCAGTGATTGTCTGAATTTGGATGCCACACACGACAGCCGATTAAAGGGAGGACCTTGGACAGAACAACTTCAGATACCTTGATCAAAGAAATTGGGGCTCCCTATTCATATTCCTGAACACATTGGAAATATTACACCTTGTGCTGTCAAGACTTTCAGATTCTATAAGTACAAGGAGAAACCAAGTTATTGGCAATGTAAGAGAACATGACATGTTAAAAACAGCTACTGCTCCCCTATAGGATCGTTGTTCCAGAGTCATGATTATTTATGAATGGAGACAGTCGTAGCAGAACAGAATTGGTGCATTTGATTTATGGGGTTGATGAAGTGAGTCTTAATCTGACCACCTGCTTCAGTAGGGAGAAGGGGAATTCAACTCAACACTCTCCCAAAGCCAAGATGAGCAGGGTGGAGCCGGCCTTCATCCTCCATCCATCTTTGCCTGATTTTTTTTAAATCATTTTATTGGGTGCTCGTACAATTCTTATCACAATCCATCCATCCATCCATTGTGTCAGGCACATATGTACATTTATTGCCATCATCATTCTCAAAACATTTGCCTTCTACTTGAGCCCTTAAATCAGCTCCTCATTTTTCCCTGTCCTACCCCCCTTCCCCCTCCCTCATGAACTCTTCATAATTCATAAATTTTTATTATTTTGTCATATGTTACACTGTCCGATGTCTCCCCCTGCCCTCTTCTCTGCTGTCCATCCCCCAGGGAGGAGGCTATATGAGGATTCTTGTAATCAGCTCTCCCTTTCCACCCCACATTCCCTCCACCCTCCAGAAATCACCACTCTCACCACTGGGCCTGAAGGGGTCATCTGTCCTGGATTTCCGGTGTTTCCATTTGCTACCTGTACCAATGTACATCCTCTGGTCTAACCAGATTTGTAAGGTAGAATTGGGATCATGATGGGGGGAGGAGGAAGCATTTAAGAACTAGAGGAAAGTTATATGTTTCATCCTTGCTACCCTGCACCCTGACTGACTTATCTCCTCCCCACAACCCTTCAGTAAGGGCTTGCCTAGTTGCCTACCAATGGACTTTGAGTCTCCAATCTGCACTCACTCAAATTTACAATGATATGATTTTTTGTTCTTTGATGCTTGATACCTGATCCCTTCAACAGCTTGTGGTCACACAGGCTGGTGTGTGTCTTCCATGTGGGCTATGTTGCTTCTAAGCTAGTTGGCTACTTGTTTATCTTCAAGCCTTTAAGACCCTCAGATGCTATATCTTTTGATACCCAGGCACCATCAGCTTTCTTCACCACATTTGCTTATGTTCACATTTTTCTTCAGCAATCATGTTGGAAAGTTGTGCATCATGGAATGCCAATGTAATAGAACAAAATGTTCTTGCAATGAGTAAGTACTTGAGTGGAGGCCCAATGTCCATCTGCTTCCTTAATAATAAACCTATAAACATATGCACGTAGATCTATTTCCCCATCCTCCTATATAAATATTTTTACATATGTACATGCCAGTATTTAGACCTCTATAAATACCCTTTGTCACCTAGTTCTTTCCTCTATTTCCTTTTACTTTCCTCTTGTCCCACTATCATGCTCAGCCTTCATTTGGGTTTCAGTAATTTCTCTCAGTTACATTGCCCTTGCTGATTTTGGACACTGATTTTGGATCACTTGTTGCTTCCCTATCCCTGGGTTGGTGAGCACCACCTCCTTACCCCCGCTTCCCCCTCTCCCATGTCCCCCCGGAACCATTGGTCCCGTTGTTTTCTCCTCCAGACTGTTCATCCAGTCTATCTTATCTAGATAGATCTGTAGAGATAATAATATGCACCAAAAATCAAGCCATAGCAAGATAGGTGATGAATGAGAACACAGCGATGACAACAAAAAAGAAAACCAATGACCCATAGAAGAATAAATTAATTAAAAGAAAAAAAATTTAAGAGAAAGAAAAACCTGTAAATAGATCAAGGTCTGATATTTGATCTCTAGGCGTGTCCTTCAGTCAGGTCTGATGGGGTACCGTGCTCTGACCCCAGAATCTGTCCTTTGTACTCCCTCAGGGGTTCCCTGCTCTGGTCCCACGGTTACTCTGCCGCATTCCTTTAGTGGTTTGCCTCTGTGTCACGGGGTCAGTCCGGGCCAGTCCCAATACTGAGTCTCCAGTGTTGTCCCCCTTGGGGTCATGGGCCAGCAAGGGATGGCGAGTCTCAGAATGGGATCAGCCATATGGTCCACTCTGTGCATTGGTTGTTCAGAGAGGGGTTGTCATCCTCCAGGCCTGGTGGACCAGGATGTGCTCCACTCTCTCTTCCTCCCCCTAAGTGGTCCCATTTGCTCTGATCATACATGCCCCTCTCCCCTAGCTGTAGCTTCAGTGCCCTCCTCTAATGTAAATTCATCTGGGGGGAGGAGCAGTTGTCCATATTGCTGGTATGGGGGCCGAGCCCTCAGGCCCCTCCACTGGCTCCACACTCCTTGCCGGCCCGCTGCATTCATCTAGCCCTGGGTTTAAGTCTGGTCCCTCTTTCCCTATGGAGACTCAAACAATAGCCTCCCCTTGGGTGGGTCAATGCCCTATTCCCCTGCCCCTTTTTTTTTTTCTTTCCCTTTTCCTCCCTCTCTGACCCCTTTTTTTGTTGGCTACCATATGTACCCCTGGATTTGGTCTGGCCCCTGTCATACTACCTGGACCTTGCCCCTGGAGGGTTTGTATGCAGTAGATTTTTCCCTGTGCCCCTTTTGCATTTACTTTTCTAATCTTTCTTTTACATGTATCTATAAGCTTACCTCAGCGGACTCATGTTATACTTGTCCTTTTGTGCTTGGCTTACTTCACTTAGCATAATTTCCTCCAGTTCTTCCCATGTGGTGATATGCTTCATGTGTTTATCACTGCTTTTTAATGATGCGTAGTACTCCATTGTATGTATGTACACAGCTTTTTAATCCATTTGTCTGTTGATGAAAATTTGGGTTGTTTCCAACTCCTTGCGATTGTGACTGTGCCACAATGAACATTGGAGCACAGATGTCTGGCCATGGTTTGTTTCTTGCCATTTCTGGGTATATGCCCTGTAAGGGGAATGCTTGGTCTTATGGTAGCTCAATTTCCATGTTTTAGAAATCAGCAAATCGATTTCCATAGTGGCTGTATATACCTACAGGTCCAACAGCAGTGGATGAGAGTTCCTATCTTACCACAGCCCCTCCAACACTTGTTGCTTTTTGATTTTTTGAATTGGGCTATCTTTGAGGGTGTTAGGTGGTATCTCATAGTTGGTTTGATTTGCATTTCTCTTATGGCTAATGATCGGGAACATTTTCTCATATGTTTATTGGCCATTCAGATTTCAGACTCTGTGAAAATTCTGTTCAGGTCCTTTGCCCACCTCCTCAGTGGGCAATTAGTTTTTCTCTTATGGTAAGCTTGCAAAGCATTGTAGAACTTAGTAATAAGGCCTTTGTCTGATGTGTCATTGCTAAAGATGTTTTCCCAATTGGTGGACTCTCGTATTACTCTCTTGGTGAATTCTTTCGATGTACACAGGTGTCTTATCTTCAGTATATCCCCCTCATTTATTTGTGACTCTTCTTTATTTGTATCCTTCCTTATTTCTGATAGCCTATGTATTCCCTGTGCCAAGGTTCTCAGGTTTGTCCCCATTCCCTCATTAATGGCCCTAATTATTTGGGGTTTTATCTCAATGTCTGTGATCCACCTTGAGTTTATGCTTGTGCATGGAGTGAGGTAAGGGTCTTGCTTCATTTTCTGCAGGTAGATATCCAATTTTTTCCAGCACTATTTATTGAAGATGACATCTGCTTCCCACTTAATGTTTTTTGGGCCCTTATCAAAGATCAGTTTACTGTATGCTGACGTTTTTATTTCTGGTTCTTCAGCTCTTTACCATTGCTCTGAATATCTGTCATTATATCAATGCCACACTGTTTTGACTACTGTGGACGTATACTACGTGCTAAAGTCAGGTAGAGCAAGCCCTCCCACTTTGATCCTTGAGTAGTTCCCTGCTAATTCTGGGTTACTTCCCCCTCCATATGAAGCTGGTAATCTGTTTTTCCAATTCTTTTAAGAAGGATGGTGGTATTCGTATCGGGATAGCATTGAACTTATATATTGCCTTGGGCATAACTGACATCTTTACTGTATTGAGTCTGTTAGTCCACGGGCATGGGATATTCTTCCATTTATTTAGGTCACTCTTGATTTCTGGTAGTAGTGTTTTATAATTTTTTTCATAAAAGTCTTTCGGTTTTTTCAGTCAGGTATATCCCTAGGTATTTCAATTTGTGCTTGGCTATTATAAAGGGTACTACCTATTTAATCTTCTGTGACTTGTCTGATGTGTAGAGCAAGCCAATAGACTTCTGTTTGTTGATTTATTTATTTTTGCCATATTCCTCTACTGCTTCCAACACTCCACTTGTGGAGTTTAAGGGATCTTTGATATATACAATCATATCATCTGTGAATAATGATAATTTCGCCTTTCCTTCCACAGATGAATAACTTTAATATCTTTCCTTTGTCTTATGTTGATAGATAGAACCTCCAGTACTATGTTAAATAGGAGTGGGGACAAGGGGCACCCCTGTCTTGTCCCCTTTTTGAGTGGAATTGTTTTTGTCTTTTCTCCGTAAACAACCACGTTGACTATTGGTTTTTCATATATGGTTTGTATAATATTGAGGAATTTTCCTTCTATCCCTATCTTCTTGATTGTCTTAAACAGGAATGTGTGTTGGATGTTCTTCAATGTTTTTTCTGCATCTATCGATATTATCATGTGGTTCTTATCATTTTTCCTGAAAATGTAGCAAATAATGCTGATGGTCTTTCATATGTTGAACCATCCCTGCGTCCCTGGTATGAATCCCACTTGGTCACGGTGAATTATTTTTTTAAAAAGGTTTTTTATTCTATTGGCTAGTATTTTGTTAAGGATTTTTGCATCAATGTTCACTAGGGTTATTGGTCTGTAGTTCTCAATTCTTGTGGTATCTTTGCCCACTTTAGGTATCAGAATTATACTAGCTTCATAGAAAGAGTTTGGGGTTTTTTCATCTTTTTATATGTTCTGAAAGAATTTGTATAGGATTGATAACAGTTCTTCCCTGAATGCTTGGTAGAATTCTACTGTGACGCCATCCGACCCGGGAGATTTTTTTGTTGGCAATACCTTGATTACCTTCTCTATTTCTTCTATTGCTATGGGTCTGTTGAGGTCCTTACATCCATCTGGGATAGTCTAGGGAGGGATTGTGTTTCCAAATATTTGTCTATGTCTTCCGAATTGTTGAATTTGTTAGAGTATAGACCTTCATAGTACGGTGTAATTATCCTTTTAATTTTATTAGGATCTGTTGTAATGTCCCCTGTTTCATTCCTCATCCTTGCAAATGTCATTTGTTCTTTCCTTCCTTTGGTTGGGTTTTCCAGCAGTCTATCAATTCTGTCAATTCTCTCAGAGAACCAACTTTTAGCAACATTAATTGTTTCCATATTTTTCCCTCTCCTATATCTCGGCTTTGATTTTTATTATATCTATCCTCTTGCTATTAGTAGGGTTGTTCTGTTTACTCTGCTCTAATTGGTGTAAGTTTTGTGCCAGCATATCATCCATGAGTCCCTTCTTTTTTAATGTGTGCATTTATTGCTATAAGCCTTCCTCTGATAAATACCTTTGCTGTATCCCACGGGTTTTGCTACGTCAAACTTTCATTCTCATTGGTTTCTAGAAACTTCCTGATTTCATCTCTGATCTGGGTAAATACCCACTCCTATTGCAACAGAAAATTGTTCATCCTCCAATTGTTTGCCCTTGTTTTCTTCACCGTCCTTCTGTTAATTTCCAGCTTTATGGCACAGTGATTGGAGAGAGATGTCTTTATAACCTCTGTGTGCTTGAATTTACTCGTTTGACATGTGTCCCAGTATGTGGTCTATTTTCCAATATGTGCCATGTGAGCTTGAAAATAATTTGAATTTTTTTACATGTGGGTGGAAAGCTCTGAAAATATCTATTAAGTAAGTTGTTCAATTGTGCTATTTAGATGTGTAACTTCCATGTTGAGTTTTTTCCCCAATGATCTGTCTTTTTCAGAGAGTATTAAAGTCACCAACTATAATTGTTGAGCCTTTGATCTCTTTTTTCATCTTTAGGAGTGTTTGATTTACAAATTTCACAGGCTTAGTTAGGTGCATATATGTTTATTATGCTCACTTTTTCTTGGTATATTGTTCCCTTGAGCATTATATAGTGCCCATCCTTGTATCTTATGACTTGTATCTTGTGGTCAATTTGGTCAGATATTAAGATCACTACCCCTGCTTATTTTGCATTGCCATTTGCTTGGTATATTTTTCTACAGTTCCTTTAATTTTCAACCTGTTTTTGTCTGCAAGCTTGAGATGAGTCTCCTAGAGGCAGCAGATCGATGGGTTATCTTTCCTGAGCCAGTATGTTAGGCTCTGCCTTTTAATGCCTGAGTTCAGGCCATTTATTTTCAGTGTTATTATATCCATCTGTGCACTCTGTGATGTCATCTTGTACCTTTTGTGTTGGATATTTTTCTATCTACCCATCGAATCCGCTTGTGTTGTCTGTGTGGTTTATGTTTGCCTCCTTTCCACTACTGAGCTGATGCTATCCTGGGGGCTGTTTCCTCTTTGTCGCCCTATGGGTGGAGTTGTTTTATGTAATGGTCTCTTATTTGCCCTCATTGAATGTTGATCTTCTGCCCATACTGGATCGGCAAGGATCTTTTGTAGGGCTGGGTTTCTTTTTATTTATTCTTTGAGGTTGTCCTTGTCTGGGAAGATTCTTACTTCTCCATTTATCTTAATAGATAATTTGGCTGGGTAAAGGATTCTTAGGTTTGGGTTTTTTCCTTCAATTTTTGGAATATGTAGCCCCAGTCCCTCCTCTTCGTTGTCATTTCCGCTGCTGGTCTGAGCATACTCTTATTGGGGTACCTTTATACGTGACTGCTTTTCCCTAGCTGCTTTTATAATCTTCTCCTTTTCCTCATAGTTGAATAATTGAAAATTATGTGTCTTGGTGACTTTTTCTTGGGATTCACTCTGGCTGGTATTGAATGGTTGCCTGAATTTCATTTAAGCTGGGGAAGATTTCCTCTAAGAATTCCATTGCTATTTTCACTGTTGACTTCTTTGTTGTGTCTTGTTCCGGTAGTCCAATTATTCTAATATTGTTTTTTTTTCCATAGCATCAGACATGGTTCTCAAATTTTCTTCAGCTTCTCTGATTGTCTTATTTGACTGCTTTTCCCATTTTCTGAGGTCTGCTTGGTTATCCTCTGGGTTCCTGGTGTGATCCTCTGCCTCCTCTAGTCTGCTGGCAAGGTCTGTCAATTTGCTGCTGGATTTTGTTATTTCATCCCTTAACTCTATTCCTTTTGGGTGCGTTGCCTTTTTCTCCTCTATCATTTCATCTTTATTTCTGCATTGCTTCCCTCATATCCTTCATAACTCCAAGCAGCATTCTGAAAATTTCTTTTTGTGGCAGGTCAGTATCTGCTTCTTCTATTCCCATTGTTACGTTCATGAATTCTTCTGGTATTGTCTTCTGTTTCTCCTGCTTTTTCATTGAAGCTGTTAAAACTGGTTGTTGTTTTCGTGTTGTTTTAGAGGAGCCTGGAACCATCTTCTTGAGTCGAAGAGCCCTGTCCTCTCTCTTGGGGAATTCGTATGAGTGCTTCTATGAACTACCTGCCAGTAGCTGTACTGAGTGGTTACATTATCACTATATCTTCCTGTGGTTTCACTCTTATCCTGGCCATCCAGTATTCCGTTATTTTGAATGTGTGTTGGCTATTCCTCTTATGTGATGCTTGTCGTGTTGCTGTGGGCCCACGAGGGCATCGCTTCCTTGGCTGATCTCTAAGTAGGATTCATGGTTCTGGGAGCACAACAGCTGGCCTGTAGTGTTTTCCTCTGCAACTGGACTTCTGAGGAGGGCGTGTGGGTATACTCTCCATGTTGTAGAGCTCTGTAGCTTGAAGGGGAATTACCATAGACAGAGAAATCACCTTGGAGATTGGGTGGATATTCCCGCAGTAGCATGGAGCCCCAATAGTGGTGGTCAGGCGTTTCCCCCAGTCACTTGTAGGGCCTCGGGATTTAGGTTGGGGATTCCCTCACTGTTTTCAGGGTTGAGCCTCCTGCTGCTTGGTGTATGGAAGATGACTGGCGTGATTTCCTAGATGATTGCAAAGCCAGTAAATGCGGTGGGAGCCCCCCAGTTGGGCCTTCAGAGTTGCCGTAGGCAGAGGGGAGTGGTCTGAAGGCTGCTAGTATCTTGTGACAGGAAAGAGAGTGAAAGGAGAGTGAAAAGAGAGAAAGAAGAAGACACAGACTGGAGCAATAATGCCAAGAAAACTGACACCCACTCACACACATACACAACTAACATGCACAGAGTAGACTAAAGTGAAAATAAAATAAAACAACAATAAAGGAGAATTGAATCTGCTGAAGCTGCGGTAGGAAAGAGAGACGAGCTAGGAGAAGAGGAGAAAAGAAGAAAAAGAAAAAGTGAAAGAACACAAAGAAAAAAAGAAAAGAGGAGAGAAAAAGAAAGAGGAGAGAATTTGAAAAATAGGTAAAGAGATGGCTGACTCCGTGCTGTGTTGTGTGTAGTACTGACTCCTGCTGTGTGAAGCATGTCTTATGGGGGAGGCTGCCCACTGAGAGGACAGGGTTGCCCTAGGCAGAGGGTAGGGGTCTGGGAACCAACAGTGGCATGTGAAAGGAAAGAGAGGGAGAAGAGAGAATAATACAAGCTGTGAGAGAAGTGAAGAAAACAAAGAAAGAGAGAGGAAAGGAAGAAAAAGAGAAGAAAGAAAAAAGGGGAAAAAACTCAACTGTGTTCACTAAGATTGGTTGTAATAGTAAGGATGGAAAAGCGTGAGAAGGAGGAAATAAAGAACAAAGAGATAGCTGATCCCTGATTGCTTGAATGTGGGGGCAGCAGGGTTTAGACCCTGCCCCACAATGGCAGGTTGTTGTGCACTTTTAATGCAGGGGCCAAGTGGTGCTGGGCAGAATTACTCTAGTTGATGAGATCACCTTAGAGGTCCAATGGAGGTTTCCTCAGCAGCGCAGCATGGTATAGATGGCTGTCACAGCTGCCCTGTGTGGTATATAGCACTCCCACGAAGGGCAGGCTGGAGTTCCCCCTGCTATTTGGGTTGATTTGCCCTAAGTGGAAGGTAGTGACCTAGAAGCCAGTAGTAGCATATGATAGGAAAGAGTGAGAGAGAAGAGGAGAAAGAGGGACAAAGAAAAAAAAGAGGGAAAAAGAAGAAAGAGAGTGGGGAAAAAAACCAACACAGAGCTCGTTGAGACTGACTATGGTGGGAAAGATAGAAGGGCAAGTGAATAAAGAGAGAGTGGTAAGTAAGAGTGGTAAGTAAGGAGATAACTGAGACTTGATCACTTGTCTGTGAGGCTAGAGGAGTTCCAACTCTTCCTCAAGGTAGAGGGGTGGTGTACGCATTTGATGTAGGGTTCCACAGATGCTGTGTGGGATTATTTTCAAAGGCAAGATCGCACCCGTGTCAAGGCATCAGTTCCCACCGTGGTGCCGTGCTGGAGTTCACTGGTATACCTGCCTTGTGCTGTATGCATTACTGCTACATAGAGTTCCCATAGCCCCCATCCCACAGCACTGTTCCCACAGCCCTGTTTAGGACCCCAGAACAGGGAGGACCTCCCCAGCTACGTGTAAAATCACTGAGAGGGGGATAGCTGGGTTTATTGTCCTATCTAGACTGCTGGTGCCCTACTAGATCAGAGGATTTTTTTTTAATCCCGCTGGCCAGCTAGAATAAAATCAAATTAAATTGTCTCCCACAGTCCCTGGGCTGCAGCTCCTTGCTATTCGAAGCTGAGACTTGCTACAGTGGGTCTTTGCTATGCAAAATGCCACCAGGCCCTGTTGTTGAGTTCTGGCATTCCTTAGCTAGGCTTCTTCTTTTGCTAATTTATGTTAAGGCCCCCCTCCATGTTCTCCTTGGAGCTGAGCAACAAGGCTGGGGTTTGAGTTTTTAACCAATAATATATATTTCACTCTTTTTTATATTATGCTTGTGATGTGCTCTGATTTCAGGGCTGTCACACTGACTCCAGAAGGGGAGTTCCAGCTTATAAGGGGGGTTGTTTCCTTCTTGGCCAATTGGAAGTAAATTCGCTCCCTGGACTCTGACTATCCTCCTATTTTCTCCTACACCTCCATCTGGCTCAGGTAAAAAGTTGCTTTTGCTTCTATTCCCTAGGCTGTGAGTTCAAGGCAGCCAGCTGCCCAGGCTGTGAGCTTAAAGCAGCCAACCACATGGAGAGCTCTGGTGTGGGGTTCTCCTTGTGTCTGGGATTCTGTCCCCTTTAGGGTGTCAGCCTGGAGAAATTGCTGCTCCTGGCAAGGGCACAAGGAGCTTTCCAGCTGGCGCCTGCGGGCATGCCAAAGCTAGAGCACTTTAGAGTGTTCTTGGTTTGCTTTTTGAGTGGAAATCACACACAAAAAAGGGGTTCAGGAGAGACCATAGTACCCTAGTTCTAATTTTAGGACTCCACCTCCCTGTTTCCTTCACCTTACCTCCCAATTTTCTGCTCTGGCAGCAGGAGCTCCAAATGGGTGAGTCTTATCGAGTTGCCATTTCCCCCCAAGTCCCCATTTTTGCCTGATTTTGACACAACCGGTTCACTTGAAGGCACTCTACTTCTCTGCTGGGTTTGATAATCCATCACAATGGCCTCACAGAAATCACAGACAATACTCAGCATCAATGGGATTTATTAGGGTAGCTAACAGGTTACAAAATGGAAAAGATGCAGTTCTTTTGTCCAAGGCATTTATTTTTAGCCATTCTGGTAGGCATGTAACTCTAGTCCTTGATCTTTCGGTCCCATGGTCCCTTGGACTCTGCCCTACCCCCCATCCCCTATTGACTAATCATAGTGTAGATTCTTAAGATTTCAGAGGAAAGCTCTGCCATCCTTTCCAGACAAATACTCTTTTTGAAAAACAGCTTTCATCTTGTTACTGGGATCACCAAGTCACCTTGAAGTTGGAGCTTCCCTTCAAGAACTAGGTGTTTTCAGATCCACAGATTCAGAAAGTTAGATGTACATAGCAGTACTTCTGCATTAAATTAAAGAGGTATATACAAGACTGGGGTTGAGCAGCATACAATGATACACAATAGCAGCATACTGAAGTGACCCAAGTAACTATGGTCTTCTCTTATGACTGTGTCATCATTCTATCAATTTGAACCTATGGCCTCGTAGGCAATGCTATATAAACAATTGACTGAGTAAGAGAAAACGTGTGTTTAGCTTTCAGAAGATTCTCCATAATACGCAGGTACCATTCTAAGGTGGACTGCAACAGCACTACAGAACACTATTTTCTGGGACCACCTTCAAGGAGAGAGGTGTAGGGAAATACTCCCAGTTTCCTGAACAATGAGCAGTAGATCTGGTAGCTCATTTTGATGGGCAAGAGAAATAGCAAACTGTGTGACTGTGGGACTGATAGTGGCCCATAGTTTAGAGAGTTGATGGAGCAGGATTGGAAAATTAGTGACAAAAAAGTGTACGAAAGAGGTGTGTGGACAGGCTTCTCTGAATAGGCCAAAAGGTGATTATTTGTGCCTCCTGTGGATGCTTACCGAAAGGTTACCTCTGGAGAGGGAGATTTTAACAATCACATGGAGAGAATGACATGTTCTATGGAAGCCAGTTACCCTCTTTCCCCAGCCACCTCTTTCATTGCCAAATGGCTGCATGAAAAAAAGTGCCCAGTGACAGGTTGATTACATAGGAAAACTCCTTATGAGAATGTAATGACATAGAACAATTTCCTATAACAGGCTGAACACAAGACAACCTACAAATACTGAATCTAAGATATAGGACCAATCTTCAGGGATATCAACCTGATGATCAGTTGATTAAACAGGGAGAACTCCATCTTGGAAAAGGTAGAATTTGGTTCTTACTAGCATAATAAGCTGAAGAAGGATTTGTTTCACATGAAGACATTGTTTTGGCTAAAACTACTATTTGTAGGACTTACATAATGCTTTATTTGCTGGCATAGTACCCCCTACAACATCACCTCAAATCAGCGGACTCACCTTATAGCAAATGAAGTATGGCAGTGGGCCTATACTCATGGAATAGACTTATTTCACCATGTTTCTGGTCATGCTGAAGCCATTGGCTTGATAGAGCAATGGGATAACTTCTTGAAAACAGAATTATGGCAGCAAATAGATGGAAATACCTTGTGGGTTGTTAAATGTTCTCCAGCAGTCTGTGTATCCTCTAAGTCAACAGCCAATATATGGTACTCTTTCTCATGGGTACAGCAGCCACTGAGTAGAAATGGGCATGGAATCACTCACTGTTCCTCTTAGTGACTCACTCATCACAACTTTGTTGCTTCCTGACCGTGTGACTCTATGGCCTTTGGTTTTGGAGATCTTAATTCCAAAGTAAGGACTATTCCCATCAGAAAATACAACAATGATTCCATTGGAACAAAAGTCAAAGTTGACTCTTCCTGAACTAAGTTGTGTGATTGATCCTGATTACCAAGGGGAAAGTGGATTGGTTTTATACAATGGAGATCAAAGAATAAATCTGGAGCCCGGTTGTCTATCAGTTGTAATGTGTCCTGTGGTTAAAGTCAATGGGAAATTACAGCATCCCAATTCTGACATGACAACTAATATCCCAGAGTTTTCAGAAACAAAGATTAGGTAAAGAACCATGACCAGCTATGGTACTTACTGAGGCAAAAGGGAAAAGGGATTATGTGGTAAAAAAGGGAGTTCTAAATATTAGCTTCCATCATGTGATCAGATGCAAAAAGTAAGACGGTGATTGTTATGAATATGTCCTCTTTATTTGTATGCAACAAATATTTTTAGGTTATCCACTTATAAAATATAACATGAAAAATGGGACTTGTGTTTTTTCAGTTGTGTTTCAGTTATGTTATATTAGGTACAACTATAACTTTATTCTTTTCCTTGTTTGGAGATTGTATGTGGCTCAAGGAGATGTGTACATTTGCCACATTCTTCATGTGTGGCACTTCGCTTTCTTTTTGCTTCTTTACAGAATCGAATCTAACACACCCCCTTTAATCAACTACAAAATATGTTTTCAAGATACTTTCAGTTACATCAGTCCTTTAGACAATAACATTGAAAGTCAAAAAATGGGGGGTGGAAGGGTTTGCACTGAATGAGATGAAAGACACTAAGTGTGAATTCTTGAATGTAAAACTGATAACATGCTCTGTGAATCTTCACCAAATTCAAAATTACATGTATTAATTTTAAAGGGAGAAATAGAGCCAGAATTCTCCTTAGAAACAAGAATAGCAAGATGTTGCTTCGTCACCTCAGTTACATTGGACATGCTCTAGGAGGAGAACCACCCTCAGAATGACACATCACACTTGCTGAAGTAGAAGGGGAGTAAAAAAGAGGAAGATCCTCAAGGAGATGGATAGACACAGCCCCTGCCATTGTGGCCTGAAGATAGCAAATATCATGTGGTGCAGGAACAGGCACTGTTTTCTTCTGTTTATCATAATGTTGTTGTCAGTAGAAACCACTCAACGGCACTTATCAATAACAATAACACTATATTTAAAATTGTATTTTGCTATAGTTATTGTGGTGGTCACTATCAATTAGCTAAATCCAAAGTGGTAACACTTCTTGATAGCACTTTGGGAACATATATATTACACGTATACATTATACTGGGTCAAATCATTGAATTAGCGATTGGAATATTGTGTCTAAATAAAAATTTGCCTTAATACTATTAAGTTTACTTTGGTAGAAGATAGAACAATATATTTTAGATTGTCAATTGAATAACAACACAAAAAAGCGAATGTGGTCTAAAATTTAAGTTTCTCAAGAATGTGACCACTTCCATCATAAATGTATTAGTAGTTTAGCTAGTGTCCTGCATTTAAAGAGTTTTTGAAAAAGAAACTTAAAACTGTTTAAGTATCAGAATAATTGTTCACATCAAGGGGTGGGAATGCAGAAGGACAAATGGAATGCTAGATGTCTCAGTAGGTTCAATGAATGTTGAAGAGTTGTAGTGAAAAGAAGGTCAAAGTGAAAATTACAAGTACCGAGATTCACATTGTAACCACCATAAGGTAGCTCAGTAGCTTAAAAAAATTAATCTGAGTTTCAAATCCTAGCTCCGTAAATCAGAGTGACAGATATATCTATTCTTTAAAGTTTCTAGAAGTTACATGTTACTTTAAATATAACATACTTTTCAGGTTTTCTTAAAGCTCAGTGCAAGTGTTTATCATGAACATTAAGAACAATAACTAAACGAATAATTTATTAAGGGGTGGATAAAATGTGTAAGACACAGTTCTTGTCTTAATAATTGTAATGGATAAAATTGATACGTGTAGTGATATAAGAAAGGGAGAAGCAAGCCACTTGTTAGTTGTGAGGAAAGGCTTGCTATTCATCCTCTTTCTGATTCTGTTTCCTTAGCTGCAAAATGTTAAGTGAAAATTAATTTATGCAATGAATATAACAGGTTTACATGGTTAAATAAACCTTAAAAATAGTAGGTGATAATGGTGATAGCAATATTTGCTACATTATTATTTAAAATAGTAATGGTTAGAAGGTCATAAAAATAATTTTCCTAATACAAACAATTTTGAAATGTTTTGGATAAAAATAATGGTTTCTGTAATAAGCAATTAATTGCAACATAACACTGTTTTAATCCATGGATTTTTTTTATCCTATCCAGAAACCATTCTTTCATATCTTCCTTTATCACCCAGATCACATTTTATAATCAGCAAATCTCACCTTATGACATCAACTACAGAAAAAATTGTTGTAGAAAAATGATTATGATTAAAAGAAGGTGGAGATAAAAAATATCCCCAAAATATCTTTAAATAAGTAGCCTAGTTTGCAATTTCCCTTTGTATTTTATGAAAGGTGGGGCTTTTTATTCTAGTAGTGAGTTTGTTTCAGAAACTAGGGCAGTTCTGCCCTATCCTGTAGAGTCATTATGAGTTGGTAATGATCTCATAGCAGTGACTCAGTGATTTTTTAAAATTTTATACTTCAAATTACATATTTTATTTTCTATCAATAATCTTACCTACCAAAGAGCAATCTGCATGATTAATTGACCAATTCTTTATTTCATTATCTTGAGGGTCAACTACTCAACAGAGAAGGAATCTGGCTATACTTAAAATCAAGGATTAGAGTGAGAGACAATTATCTAAGGAATATACCTCTGCGAAGCTACTGCAGAAACAATGAAATCTCTGTAGTGCTACCTGGGTTCAGTTAATGCTTAATAAGTGGTATCATGTGTGACATTATTATCAAAGTTGAAAAATGCCTCCCTTATCCTGGCCTGAAAATGAATCTATTACAAACCACTTATTCTAATATTTCGGTTTGCTAAAACTCACCTGTGGATAAACAATTACTTATTTCAATTACAAGAATTTCCACGATTCTTACCTATAGTGTTGTTATGTGCGTTGAAGAGTGATCTCATACAGCACAGCCAAACCTAATCTACAGGTTTTCTTAAGCTGTGAAACTTGAACAGACTGACACATCTTTTATCCTGTGTAGCCGCTGGTGAATTGAATCTCTTGAACTCTCAATTAGAAGCTGAGCGCTTAACCACCGCACCACTAAGGCTCTACTTTTCATCTGTAAAGGTGGTTAATTGAGGATCTTTACTGTAATCTGGTAAAGAGGCATGAGAACCAAACTTAGATTGTGGGAAGATACCTGCATCAAGATTTTAAGTACATGTTGTTAAGTGTCATTGAATTGGTCCTGACCCATAGGGACTCTATGCACAACCGAAACACTGCCTTGTCTGTACCATCCTCACGTTTGTTTCTCTGCTTAAGCCCGTTGTTGTAGCCACTCTGTCAATCCATGTCATTAAAGGCCTTTCTCTTTTTCACTTTCCTTCCTTTACTAAGCATGATGCCCTCCCTTGACCACATCATGGCCTCCCTTGTTCAAAGTATGTAAAAATGAAGTCTTCCCATCCTTGCCTCTAAGGAACATTCTGGCAGTATGTCTTCCAACACAGATTTGTTTTTCCTTTTGCAATCTTGCTACTTTCAGTATTTTTGCCAGCACTACATTTCAAATTCATAGATTCTCCTTCAGTCATCCTTATGCAATCCCAACTTTCACATGCATACGAGACAATTGAAAACTCCATGGTCTGGCCCACCTTAATCCTTAAAAGAGCCTCTCTGCTTTTCCAAACTTTAAAGTGATCTTGTGCAGCAGATTTGCAACACTTCTTTGGATCTCTTGACTGTTGCTTCCATGACCATTGATTGTGGATCCCAGCAAGACACACCTGTTGTCTTGCTTGAAATCTTCAACTTTTTCTTCATTTATCATGATTTTATCTGTGGGCCCTGTTGTGAGGCTTTGGGTCTTCTTTACACTGAGTTCAAATCTGCACTGAAGACTGTAGTCCTTGATCTTCATCAGTAAATTCTCCAAATCCTCTCCAAGTTCAGCAAGCACGATTGTGTCATCTGCATAATGAAGCTTGTTAATAAGCCTTCCTCCATTGCTGATGCCACATTCTTCATATAATCCATCTTCTGTCATGATTTGTTAACACACAGAGTGAATAAGTATGGTGAGAGCATACAATGCTGATGCACACCTCTCTTGATTTTTAACCATGCAATGAACTACATGTAGGAAGTATTTTTAATTAGTTGGTTTATTTTTAACAGTTTCACATATCATACACTGCAAGAGTTTAATCGCATTCACATGAGTTGTGTAACCATCACACTCAATTCCAGAACACGCTCCTTCCATGTACTTATGTTTACTAGCTCTCCATTTTCTGCCAGCCTCCCCTGCCATGCCCTTTGAATCTTTTCATCTACTTATTGTCCCTATAAGCTTACCTATCCTGGGTTCCACATACAGAACAGCATACAGAATTAAAACTAAATACAAAGAGATCAAAAGCAACAGTGAAAGAATGAAACAGGAAAAAACCCCAATAGAAAACAAAGCAGAAAAAAATAATCTGGAACAATTGTATCAAGAGTGAGATCAATGACGAGTGTCACACTTTGGCCTTACTACAACTAATGACAAGGGGTCACACTTGGCTCACTGCACCATGTACTGCTTCTGACAATAAGGCCTTTCCCATCTCTGGTTCATAGTCAGAGGAGAGTCACCTGTGGCGCATCCTCCTGGGAACCCTGTGAATGAGTTTGGGACTTTCACTTTCATCTGGAGCCTTCTGCAAGCTGGTGTTCAGAATTTAAGCCTTCTGCAAGCTGGTGTTCAGAATTGAATATTATTCCATCTTCCACATTTGTGTTTTATTAGTTACTATTCTTGGTTCACATAGGCTGGTGTGCTTCTTCTGTGAAGACTTGCTGATTTTTTTTTTCTTTTTTAAGATAAGCCTTAATATCCCAGATACTATTTTTTCCTATGAGACACGCACCACCTGCTTTCTTCACCACCCTTTGCTATAGCACCCATATCTTCAGTGACCACTTCATGGGTGCAGGTATTGAGCAGGGCCATGTTGTCAGAAATAATTGTTCCCAGATTAGGACTACAATTAAGTGGGAGCCCAAAATGTTGGAAGAGTTTTTGTTAATTTCATTCACTGATGTGTCCTCAGATCGTAGAGCAGGAGCTGGCGCCCGGAAGGTGCTCACTCAGTCAGCATCAAAAGGATGAAACAATGAAAAGCCCAATGTAACTATTAAGAAAGGAAAATGGTTATACTTGCAAAAAAATTCTCTCTCAATCCTCTCAAAATATGGGAACTAAGAAAGTGTGATATGATTGATTGGGAGACAATGTGACAAATAGAAAATTCATCAAGATTTTATTTTTGTCTGCTTTACTCTCATTTAAATGATACTATTGGTATTGTATGGGGTTTGTCACTTAGAAATAATAGGCTTTTAATCTCTAAAATTTGCACTTAACCTCAACAATTAAGATATGAATAACATGAATAAAAATTGGGCAGGAGGACATGAACAGACACTGCACTTCCAGGGCTTTCATGTAGCCAATAAACATATGCAAGAATGCTTGTTATAATTAGCCATTAAACAGATACAACCCACCCCAGCATTAATAGTAACGCACAAAGAAAGAAAAATGCTGGTGAGAGCCTGGAGACTGAAACACCCCTAGAGAGAGGGGCGAGCTGTGAAACTGCAACCAATGTGGAAAGCGGCATGAAGCTTCCTTAAAGAGTAAGAAACAGAAATGCCATGTGACCTAGCAGTACCGCTATAAGGTCTATATACTGAGATTAAGAATTACAATATGAATAGATACAAACACATGCACGATTATTGCAACATTATTCACAGTAGCCAAAAGATAGAAACAACCTAAATTCCATCGAAAGAGGAATTGAAACTATGGTACACACACAATGGTGTCCTATGTAATGTTAAATAATAATGTTGAATATGTTGTTCTAAGGAATGAAAGACCATAAATTCAAATGTATTTTATTGAGGTTTCTTTTTATTAAACGGGACAAAGACCAAACAAAGATAAAGATGAAATATCTGAATGAAGATGATCAACCTAGTATCTAAAGGGTTTGCAATCTAATTATATAGAACATGACTGATTATAGGAGATGTAAAACAAAGAAAATGTTCATGAACTTATGACTGACTGAAGGCCAGGCTATGCAAGCAGGGTAGGCTACATGATTATAACATGTACCCGATTGTAGATCAGAAAACATTACACGATTGCTCTGGGACCCTCTGACTACCTTTATCAAGGTACGACTCAGGGCCATTTGATCCTGGTACCCAAATTTACATAGATTCAATGCCCAGTCATGTCTCTCAGGGTGAGACTGACCTTCGCTGTGTGGGCTATGGGAGTGCTAACAATCCACTTTCAAACCAATTCTGCCTGAAGATCAAGCTTTTCGAATTGCTGTTTTGTGATCATAAGGAACTCAGCAGAGACTGACTTTATATCCAGATTCAAATGAATTTAGTGTTCTTGCCATAAACCAGACTTCTGCACACCCGGTGCTCAGAACATAGTTATAGTACGAAGTAAAACACCTCAGAGCATGAATTAATTTCAAGAACATTGCATCAGTCTCTAATTGGCAAATATTATATAAAACATCAAGAAACGAGTCTCACAGAAAACGAAACATTGAAGGGAGAAACGGGGCTTCTGAAAGTTCATGGAAATAGTCCAGTACCTGTCAATTCCATTTCCATGAACGTTTGCAAGCCCTTTTGTATCTCAAGAGGGAAGTCAACAACAAAATGATGAAATTCTATTTCATGTACAATTCTGCAATAATAATCCACGAATTGAAGTATACATAGAAAAGCTGAAAGGTATCAGCAGAAAACTGGAGCTACACACATTTGCATAGATTTGACAGGATATTTTTATATATAAGTATTTACCTATAATTCAAATACTTCCATGTGTATAGTATAATTCATACCAAAAAATTTAACTAACTTCATAACTAAACAACTTGATGTAATTAGTTCCCTGGTCTAAAGAATTAGGACCATAGTCTCAGGGGACAATAAGTTCAGTCGGCATGACAGTCCCCAAAGACTGTGATGTACAACTTTTTGTGTAAACAGGATTTGGGGTCTCAAATGAGTCATCTGAGGTACAACTACCGGCCTCTTGCCATTTGTGGGGTGAAAACTGAAGACAGTGTTTAGAAACTATATGAATTAATAGACCATGGGAATCTCAACCTCTACCACATTGAAATCAGACAAACTACATGGTGCCCAGCTCTCTCTAACAGCTTCTCTTGAATGGGATCACATTATTAGGTTCTCAATAAAGTGTGAGAAAAATGTGGAACACAACACAAAATCATAAGAAATGATTGGGTTTAATGGCCAGATAGAAACTGATGGAACATCAGAGACTATGGCCCTGGTGTTCCTTTATACCTGGTATGAAATTCACTCCCATGGCTTAATTTCTAACCAAACAATAGAAAAGTCTATGAGGGGAAAGATATGCATGGGAGGTACAAACACCTTAGAATAAGCAACCATTTCAGATCAAAAGGGCATCATTTGCCAAAGGACAAAGTTCAGAAAGGAGGAGGAGGAGGAGGAAGGGAAACAGAAAAGGCAGGGAGAAACTGAGATAAGTGACTTTACATTGTGGGGATTGCTATCAATGACACTGTGGCATTTATATAATCTGCTGTCAACTTGAGGAAGGGGTGGAGCCTAGCCTGTGTATTGGGTCACAGAGTGATGACCTCATTTGGAGGCACTTAAATAGCTCCCTGGAGGCCAGATACATTCTCTGCTTTGTCTTCCTACTGAGAATACACATAGAGCTATACTGATGGAGCCAGAGCCCTGGAGCTAGAGGAGCCACTTGGAGACCCACACCAGTGCTGAGATGATTCCACCACCACTGGATCCACAAGACTTTCCACCCACTGGCCTATGATCTTCCTGCATTCAGAGCCATTACATATGTTGTGTGAGTCTGAAGAGGAATTTATAAACTGGTATCAGACATATGGGCTAATATCAGACTTACAGACTTGAGCTAGAGTGTTTTCTCAATATGCAATTGTTCTTTTATATAAAGATCTTTTTTACACATATATGAGTCTCCCTAGATTTGTTTCTCTTGTCTACCCGGACTAACACAGACATGAAATGAAATGTATACTAATTGGAAATGGAAAACTAATTTGTTCTGCAAGCCTTCTCCCAATTTACTAGAAATCTTTCAAAACATACAAATAAATAAATGTTTATTAGTTTCATTAGAGATTAGGACATGCCTGAATAGATCCTTCTTTCCTTGTTTTATTTTAGTTGGTTTATATTAATTTTTTGAGATGTGAGTGAAATATGCCCTATTCCTGAATCCTTCCCCCAGCTCAGATTCTGAATTATGTGTCTTCTGTGCTTACATAGACTGTAGCCTTTCAGTCAATGCCTTACAATCAGATATTGACCTATAATCAATCCTAATGAATAAAAGAAATCTGAAATGGTAGCAAAAGAATAAGAATGCACTAAGCCACTACTGATTTTACATGCAGCAAAATAAACATTTAGCTTACTAAAATAAAATCAATCAGTGACAGCACATTTGAATCCTGACCTCAAATTTGCTTTTTGATGTGTTTGGAATTTTAAAAATTTATTTTGTTAAATTAAATCAACAACTATTGGCATCCTATATTCTTAAAAATGTTTTCTGTTCTGTGAGATTGCTTAAAAGTGAGGTCTTATAATATCATATAACATCTGTTTTATTGGTGGCTACTTTGTAGATTCATTAATCTGAATTAAACTGCTGATTTGAGCAAGTACTTTATCAGTGACGCCTTTCTCACCTCTAGAGGAGATTTTAATTAGAATAACCTTTCATAGCATTTTTAGTGTAATAACTCCATGCATGATAATATATGCACTCCACATAAAATCACTTTTGTCAATAGAGTCCATGGAATGATTTAATACACCATACACACCTCTTGTCCTTCACACTGATATGTATGTAAAATAGTCAAGCCACCTCTTTATTACTTCCGAAGAGTCAACAATGTCCTTTCCAAAAATATCTATTTCCTGTCTTGATTATTCAGTGAAAAACTTTTACTTAGGACATTTCCCAACGTATTTTTTCTGTTTATTTTTTTTTAAATCTCCCCTTTTATTAGTATCAAAATCTCATTATTGATTATTTATCTCTAGCCTCAGGTGTCATTTATTATAACAATAAGACACTCCTTTACTTTTGTAGTGTCCATGTCTTCCTTATCTAGGCGGTACACCTGATTTCCTTATCTAGGTGGTACACATTGTTTCTATTTATTTTCTAGAAACATACTTCAGAAATATTGTTTATATAATTGTTATAAATTTCCCCTTTTTCTTTTTAAAATTACATGTAATAGCACAGATTGCATTTACTTCTCAAAGTATCTTCTTACTAGGTTGATTAACATCATCAATGAGATTTAGAAGGTGGAATGATGTTTTTGAAGGTCTACTATTAAAAAGACAATATTGAGAGATACCTCACTTCTTAGAATTGCAAGGTATAATGTTCCTAGAAACTGCATTAAAAAAAACACCTGGTGTCTTGTTAGTCTGGATTTGGTCAAATGACCATCTTCAATTCAAAAATCAGAAAAAAATGTACATTGCTCTTTTTTTCTCAATATACTATCTGCAGTTCTGTGTCATGGGTGGGTTAGGCTAGGTTATTTAAGGGGTCAGTATCCAAAGAAAGTTGAGATTCATTTAAGAAAGAGGAAGATGCTATATAGGCAATCAACAGTACGACTCATTGTTTGAATACACACCCATATGATTTAATTAAATAAATACATATACTTTCCAGCTCAATGGCCAGCATTAGTGTGACAGGTATATTTTATGTCAACTTGAACTTGTGTTTACGTGTAGGGGCAGAGTCCAACGTGTCAATCAGGTGATGTCTCTTAGGAGTTGTGGTTTTTATATAAGACAAATACTGGTAACTTTTCTCTCTTTCTCTTTTGCCCTTCCCCTTCTCCTCACCGGGACTCTGGGCCTGGCCCTAGGATTGGCTCCATGTGGACCACTGACTTTGAGAGCTATTGGCACCTTGACATGTTTCCACCTTGGCTCCACCCTCCCCTGCAACCACTGACCTATGATCTCCCTGCTCCCTCTTTCACCTGGCTGCATCATCATGTGCAGTGTGCTGTGGCTAGTATCAGATGTTAAGTTGGACACGGATGAGATGCCTTGTTGATATGAAATTACTTTTTGGTATCAAGTTCTTTCATTATATATGGTATAGGAGTGTCTCTGAATATGCTGCTCTAGACAACCCACCCTAATACAGTGAGAAACTAGGAAATGTATTTATATGCCTGTTTTACCTTTAAAACAGTGCAAAAAAAGGATATCCTCTAAATTTTCTTTATAAAGGACATGTGTTAGTCTGGGTAGACTGGGGAAACAAATCCACAGAACTCATATGTTTATAAGTGAGAATTTTATATAAAGGGTGTGTACATTAAGAAAACATCCCAACTAAATGCTATTCAAGCCTATAGGTCCAACATTAACCCATATTTCTGACACCGATCTACAAAGTCCTCCTCAATTTCACAAAACACACGCAATTACCCTGACTGCAGGAGGAAAGCCGAATCAGTGAACGTGTAAGCATCTCAGCGCTGGCAGGGGTCTCCATGCTGCTGCTCCAGTACCCAGGGCTACATCAGGATAGGTCCATGTGGCTTCTCCTCAGGGATGTCTCACAGGAAGTGAGTCTTGCCAGCTGCAGCAGGGAACTGGCTAAGGCAGGTGCACCCTGGTCAGACCATCAGAGAGCAAGAGACACGACCAGAAAGCAAGGCTCACCAAGCCATTTACCTCTCTGACCTTCAATTCATCTTACATGTGTTCATCGGCCAGGTTGGCAAAATAAACTTAACTATCTCAGTACAAAAATGAAATTGTAAAGTTTTTTTCTCTGTTTCCATTACAAAGCATCATTTCTCTAATGTCTGAGTTTATCCCTTGAACTGCATTCCAAAACACAAGTGATGCAGATACGATGAGATGCTAGTTACAAATAAGATTTAATAGCTAGTCATAGAGATAAATCCTGATATTGTAAGCAATGGTTCATGCATGTAAAGAGTAGCCCTATTTTCAACACACTTTAAATTAAAGGAGCAGGATTGTTGAACTGATCGGTTGTTCTTCCAAATTTTAATTAAAATTTCAATATTACTGTGGGGCAGCCAGACACAGTGCAGCATGGACAGCTGTGTTGTTGCATCTCAGCATATTGCAATCACAGTGATATATTGCTTGGATATCACTACAAAACATTTTATTTTTTCAGTGTAGTTCAGATTATTCAGTGCCTGAGGCATGCATTTATTTCTTGTAGTGGTTTTTGGGTGCCGTTGAACTAATTCCAAATCATAGCATCTTTTTATTTTATTTCGGTTCATACCTGGTGTGATGATCTCTAATGTTAGGCTGAAGACAGATCTTTTGTTAGCGTTAGATTTTATATTTGATGATATGGATGTCATGCTGTTACTCATATGATTTGAGATTCAGTGAAGTGACTTTATGCTCCTTTCCTTAAGTAATGATTACATGCTGATTAGGTTTCAAAACAAACAAAATCTTATTTTGCCCTTTAGTTTCAAAGAAGTTCATTTTTTTTCATGCATTACCACAGTCAGATATAGAACTCATCTTGGCGATGGCATAGGACAAGGAACTTCCATTCCACTGTGCTTTGGGTTTCCATTAAGTCAGAACCTCAATCAAAGGCCAGCTAACAACAGCATTGCATGCTTAATTTATTAGCTAAAATAATTAAGACTTTCACTTACTTGGTTCTCAATCAACACCAATGGCAGCGTCGGTCAGGAAACAAAATATTTTCATGGGGAAAAACTCTTATAAAATATATCACTAAAATATTAAAAAAGAAAATATGTCACGTTTAAGACAAAAGTACACCTAACCTAAGTCATAGTTTTTTCAGTCATCACAAGTACTTTCAAAATCTGGAAAAGGAACAAGGAAGACTAAAAGCTTGGATGCCTTGGCATTACGGTGATACGAAGACATGACCCACGGTGTAGACTGCAGAAAGAACCAGCCATGGCTAATATGGACTTACTAGCAGGAAAGAACAATCCCTAGAGAAAGACACGTGACTTGGTAAAGTAGTGAATCAGCAAAGAACAAGAAGATATTCACCCAGAGCGAATGACACCATGGTAGTCACAATAGGCTCAAGCACAATGGTGAAGATCGTGCAGGACTGGGCAGGGTTTCAGTTTGTGGTACAAAGGGTGACTATAAGTTGGCACAGGATCAATATCAACACAATAACAACATCTACACTTAATTCTTTATATTGCCATGTAATATTCCAATGTATGTATGTCCTTTCATTTGTTTAACCATTTATCTACTAAAGGACATTTAGAGATTAAAATTTTTTCAATTCTAAATAAAACCCTTCAGAATATTTATTGTATTCATTTTACATAAACATGAATTTTAATGTCTTTGAATTAATACCCACGTAACAAAATTGCTGATATAAATTATAGCTACATGTGGGGGGAGGTCAGATGTGTAGGCATTTCCCCCCCCCCTGAGGGCAATAAGTTGCCAGACTGCATTGGGCCTGCTCCCTGCTGCTGGAAACAATGGACTACTTCTCTCTGAAGCTTGGGGCCATTAGCTTGGTTCCTTTAGGAGGGGTTTGCACCCTACTGATAATGGTTCCTATGGAGACCCAGAGACCATCCCCTAGACCACCCTCTCATTACTGGGTACCCTATAGTGCAACCCCTCCCTGTGATGTATGTCTCTACCTGTAATTAGTGGGCTGGCATACCCCCAAAAGGTATATAGGCGTGGGTCAACAATATAGGGCTCACGGAATCGGAGCTCTCTGACTCTGAGCTCCTTGCTGCTCACTCCCTGGTCACTCCCCTCTCCCTTGTTCCCTTACCCTCCTTCCCTTCCCCCTCTCTCCGCGTGGACCACCAAGCTGGGCTGAGGTGAGCAATGCTACCTTGTAATATGTCTCACTGTATTATTGTAATATCTCTCATGCTCTCGATGACTTTAATATAATACTTATATATCTCAACCGTACAATTGTGCATTACTGAACCCAGAAGTAGTATTACTGAACCCGCGACTAGCGGTGGGGGCTGGCCCCCCACCTCCTCCCTCATTGCCCTTTGTAATTTAATACTACAGCTACACATTTAGATTTTTATGAGACTTGAATTTGTTTTCCATAGTGGCTTTTCCATTTTCCGTCAAAACAGCAATATATGAATGATCCAGTGTTGTTGCTTTGCATCACTGACTAAATCCTAGTGAATATGTAAAGTTAATTTTTATATACTGCTGATCATCACTTTCTAATCTTCTATGAACCATTCTTTTGGTCTCTACTCATTTGTGATACTGTTTTTCTTATATTGCTGTTGTTTTGTTACGTCCCAATCAAACATTCTTTCTGTCTTCTTTTATATGCTTCCTGTACTATTCAGTGCTTGCTTATAGAATCCTTCAAGATTGCAATGCCAGACAGGCCCTTTTCTTTCTTCCCATCCCCATTTCCTTGGTTCCTTGAGTTTGAAATGTGCTAAGTGTGATCTTCTCTTTTGGTTTTCTAAATTCTGGTCTTGTGCTTTTCGTTACAATATTTTACTTTTTCTGGAGCTGCGTTTTGAAATATTACATTCACTTAATTTACTGCATAATTGGTTCAATTCGCTTTAAATACTCTATATTCAAAAGCACGATGCTCCACGGTCTCTTCTGATATCCACGTTAGCCTATTCTTTGTATCTTGCATTTTGATGACCCACTGCTCTCTTCAGATATGATGTTCTTGATGTCATCTCGCAGCTTGTCAGGCCTTTATCATGAGTATTCAGTGCACAGAATCTGCCCTTGAAACATCACGAAACTCATGTGGGATATACTCAAGGTTGTATGTGGGGTGTGTGGACTTGTTTTAATTTTCTTCTCCTTATACCAGAACTTGTACACGATCAATTAATTGATCCTCTATTCCAAATGGAGTCCCTGAACTGGTTTGGTTAACAATGTTAAACTTCTCTACCATCTCTTCTCACAAACATAGACAATTTGATTACAGCATTTCTAACTGGGAAAGAACCCTGGTGTTGAACGTGTTACATGTTAGTCTGCTAGCCACAAGGTCAGCCAAATGAGGCTTTCTACTCCCCTAAACAATGACCCACCAATTGTCTATTAGCTATTCTGTGGTGGTTTCTGTGTTGTTGTGCTGTTGGAAGTTTTGCCACTGGTATTTCAAATGCCATCAGGGTCACCCAAAGTGAGTAATTGCCAGCAGAGTGCTTACAGACTAAGAGCAGACAACAAAGAAAGACTCTGCTCTCCCAACTGTTTGACAATGCACAGCTTCTAAGCACTGTCAGACATAGAAAACCGAAGCAAAGGAAGCAGACATTGTGGGAGACACAGCCAAGCGGATGGGACCTTCAAAATGCCTGAAGAGGAGCTGGCTTCTTGAAGGGAAATCAACTATGGTGACATGAGTCAGATAAAGACGATGGGAATGGAGCTTTGGGTATGTTCATTTGCTGATGGAACACCCCTCAATGTAAAGAATAAAAAAATCTTCTAATGATCACAACTTGGAATGTGTGAAGTATGAATTTAGGAAAATTGGAGGTGGTCAAAAATTAAATGGAATGAATGAAGATCAATGTTCTAGTGTGTTAGTCTGGTTATACTAGAGAAACAAATTCATAGACACTCATCTGTGTATAAGAAAGAGTTTTATATACAAGAGCAATTGAATATTGAGAAGACATCCCAGCCCAGTCCAGATCAAGTCCATAAATCCGGTATTAGCCCATATGTCTGATACCAATCTATAAAATCCTCTTCAGACTCACGAAACACATGTAATGATGCAGAATGCAGGATAATCAAAGCCCATTGGGTGGAATGTCTTCCATGCAGTAGTGGTGTAAGCATCACAGCACCGGCAGGGATCTCCATGTGGCTTCTCCAGCTCCAAGGCTCTGGCTGCCATCAGCCTGACTCCATGTCGCTTGTCAACAAGAATGTCTCGCAGGGACTGAGTGTGTGTCCCACCTCCAGCGAGCTATTTATCTCCTTAGCACCTCCAAATGACATCATCAAGCTGTGACCTGATTGACAGGTAAACTCCATCCCTTCACTTGTAATTCTCAAATTGACAACAGTTCATGTACCTACCACACCTAGGCATTAGTGAGCTGAAATAGACTGGTGTTGGCCATTTTGATTAAGAAAATCATAGAATTTACTATGTTGGGAATAATACAATCAAAATAAACAGTGTGGCATTCATAGTCAGAAAATATTTTGCTAAATCCATGAAGTACAGTGCTATTTGTGATAGAACTAGATCTATCCACCTATAAGGAAATCCAATCAATGCAACTATTATTCAATTTCATGTAGCAACCACAAAAGCTAGTGATACAGAAATTGAATTTTACCAAGGATATGTGTAAAATTGATTAAACATACAATCAACACACATTGACAGTTATTGGCAATTGAAATGCAAAAGTTGGAAATAAAAATATATTATTTGGAAATTATGGACTTAGTGATAGAAATAAAGCTGTAAGATCACATGATAGAATTTTGCCAAACCAGGTTTCTTGTTCACAGGCAATACCTTTTTTCAACAAAACAAAAGGCAATTAAAAAAAATAAAACAAAAGGAACATGCACATCTCAAGATGGAATACAAAGAAATTAAATTGATTACACCTGTGGGAAGAAATGATGCAGATGCTCAATATCAGCAGCTAAAACTAGACCAGGGTCCAACTGTGGAACAGATAATGAATTTTGCATATGTACATTTGGGATAAAGTTGAAGAAAATCAAAACAAGTCATCAAGAGTCAAAAGGCAACATCGAGTGTATCCCACCTGAATTTCAAGACATCTCAAAACAGATTTGACACCTTGAAACCTAATGACAGAAGACCAGATGAGCTGTGGGAGGACATCAAGACCATCTTTCATGAAGAAATCGAAGGCCACCTGAAAGATGGGAAACAAGAAATAAATCAAAGTGAGTGTCAGAAAAGACCCTGAAACATGCTCTTAATTGTAGCTTAATAAATGTAAATGGAAGAAAGAATGACGTCAAGGAGCTGAATAGACAATTTCAAAGGGAAACTGGAGAAGATTTTATACCAAATATTATACGAAAATGTGCAAGGACCTAGAATTAGAAATCTGAAAGGGAAAAACAAGCTTAGTATATCTGAAACTGAACAAAACCAAGAAAAAAATTCAATTAAGTTGCAATCTTGGAAGATTACTAGGCAAAATATTGAATGATGCTGGAATCATCAAGAGAAGATAGAAAAATACACAGCGTCCCTGTACCAGAAAAAGCAAATCAACATTCCACCATTTCAGGAGATAGCAGAGGAATAAAAACTAATGATGCTGAAGGAAGAAGTTCAAACTACAGTTAATGCATTCGCGAGAAAAAAGGATCTAGGAATTGATCGAGTACACATTGAAATGTTTTGGCCAGCTGAATAAACACTGGAAGCACTTACTGCTTTATGCTAGGAAATTTGGAAGACAGCTACTTGGCCAGCTAACTGGAAGAGATCCATATTTGTGTCCATTCCAAAGAAAGACAACCCAACAGAATGCTCAAGCTATACAATGATGCCGTTGATACTACAAGCAAGTAAAGGTTTGCTAAAGATCATTCAATGATTGTAGCAGTGCATTGACAGGGAACTACCAGTATTTCAAGCTGGATTCAGAAGAGGACGTGGAACAAGTGATTTAATTGCTCTGCCAGATAGATCCTGGCTTAGAATAGCAGCAGAGAATACCAGAACGATATTTACTCGTGTTTCAGTGATTATACAAAGACCTTCAATTGTGTGGACCATAATAAACGCTGGATAACCCTGGAAAGAGTGGGAATTCCAGAAGACATTATTGTGCTCACATAGAACTTGCACGTGGATTAAGAAGAAATTTTGCAAAAAGAACAAGGAATATGGCATGGTTTAAAATTAGGAAAGATCTATCCTCTCACCATACTATTTAACCTCAATGCCGAGCAAATTATTAGGGAAGCTTGAATATATGAAAAAAGAATGTGGCATTCAGGCTTTGAAGAAGACATATTAACAACCCATATTATGCAAATTACATAACCTTGCTTGAGGAAAGTGAGGAAGAATTGTTGATGAAAAGGATTATAGCCTTCAGTATGGATTAAGACTCAACCTAAGACAGACCCAAATCCTCATAACTGGACAAAGAGGTAAAATCAGGATAAACAGATAAAAGATTGAAGTTGTCAAGGATTTTGCCTTGATTGAATTTACAATAAGTGCACATGTAAAGCAGCACTCAAGAGATCAAAAGAAGAATTGCATAGGTAAATCTGCTGTACAAGACCTCTTAGATTAATGAAAAGCAAGGATGTTACTTTGAGGAGTAAGGCGCGTGAAACCCAAGCCCTGCTATTCTCCATTAGATCATGAACATGTGAGAGTTGGACATTGAATAAAGATTGTAGAAGACTTGATGCACTTGAATTATGCTGCTGGAGAAGCATATTGACAGTACAGACTGCTAAAAGGTCAAACCGATCTATTTTAGAAGTATGACCAGAGTCATACTTTACAGGCAAAGATAGCAAGCTTTCATTTTACAGACTTTGGACATGTTCTCTGGAGAGAGCGATCCTTGGAGAAGGGCATCGTATTTGGTAAAGTGGAAGGGTAGCGAAGAAGAAGGCACTCAGTGAGATGGATTGACACAGTGGCTGCGTTAATTAATGCGCTCAGGCATAGAAAGAATTGTGAGGGTGGCAGAGAACTGTACAATGTTTCATTCTGTTGTTTGAAGGGCTGCTATGGCTTAGAGCAAACCAGATAGCCTCGAACAACAACAAACAGTTTCAGAAACCGGAAACTACTCTGTCCCACAGGGTGTTGTGAGTTGGCATCAACACAGTGTCCGGGGGTTTGGTTTGCAAGGTCCACAGCTATAATCATTGTTTATGATGTTCACAAAAGGTCATTGTAACATGTTCCTTGGTCTTGCAAAATTCTGTCATCTGAACTCCAGCTTCATTTTGTCACTATAGCACATTTTCTAATTTCTGATCCCTCTTTGTTGTTGACTTTTCCTTTTCAAACACTTTTAATTATCCATGAGGTTTGATGATGTTTGATCAGTTTCAGACAGAAAGAGCTGAAATAATTTTCAAATGCTTCATCACTGGCTTGCATGATTTATTTATAAATTTGGGTAATAGTTATTATCCTATCACATACAGCAATGCATTTCAAGAAAAAAAAATTCTTTTTTTGAAATATTTGATGATGACTGTGATGCTATTTTGCTTGAGTTTGTCATTTCCACCATAAAAATCCATATGATGGATTAAAAATGTTCAATATCAGTCCACTTCATTTCACCGATCTACACCATTTTGATTTTACTGTGTTCCACTTCACTTTGGACAGTTTTAATTTTCCTGAATCATATTTCATACATTCCATGTTCCAATTATTATTTCTTGTTCTTTCTTATCATGTGAGCGGTGACCTATTAGCAGTACAGGTCCCATACCTGTGTCCCCTCCAAATCATTAAGGTTGCCTCTCCTTTGAGGAACTACCCTTCCCTAGTCATATTCTGAGTGCCTTCCAATGTGAGGGCTCAACAATGGTATCCTATATTTTACCTAATTTGAAATGCTTTCTTATATGCAGTAGATAGTTAGGTTGTATGTGTGGGTGGAAAAGTCAATCAACACAAATATTTGTCTTCTGATTAGTGTATATGATTGTTAATTTTATGTAACAACTTGGCTGAACTATGGTGCCAAGTTGTTGGGTCACCATTCCAGATTATACTGTGCAATATATACACGTGGTTAGCATTTAGAACATGTCATCTTCAAGAAGAAGATATAATCTATAATCGAGGTGGTGGTGTTGCGATCGTGTCAGTTTCGAGGTGTACACACACTGGATGACAGACCGCCCTGCTCTGCACCATCCGCACACTTGTTTCTACGCTCGATCCCCTGCTTGCAGCGATGGTGTCAACCCGTCTCCTCAAGAGGCCTTCATCTGTTTCACTGCCTCCTCTTTACCAAGCATGATAAGGGACTTCTGATCTGGGACTTCTCAGGGACTCCTCTCTCCTGATAATGGGTCAAAAATATGTAAAACAGTCTCACCATCCTTGCCTCCAAGAAGCACTCTGGCCATACTTCTAAGAGAGATTAGTTTTTCCTTTTAGCAGTCCATGGCACTTTCAATATTCTTCTCCAGCATCACAATTCGTATGCATAAAACTTTCTCTCATCTTCCTTATGCAATATCCAAATTCCACATATATATGAGGCAATTGAAAATACTATGCCTTGGATCAGGCACACATTATTCCATAAATTAAACATCCATGCTTTTCAATACTCTAAAGAGGTCCTGTGCAGAAGATTTACCTAATACACAGGTCTTTTGATCTCTTAATTGCTGCTTCCATACCTATTGATTGTGAAATCAAGCAAGACAAAATCCTTGACAACTTCAATGCTTTCTCCATTCATCCTGATGTTCCCTATTGGTTCAGTTGTGAAGAAGTTTCCTCTTCTTTATATTGGGTGTTATTCCTACTGAAGGCTGCAGTCCTTGACCATTATTAGCAATGGCTTCAAGTCTTCCTCACTTCAGCAAGCAAGGTTATGTCATTTGCATATTGTAGTCAGTTAACAAACTTTCCTCTAATCCTGATGCTGCATTCTTCTTCATATAACCCAGCTTCTTTGATGATTTGCTCAGCATACCAATTGAATAAGTATGGTGAGGGGAAACCAACCTTGTTGCACACCTTTCCTAAATCTAAACCAGGTAGTATTCCCTTTTTCTTTGCACACAACTTCCTCTTGATCCATATATAAGTTCTGTATATGGAACTGTATTTTCTGGAATTCCCATTATTCTCCATGATAGCCATAGTTTGCTATGTTCCGTAGGGTCAAAGGCCTTGGTGTAGTCATTAAAGTGCAAATAAACATCTTTCTGATATTCTCTGCTTTCAGTGAAGTTCCATTTGACATCAGCAATGATACTCCTTGTTTCACATCCTCTTCTGAATCCAGCCCAAAGCTCTGGCACTCCCTGTCAATGTACTGCTACCACCATTGTTCAGTGATCTTCAGCAAAATTTTATTTGCATGTGATATCAATGATACTGATATATAATTTGCATATTCTGTTGGGTCACCTTTCTTTGGAATGGATACAAATATGGATCTTCCCAGTCAGTTGGCCAACTAGCTGTCTTCCAGATTTCCTTCATAGATGAGTAGGTGATTGTAGCATTTCATCAGTTTGTTGAAACATTTAAATTATTATTCTGTCAATTCCCTGACCCTTGTTTCAACTAATACTTTCAGTGCAACTTGCACTTCCTTCACCACCATTGATTCTAGCTCATATGTTACCTCCTGAAACGGTAGAATGGTGACTAGTTCTTTTTGGTACAGTGACTTTGTATTCTTTCTATCTTCTTTGGATGCTTACTGCATCAATCAATATTTTGTCTATAGATTCTTTCAATATGCAACTTGAGGCTTGATTTTTTTCTCCAGTTCTTTCAGTTTAAGATATGCTGACAGTGTTCTAGTGTTCTTTCTTTTTGCTTTTCTAACTCTAGGGCTTTGCACATTTCGCTATAGTATTTGACTTTGTCTCTTCGAGACTCACTTTGAAAGTTTCTGTGCAGATCTTTGACTAAATCAATTCTTCCATTTGCATTAGCTACTCTATTCTGACAGCCATTTTAATCTTTTCCCTTTTTCCCCTGTATGTATATATAAAACAGTTTCATTGGGATGTATTCTAGATATCATACAATTCAATAGTCCAATCATATCAAGAAATAATGTGCATTCATGACCACAATCAATTTTAACACATTATCTTTATTCTTGTGCTCCTTGTTATTAGCTCCCCATTTTTTCCTGAACCTCCCCTGCTGTACCTCGAAGAGACCATTAATCCAGGACTGTTTCTATAGCTCACCATCCTTGTTATCATATACTGAAAAACATACAAAAATTTAAAATAGAGTCAAAAAAGCTAAAAATATTAACAAAATGAAATAGGGGAAAACTTCACTTGGAAGGAAAAGAGAAAATATTAAAAACTAGAGCAACTATAAAATGTGTCAAATGATTAGATGTTGAATTTTAACCTGACTACATCTGCCATAATCCACTTTCCAATACACTCTGCATGATAAAGTTATTCACCTACCTGGTCTAAGTTAGAGGGAACTCCCTGGAAGCTTCATTGACCTATATTTGCTGCCCGCCCCACCCCCTACCCACTTTTAACTGCTAGACCTTTTATATGTGACAAAAAAGGGATCAAGTTAGATGTTACATTTAAAACCTTCATATCATATATTTCATTTTAATCTACTATACTTGTCTCTACAATACTCTCTATCTAATAACCAGGCTATTCATATCCTTTGATTATGGTCAGAGGGAAAACACTAGCAGCTTAATCTATGTATAAGGCCTAGACATGGATTTTGAGCTTCCACTATCATCCATAGCATTCTGTAAACCAGGAGTTAATAATTTAAACTCTTATACCATTGCCCCTTTGGATTTAGATTATATTACTTAGAATCCTTGGATCACACATGCTGGTGTGCTTCTTCCATGTGGACTTAGTTGACACCTCACTTAGGTGGCTGCTTGTTTGAAGACAAGTCTTCAAGACTCCAGATACTATTTTTTTCTGATAGCTCGGCACCAGCTAGTTACTTCACCACATCTTTTCTGTGGCACCCATATCTTCAGTGAACTCTTCAAGAGGACATGCATTAAGCAGGGACGTGCCATAAGAATGAATTGTTCTTAAGATGGGACTAGAATTAAATGTGAACTCCAATTCCATTCTTATATCTATACTGTATCGATGCCTCTGGTGTTTTCCTGTCTTTTAAATTACCCTTTTCTTTCTTGATGAATAATAATTTTTATGTCCTTCCACAGCTTATCAGGTCTTCTCTCATTAGTGTTCATGCATCAAATCTGTTCTTGAGATGTTTTCTAAATTCAGGATGGATAGACTCCAGGTGCTATTTTGACTCTTGTTATTTTAAAAAAATCATTTTATGGGGGCTCTTCAAGCGCTTATCACAATCCATACATACAATCATTGTGTCAAGTACATCTGTACATCTGTGGCCACAATTATTTTCAAAACATTATCTTTCAACTTGAGCCCTTGGTGTCAGCTCATTTCACATACCTCTCCCCACCCAGCCTCCCTCAGGAACCCTTGATGATTTAGAAATTGTCCTTTGTTTCATGTATTACACCAACCACTGCCTCCTTCACCTACTTTTCTGTTGTTTGTCTACCTGGGAGGGGGTTATATGTTGATCATTGTGATTGGTTGCCCCATTCTCCCCCCACTTTCCACTTACCCTCCTGGTATCACTACTCTCATAATTGGTCCTGGGAGGTTTATCTGTCCTGGAGTCCCTGTGTTGGAAGATCTTATCTGTACCAGTGTACATGCCTGGTCTGGCCAGAATTGTAAGGTAGAATTGTAGTCATGATAGTGGGGGGAAAGTGGAAGCATTAAAGAACTACAGGAAAGTTTTGTGTTTCATCAGTACTATACTGCACTCTGACTGGCTTCTCTATTCCTTTTGACCCTTTTGTGAGGGGCCGTTCAATTGTCTACAGATGGACTTTGGGTCTCCACTCTGCCCTCCCCTTCATTCACATCAATATGATTTTTCTGTTCTGGGTCTTTGATGCCTGAGACCTAATCCTATCGATACCTTGTGATCACACAGGCCGGTGTGCTTCTTCCATATAGGCTTTGCTGTTTCTCAGCTAGATGGCCGCTTATTTATCTTCAAGCTTTTAAGAACTCAGATGCTATATCTTTTGAAATATGGGCACCATCAGCTTTCTTCACCACATTTGCTTATGCAGCCATTTTGTCTTCAGTGATTGTATCAGGGAAGGTGGGCATCACAGAGTACTGGATGAGTAGAAACAAAGTGTTCTTGTGTTGAGGGAGTTCTTGAGTAGAGGCCCAATGTATACCTGCTACTTTAATACCCAACATATAAATATATGTACATAGATCTTCCCTATCATTATATAAAAATGTATTTACATATGTACATGCCTGTATTTAGACCTCTATAAATGTCTTTTGCCTCCGAGGTCTTTCCTCTATTTCCTTTTATTTCCTCTTGACCCACTATAATGTTTGGCAATCATTCGGATTTTAGTAATTCCTCTCTACTACATTGCCCTTGATCAAGCCCCACCAGGCATCCTACACCCCCCTCGCCATATATTTTAGATTACTTTTTGTTCCCTTGTCCCTGGGTGTGATGACATCCCACTTCCTTTACTCCACCTTCCTCTCTCCCATGTCCCCACGAACCGTTGGTCCCATTGTTTTCTCCTCCAGATTGTTTACCCTGCCTATCAAATCTAGATACAAATGCAAAAAATAATAAGCACAAAAACAAAACAAAAAAACAACAAAAAAATCAACAACAGAAAATAAAAGCCTATAAATAGTTCCAGATCTATTTGTTGACTTTATGAATGTTTTCCTGTCGAGTCTGATGGGGTGACATACCCTGGCCCCAAAGTCTAGTTTTGGGATAGACTTCATTGCTTTGTTCCCCTTGCTGCTCTGTTGTACGCCCGTAGTGTTTTGACCCAGTGTAGTGGGGTCAGATCGGCCACAATTTCTACATTATGTCTCCAGTGTTGGCTCCCTTTGGGTCAATGAGGGACATTGTGTTCCGTGGTCCTGCCGGCCCTATGGTCCTCTCTGTGCATTGGCTGCTCTGAGCAGGAATATCATCCTCAGTGTTTGCTGGGCCAGGATGTGTTCCACTCTCTCTCTCTCCCTCCTTCCCTCTCTATTTGCTACTATATGCTCTGATCAGATGTGCCCCTCTCTCTGACCTCTATCTTCAGTGCTGGATTCTGTAATGCATTCTTCTGTGTGTGTAGGGAGGAGTGGGGCCCACATAGCTGGGATTGGGGCCATTCCCACAGACCTCTCAATTGTTTTGCTGCTTCATGCTGATATGTTCCATTCATGTCTTGACGCACCTGTGTTAAAGTTTGGTCCCCTCTCGCCCTCTCCTGTGGAGATATATACAATACCCTCCCCTTGAATGGGTTAGTGCCTGTTCCCCCACTGCCCATGTCTCTCTTTTTAATTTGTTCCCTCCATTTTAGTTGGCTACCATATGTATCCCTCCATGGGTCTGGCCCCTGCCATAGTACCTGGAACTCAGGAATGTATGCATCTGTAGAAGCTTTTCCCTAGGGCTTTTTTTTTTAAGCTTACCTCAGTGGACTCATGTTGTACTTTTCTTTTGTACTTGACTTACTTCGCTTAGAATAATTTCCTCCAATTCTTCCTATGTGGGGTTGTGCTTCATGCATCATCATTGCTTTTTAGTGATGTGTAGTACTCTATTGTTTGTATGTACCATGGTTTTTTTTAAATCATTTTATTAGGGGCTCATACAACTCTTATCACAATCCATACATACATCAATGTGTAAAGCACATTTGTACATTCATTGCCCT
>NW_022103906.1:93371208-93495563 GCF_000313985.2 Echinops telfairi | reverse complement strand
TTTTGATAGCCGGGCACCATCAGCTTTCTTCGCCACCTTTGCTTTTGCACCCATTTGTCTTCAGCGATGGTATCATGGAGGTGAGCACACAATGATATGATTTTTTGTTCTTTGATGCTTGATAGCTGATCCCTTCGGCACCTCATGATCTCATAGACTGGTGTGCTTCCTCTAAGTGGGATTTGTTGCTTCAGTTTTTAATCCATTCATTTAATCCATCATTTAGGTTTCCAACTTCCTTGAGATTATGGATTGCACCATGATGAAGATTGGTGCACTGATATCTGGCCATGGTTTTTTTCTTGCCTCTTCTGGATATATGCCCAATAGGGGGATTGCTGGGTCACAGGGTAGCTCATTTACATCTGGTTTAGATATTGCCAAATCAATTTCCATAATGGCTGTACATACCTACAAGTCCACAAGCAGTGCGTAAAAGTTCCTATCTCAGCACAGCCCCTCCAACACAAGTTGCTTTCTGATTTTTTTATTTGGGCTATCTTTGAGAGTGTTAGGTGGTATCTCATAGTTGTTTTAATTTGCATTTCTCTTATGGCTAATGATCGTGAACATTTTCTCATATGTTTATTTGTTATTTGGATGTATGCCCTTGTGAAACTTCTGCTCAGGTCCTTTGCCCACCTCCTCAGTGGGTAATTAGTTTCTTTCTTATTGTAAGCTAGCAGAGTATTGTAGATTTTAGTAATAAGGCCTTTATCTGATGTGTCATTGCTAAAGATGTTTCTCCAGTCAGTGGGCTCTCTTATTACTCTCCTGGTGAATTTTATCAATGTACACACATTTTATCTTCAGTATATCCCAGTATGTCAATTTGTGCCTTCTCTGTATTTGTGTTCTTCCTTATTTCCTGAGTTAGTTAGTTTATTGTGCCAACCTGACTGATAAACACATGTGGGTTAATTGAAGGGCAGAGGGATAAAAGGCTCAGCGAACTTCGCCTTTCTAGTGCTCAGGTCTCTTGCTTTGTGATGGTCACACCAAGGTGCAGCTGCCTTAGCAATTCCCTGCTTCAGCTTGCAAGGCTGACTTCCTCCAAGACATCTCCAAGGAGAAGCTACATGGACCTACCCCGATGCAGCCCTGGGTGCTGGAGCACCCGTGTGGAGACCCCTGCCAGTGCTGAGATGTTTACACATTCACTGACTCGGCTTTCCTCCTGCAGTTGGCATCATTGTGTCTGTTTTATGAGATGGAAGAGGACTTTGTGGACTGGTGTTGGACATATGGGTTAATGGGTTAATGTTGGACTTGTGGGCTTGGGCAGCACTAGGTTGGGATATTTTCTTGATGCGCACTTAACCTTTACATAAAACTCTCTCTTATACAAGAGTTTCTATGGATTTGTTTCTCTAAAGTACCCAGACTCATACATTTCTGATAGCCTATTTATTCCCTGCATGGAAGCTCTCAATTTTGTCTTAATTCCCTCATTGATGGCCCTAAGAGTTTGGAAGTTTGCCTCAAAGGCAGTGATCTACCCAAAGTTTATTATTGTCCATGGAGTTAGGTAAGAGTCTTGCTTCATTTTTCCAGCACCACTTGTTGAAGAGGGCACCTGCTTCCCATTAGGCCCTTATGAAAAATCAGTTGATTGTATGTTGATGATTTTATTTCTGGGTTTTTAGTTCTTTTCCATTGATCTGAGTATCTGTCTTTATACCAATACCACACTGTTTGGACCACTGTGGTTGTATAATAGGTGCTAAAGTCAGGTAAAAGAAGCCCTCCCACTTTGTCCTTTTTGAGGAGTTCTCTGCTAATTCTGGGCTTCTTCCCTCTCCACATGAAGTTAGTAATCAGATTTTCCAATTCTTTGAACAAAGATGATGGTATTTGTATTAGAAAAACGTTCAACATATAGTGCCTTGGGCAGAACTGACATCTTTACTATATTGAGTCTTCTGATCCACGAACATGGGATGTTCTTCCATTTGTTGAGGTCATTCTTGGTTACTTGTAATAGTGTTCTGTAGTTATCCTTCTACAACTATTTTGTTTTTTATTTAGTAAGGTATATCCCTAGATATTTCAATTTGTGCTTGGCTATTATGAAGGGTACTACCTTTTTGATCCCATCTTCCATTGTCTTGTCTAATGTGTATAGCAGCCCAATAAACTTTTGTTTGTTGAGCTTATGTCCAGCCAATCTGCCATATTCCTCTATCGCTTCCAGCATTCCCCTTGTCTGGCTTTTGGGATTGTCCATATATAAAATCAAATCGTCAGCGAATAATGATAGTTTCACCTCTTCCTCTTGCAGACAAATACTTTTGATGTCTTTTCTTTGCATTATGTTGTTAGGCAGGACCTCCAGTATGATGTTTAGTAGCAGTTGGGAAAAGGGGCATCCTTGTCTGGTCCCCTTCATCAGTGGGATTGTTTTTATCTTTTCTCCATTGACTATGATGTCGGTTGTTGGTTTTCCCTAAATAGTTTGGATTATATTGAGGAATTTCTCTTCTATTCCTATCTTCTTGAATGTCTTAAACAGGACTGGGTGTTGGATGTTGTCAATTGCTTTTTTAGCATCTATTGATTTTATCCTGTGGTTCTTATAATTTTTCATATCAATGTAGTGAATAATACTATTGGTCTTTCATTTTTTGAACCATCCCTGCATTCTTGGGATGAATCCCACTTGGTTTTGGCAAATTATTTTTTTATATAGCTTTTTATTCTATTGGCCAGTATTTTGTCAAGAATTTTTGCATCAATGTTTATTAGGGATATTGGTCTGTAGTTCTTGATTCTTGTGGGATCCTTGCCTGCTTCGGGTATCAGAATTATACTAGCTTCATAGAAAGATTTTGTTAGTTTGTGATGTTTTTATAGACTCTGGAAGAGTTTGTGTAGGATTGGTGTCAGTTCTTCCATGAATTCTTGGTTGTACTTTCCTGTGAATTCATCTGGCCCTGGAGAAATTTTTTGCTGGTAATCCCTTGATAACCTTGTCTATTTCTTCTAATGCTATAGGTCTGTTGAGATTTTTGACATCTAAATGGGATAGTCTAGGGAGAGATTGTTTTTCCAAGTATTTGTCCATGTCTTCCAAGTTGTTGACTTCATTGGAGTACAGGCATTCATATTACTGTTTAATTATCCTTTTGATTTCATTAGCGTCTGTTGTAATGTCCACTATTTCATCCCTCATCCTTGCTATTGAAATTTGTTTCTTTCTTTAGTTAGGTTTGCCAATGAGTGGTCTGTTGATTCTGTTAATCTTTTCAAGAACCAACTTTTAGCTGCATTCATTTTCCCCATTGTTTTCTTGCTTTCCCTTTCATGAATCTCAGACCTAATTTTTATTATTTCTTTTCTTTTGCTATTAGTAGGATTTTCCTGTTGACTCTGCTCTACCTGCTATAAGTTTTATGTCAACATATCAATCATAAGTCTCTCTTTCTTTTTCATGTGTGCATGTACTGCTATCAGACTTCCTCTGATAGTTGCCTTTGCTGTGTCCCAAAGATTTTGGTACATCATATTCTCATTCTCATTGGTTTCTAGAAACTTCCTAATTTTATCTATGATCTGGGACAGTACCCACTCCTTTTGCAATAGTTATTCACCCTCCAATTGTTTGCACTTGTTTTCTTAATCGTCCTTTTGTTGATTTCCAGCCTGATGGCATAGTGGTCGGAGAGAGAAGTCTGTCTAATCTCTATGTGCATGAATATACAGATTCGTCTTATGTCTCAGCATGTGGTCTAGCTTCTAGCATGTGTAATGTGGGCTTGAAAAGAATAGGTTTTGTTTTTTTTTTACATTTGGATGGATAACTCTGAAAATATCGATCAGGTTAAGTTGTCTAATTGTAATGGTTAGATATATAGCCTCCTTGTTAAGTTTCTTTACCATGATCTATCTTTCTCAGTGAGTGGTGTATTAAAGTCATCTACTATAATTTTGAGCCTGTGGTTTCTTTTTCCATCTTTTGCAGCATTTGATTGACAATATTTGCAGGTCTCTTGTTGGACGTGTGTATATTTATTATGCTCACTAGTTCTTGGTCTACTCTTCCCCTGAGCATTATATAATGCCCCTCCTTATCTCTTTATATGGCTTGTATCATGAGATCAATTTTGTCCTGATTAGGATTGCAACACCTGCGTTTTTGAATTATCATTTGCTTGGTATATGGTTCTCCAGCCTTTGATTCTCAGCCTATTTTTGTCTGTAATCTTGAAATGTGTCTCCTGGACGCAGCAGATTTAAGAGTTGTGCTTTTTAATTCAGTCTGCTAGCCTCTGTCTTTTAATGCCTGACTTCAGTCCATTGACATTCAGGGTTATTATATCCATCTGTGGATTCTGTGATATTATTTTGTACCTTTTGTGTCGGGGGTTTTCCTACCTCCCTTTCTTATCAGTGCACTGTACATGTGTATGTGTGGTTCATTCTAGCCTTCTTTTCACCGTTGAGCCAATGTTATCCTACGGGGTGTTTTCTCTTTGTTGACCTCTGGGTGGATTTGTTCTATATGGTGCTCTGCTCTCTTATTTTTGTTCGGTGAGTGTTGTTCTTATTCCCATACTGTGTCGGCAAGGATCTTTTGTAGGACTGGGTTTCTTTTAACGGGTTCTTTGAGTTTTTCCTTATCTGGGAAAACTCTAACTTCTCCATCTATATTGATAGAGAAATTGGCTGAATAGAGTATTCTTGGTTTTGTGTTATTTTCCTTCAATTTTCAGAATATGTTGCCCACTCTCTCCTCTTCATAGTGTCCACTGATATGTCTGCGCATATTTTTATTTGTGTGCCTTTATAGGTGACTGATTTTTTAAAATATCCCCCTGGCTGCTCCTATGATTTTTTCCTTTTCCTCAAAGTTGGATAGTTGAACTATTATATGCCTTGGTGACTTCTTGGGATTCAGTCTAGCTGGGTTTTTTTGTCCTTCTGAATGGTTGTCTTGTTTTCATTAATTAAGTTGGGGACGTTTTCCTCTAAGAATTTTCTCACTGTGTTTGCCATTGACTTCTTTGTTGTGTCTTGTTTGGGTAGTCCAATTATTCTAATGTTCTTCCTCTTCATAGAATCAGACATCATTCTCAGATTTTTTTCTTCTCTGCTTATCTTGTTTGACTGTCTTCACCATTTGTAGAAGTCTGGCTGGTTATCCTCTAGGTTACTAGTTTGATTCTTTGCCACCTCAAATCTGTTGGTAAAGTGTGTGAATTTGATACTGGCTTTTGTTATCTCATCTCTTTGGTCTTGTATCTGCCTTTGGTGCGTGGCCTTTATCTCCTGTGTCATTTCATACTTTTTCTGTATTGCTTTCCTCACATCCTGTATGACTCTAAGCAGAATTCTGAAGAGTTCTTTCAGTGGCAGGTCAACATCTGCCTTTTCTATGACTGCCGTAAATTTCCTGTCATCCTCTAACATTGGATTTTATTTCTCCTGTTTTCTTATTGAGACTCTTGAGGCAGATTGCTGTTTACATGCCATTTTGGAGGAACTAAGTGCCATTTTCCTAGAAGTCAGATGGCCCTGCGTTCTCTCTTTGGGAGGTTGGTATAAATGCTTCTTTAGGCTACCTCTATCCAACTACCTTGAAGGGTTTTCTTTCAACTTTGTCCCACTGAGGTTTTCCTCTCACCCTAGCCTATTGGGAATCTATTGTTTTGAGGACAGATGGATGGCCCTGTCAGCCATCAGGCTCTGAGGTCACACTGTGTTGTGCTTCAGCAACTCTCAGGTCTTTGTAGGGGCTGTTTGCAGCTGTGCAGGCTGCAGTCTAGAAGAAAGTGGTGACCTTGGGCGCAGGAGCACACAGATTCAAGGATTGGGCAGGGGTGGGGACACTTGCTCCTAGTTAGAGGCACTCTGGACAGATGGGAAGGCAGAAAATAGGGCCCAGCCATGTCTGTTAGAGGGCTGGGAATGCCAGGAAGAGGAGGGAAAGGTACAAAGGAGAGTGCCAGTGTAGGAGGAGAGATCCACCAACAGGCAGCAGGAGGGGCCCGTGCCATTTGGGATATCAAACTGAATCTTCAGGAGCCTGTGCTGGATGGCTGGCAGGGTCAGGGTGCTGCAGCTGGCCAGGGTGCAGCAGTCCTTAGCAGCGCATGTGGCTTAGGCTGGACCAGTTCCTGCAGCAGGCATGGGTCCTAGGGACTCCACAAAGGGTCAGGAGATGGGGTGGGAATCAGCTCCTGGTCCAGAGAAGCATCCTGGATTGTCACAGGAATTAACTGACAGCCTAGGAACCCCTCCTCACCACACCCCCCACCACCAAATCTTCCCAATCACCAATCTCCATGGAGCTCCATGTGAGCTGCTTGCTGGGTCACCATCCAGCCACCTCTCTCTGTTGCTGATTTTTAAAAAAATTTTCTTCAGCTTTATTCTGGACTTACATATGAGCAATTGATGGTCTATTTCCCAGTCAGCTCCTGGCCTAGTTTTAGATGCTGATATTGAGCTTTTCCATCATTGTATTTCACAGATGTAGTCCATTTAATTTCTTTGCATTCCATCTGCAGAAGTCCATGTGCAGAATTATCTTTTGTGTTATTGAAAAATGTATTGGCTATTACTGAAGTGTTTCGGTTCCATAATTCTCTCATGTGATCTCCCAGTTTAGTTCATCAACAAATGTATCAACAGGTACATTTATCCCAACTACTGTTTCTTCTTCTTTCTTTCCAGCTTTTGCATTCCAGTAACCAATAACTCTTCAGCAGAATTCATCAATTTATCACTAGCTTTTGTGGTTGGTACATAAATTTGAATAATGGTTGTATTGATTAACTTTATTTCTGGATGGATAGCTATAATACTACCACAGACAGCATTTTCCTTAAAGATTGATTTTGATATATACCTTTTACACAATGCATGCAATGCCATTCCCCTTGATTGTGTTATTTTCAGTATAGTAAATCATATTAATTTTGAATTCACAATATCCAATAACAGTATATTTCAGCTCACTAATGCTTAGGATTTTTATCTTTATGTGCTGCATTTCATCTTTGACAACTTTCAATCCCTAGATTCATACTTGACACATTCTACGTTCTAATCATCAGCAGATTTTGCAGCTGTTTCTTTTTACTTTGAGTCTTGTTCCCAAAGCTTATGAAAATTCAAAAGGCTCCACTCCCACATGCTTTATTCCATTCAAGTCACCATGGTCAATTACACTATAGAAAAGCAGTTCTTTCTCAGTCATATTTCCAGTACACACTGACCCAAGGGTCCCATCCTCCAGCACGATCTCAGACAATGCTCTGCTTGCATTTATCAGAACTTCAGTATAGTACTATATTTTATATATATATAGTTTTTGTCATTACTTCTTCTGAAATTGGGAGCCAATTCTTTCTTAGTTGTCTGTTCTTCGTCTGGAAGCTCTACTGAATCCTATTCACTTTGGGTGACCCTGCTGGCATTTTAAATACCCCTGACACAGCATCTAACATTACAGTAATACATAAGCCACCTAACTATGACAAACTTAACAGATAGGTTGTGGCAACACCCAGTCAGTTGAAGGAATTATCAGCAAAACTAGTGGTTTCCCAAGGGTGAATTCTTTCATATCCTGCCATGATTTTTCTTTCCCCTCCACTGCCTGACCTACTGATTTGGGAAATAACACTGCCTGGATTCCAACATGTTAACTTAGGTAAAGACTACTATATTAGAGAGGGTGACCTATCTTTGTTTTCATTGGATGTATGGTCCGCTAGTAGACAAAGACCACAGCATACTCTACAGTTCTGTTGAATTCTACAATTCATTGTAAAGGCGACACAGAACTCACAGATGATATGATTTATTATACTATTAACCGGTTATAATTTATGTGAAAAATGCTCATGATGCCATTAACAGGTTATAATTTATATGAGAAATGCTTATGACGCCATTTTCAGTCAGGGTACTTTCTTTTCTGTCATGGCCTGACCTCTACCCTGTTCAGACAATGTCACAAAGCTCCTTTAGGACAGTCACTAAAGGCCCAAAGAGTCCTTCTGGCATAATGGTTTACAAATTGGGCTGCTTACCACAAAGTTAATAGTTCTAAATCACCAGCTACTCGATGGGAGTGGTTTTTTACTCCCATAAATAGCTACAAATTTGGAAATCCCAAATGGCAATTCTATTCTGTGTAATAGGATACCTATGAATGAGAATCAACAAGAGGGCCTTCAGGTAGACCTCATTCTGTCATCAAAACCCAGCTCCCATAATTGATTGTTCAGTGGCACCCATACCACAAGTCTGCTCCTAAGACTCAGCTTTACTTGCTCTGTGGTCTGGGAGTCCACTCACCTATCTCATGTTCTGGTTCCTAGTTCTGTTGCCACAGCTCCTCTGGTGTCACATCTGCTTCTTCAATCAGGACTTTCAGTTTGTAGAGATCATAGCATCCAAAAGACATGCTTCACTACTGGCTCTTCTCTTTTGCTGGTAGTGTGATCTCCACATCCTGCTTCTTAGACAGCCAATTTCATGCCCATCAGAATGGCAACCACAACTAGCCTTGTTTAACAGTAACTCATATTTGAATCATAATCGAATCAGTATTCCTTCACTACCATCTTCTTACCCAAACTCACCAGAAAACCAAAGTTGTTTGGTGAGAGAAATGGATATGTTCCAAATGGATATGTTTGAAAAAAGGATGTATTAAGAAGAGTCATATTAAATAATCCACAGCATTTTCACTTGATCCATAGATCATTAGTGACATCAGATATGCGTGTACCTGACAGCAATGTCCAGAAAGATGAGTACTTGTGTGACCTTAACTATGCACAGGCATGTATCTGTGTGGATCGCACAAAACTAAGGATCACATTGAAAAGAATGGGTGTTCCAGAACATTTTATTGTGCTTATACACAAGTGCACATGTCCCATGAGGTTGTTGTTTAAACAGAATGAATGAATATTGCTTAAAACCAGGGAAACACATATCACGATTTCATAATTTCACCATCATTCTATATGCTGAGCAAATAATCCAAGAAACTGGACTATCTTAAGAAGAATGCAGTATCAGGATTGGAGAATGACATATTAACAACCTGCAGTAAGCAGATGACATAAACTGCTTCCTGAAAGCAAGATGACTTGAAGTAAGATAATCACAGGGTACACTTTAGTACAGATTACAGCACAAAGTAAACTCAACCAAAATCTTTAAAATTGGACTCGTTAATGTTATGATAAATACATTTTAAAAATGATTCAATTTCAAGGACACCATTTTGCATGGACCCACAATCAATGAATCACTGTTTTATTTTGTTATGTATTCCTCAATCCATGTCCTTTCTGAGTCAGACTTTAATTTCTTGCATCTCCATATAAGTGAATTTTTTTCTCATTATTTCAACTCCATTGGAAGCATTTTCTTCAGCTATTTTTAAAGACTAGATATAGGAGTGGTAATTTCTTTTATTTTGTGTTTTCATAAGCATCTTGTATTTCATCTTCTTTGTTACCAAGAGATAGCTTCACTGGATATTAAAAATACATTGTTTAGGAGAAAATGGAAAAGGAATTAGAAAGGAGAAAGAGAATGGTTAGAAATACACAGGTCATAATAGAACACATTTTGCCTGAAATGGATATTTCAATGCCTACTGTCCTATAAGGGAGAATTTATAATGTCCCTAATTCCTTCCTGAAATGATCACAGTTAAGTACATATGGGTGTTGCTTTGTTTGAATTGTATCATGTATTGGAATTTGAATTCCGAGCACTGAATTTACACAAGGTTATTAATGCTGGAAAAGCCCTAAATCCATTTTGAAATTCCACATTAATTCAGTTTCCTTTGAATTCTTTGTGATCATTTTACTGGCACCTTGAATAATCTTGCCATTAGGCAAAGTGGATTATGACCACACCCCTAGCCAGTCCAGGAAGGGCAAGCCTAGCACTGAGGAGTTTGCCTGGGTAAGTCCTTGATGGAAATTTTGGTGCTGGGCTCTACATGGATCCTGGCTGCTTTGGTCAGAAAGTCAGAGAACCAGTCCCATCTAGCATAATGTACATTTCCCAATAGTCTCCCCCCAACTTCTATATTCCTGCCTACCTTTGTGATGTGTTAATCTTGGTTTACTGTCAATCATTGCTTTGCTCCTCCCATGGATGCCATCAGGGCTTCCTGTAATGGTCTCCATACTGGTCTTTGTCTTATCTGTGTACTGTATAAGCTTAATAGCTGTGTCTCTATTCCCTTTATATGGATTTGGGGTCTTTCATTCCTCTGCAACGACTATGTTGTCAATTGTTACAACATAGAAAAGATAGGCCATTACCTTATATGTCCATTATTTGATTTACTTCAGAGACCCAGGGGACATATGCTCCTCTCCCAAGGTAGCATCCTTTGAATTCGATCTCTTTCCTAGGTAGGAAAGTGCATAGCATTCCATTTTGAGGACTTATTTCTTAATCTTGAGAGAATTCCATCTGGACTTCATTTTTCTCTCTCTTCATTAGGTTACTATGAGTTTCAGCTACATAGAAAGTGCCTCTTGTGGATCTTAATTCAGCATACAACATTCTGCTTTGCATAACAAGCTCAGTTCACAATGTCCCTTCAGTTCCAACGTGAACTTGGCTTCCTTTTAGCTATTGAGGGCCTTCCAGACATTTGCAAAGCTATCTACCACTATAAAAACTGTCTCACTGTGCTAATCATACTTAAAAAGCTTTGTTGACAAATGTAAGTATTTACTTTAAAAAGCATTATGTTGTGTTACAGCAGGAAAAAAATTCAGGCACTCATCTCTGAATAACACAATGTTTGTTGAATACCTGAGCAAACGGACAGTTTGCTTTACCTCTGGGGCTGTATGATTAGTTAGTATCCCTTTTTTTATGACCACCCTCTAGGCCTATGACCCACCACTTATTATCTAAAGCTTCCATCTTGCACATCCTGTGCCTCAGTTTTCCATCTGAAAATAATAGCCAAGAATCTGTCCAGCTTGCACTAGGCCTACAAGCATGCACATGCAATAGTTTGGTGTCCTTCAACTAACACCAGAACAAAGAATCCCCAAAGGAAACAGATTACCTGAGCAGTCTCCTCCCTGAGTCTATTTTTCACGTGAATTCAATCTAGAGGGGATCCAGAGAACATGACTCACCAGCCGGATCTCTGTTTGTGGACAGAGGTCAGTTAGAGGGAAGAGAGGGACAAAAAGATATCAAAATCCTGGGAACTCCAAAGGGATAAGAGCTCCAGGTGCTCCAAATTCAGAGAATCTTGTCTGTGCTGACAGTACATGCACTTTCTGTTTCTCTTGAAAGCACTGACTACTTTCTTTCAATTGACTGGTAAAGTAAGCCAAAGACCAATGGGCTGGCTGACAACATCAGGGTTCTTAAGTGGAAGATTTATGTTTCATAGTAGCTATATGGCTTAAGAGCGATGGTTTACTAAAATTGAATTAGCCAATGTCTAATAAAAATCTCCCACCCTCTTTCCTTCCATCCCTTCTCTTTTTCTTCACTTTTGCTATCCTGAGGCCCTCATATCTGTTATTATACTCTCTGGTTAAAATCTTTGCAGACTTTTCTCAGCTATTGGAGATGAGACAAAACTTAAATAAAGAAAAGTATTCCATATTTTTCATCTTTTGGCAGAATTCATTTTAATAGATTTACTCATCAAATGGTCATTACACTCAATAAGTTGTATAACACACTAATGCAAAGCTAAATGACTGTCAATTGGCTCAGGACAGCCTTGTCATTGAATGATGATGACAAGCTGTGACAGGATATTTCTCAAATATTTTCAATAAAATTATGTGCTTGTAAGACAGAGATGGACTTGATCACAGATAGTATTTTTGCTGAGATACTGGTTGAGAACATACATGTAAATAAGAAAACAAAGCAGAGATGTTTAGTAAAATGAATTTGACTCCAGAATGGTCGGTAGATATATTATGGTTGTGAAGGTAGGACCTAGGAGTCCAGTAAGAGAACCATACCGCTAACCTACACGAAAGGTATAAAAGTATGAAATCAATTTGAAATGACATCCGAATAAATAAATAGCAAGTAGCATAATCTCTTTGAGCCTATTTCTTCATTAGTAAACTCTCAGTGTACATTGATATTAATTATATCAAACTAGAAAGTGCTGTCGTGGGTGTGTGCTATTTTCAATTTTTCATTTATATTTCATTCTAATTTGCTCTATATATTTATTTATTATTTTCATATGTTTGAATTAATCAACTAAATATATTCATTTTAGGAAGTTTTATTAATAATTATACATCAAGTGAAAATGCTTTAATGTCAATATTTGAATAAACTAGCAAATCATATATTGAAAACAAAATCAACCTAATTTATAATAAATTATATTGTTTTACTATTAAAATTTACTTATTCTATTTCAAATATAGTTCTTAATTCATATATGTATACTTTTCCATTTTTTCTCTAATTGCATTTAATTTTTTTAACTTAATTGCTGCAGATGGCATACACAGAAACCAAACTGAATATAACTGTGAAGAAGCTAAATATCAGTAGCCAAAACCAGGCCATAGATTGATGGTGGAACAAATAATCATTTGCTCCTATGCAAGTTCAAGTTGAAGTTGAAGAAAATTAAAATAAGTCCATAAGAGACACCAGGTGTCTTTAAGTTATCTCACCTGAATTGTGTGAGCATTTCATGAAAAGATTTCAAGTCCTGAACACTAACAGAAGAACCGAGGAGCTGTGGGAAGACATCAAAACTATTAATCAGGAAGAAAGAAAGTCATCAAAGAGAATGAAAAGGTCAAAATACTGATGATCACATGAGACACATCATCTCATGGGAAGAGTTGGAGGAAATCATGCTAAGCGAAGTTAGCCAATCACAAAAGAACAAGTACAGCATGAATCCCCTGAGCTAAGTATAATCAGCACAGTGGGCATAGAAGAAAACCCACTTATCTCACAATCCACAGGCTGAGGTACAGGCAATTGGGCAGGGGACAGACCAAAACCCAAGGATATACATGTCATTCCAACACAAAGAAGGGCAAAGGAGGAAAGGAGCGGGGCAGAAAGGGAGGGGGAAAGGTAGAGATGCTGGTAGTGGGGGAGTAGGAAAAGGTAGAGATGATGGCACTGGGGGAGTAGGCACTTCTCCACCCAGTGGGAAGGTATCGTATCGGTCTCCACAGAAATGAGAGTGAGTGCAGACTCCACCATGGCCTGCCAAACCTTGAGCGAAATGTAACCACATGGGGCAACTGATCACCAGAGAGGTCTATAGGGCCAGCCCCAATCAGAGCCAGACTGATCCCCCTACTTCCCAACCTTACCACCTCCCCGCCCCATTCCCTAGAAATATGTGCTACAGAGGACCACACTAAACTTCAGGTTGTGGAGAAGGGCCTGCCTGCCACATCCATACATAAGCAAACCCAGAAAGAAAAAGAGAGAGCGAGGGACTAGACCTCCTACTGGCACACCAAGCCTTGTGGATACATCCCTGCATGGAACTGCAAAGACACAGAAAGAACTGTAGGGCCAATAACATCTCAAGACATTATGTCCCCTCACGGGAGCATATGGTGTCAGAGGACAGTACCAGAACACATGGCGGTGAGTTTGTCCAGTTTGACCACCACCACCGTGGGGCAAACCAAGAAGGGAACATAACAGACCAGCAACAAGAGCAAAGCTAAGCCACAAAACTGCTGAAGAAACCCCAAATAAACCAAATAGACTTCAGGCTAGGACCGGCAGTTCTTGAACACCCCCAAGACCAATGGGGTGATAGTCATAAAAGGCAGTGGATAGATCTGGAATTATGCATACTTTTTCAAGTTTATTTTTGCTAGTTTCCTTTCTTTCCTCTCTTTTTAAAAATTTGATCTTTTGTTTTCTTTTTGTTTTGTCTCTGTTATTGTTGTTTTGCTAACCAATATAAGATAGGCATGGGAAGCAAGTCCGAGGAGAAAGCAGAGACCCCAAACCCATCTGTAGACAATAGGACATCCCCTCACAGAAGGGTCACAAAGAAGGGATGAGTCAACCAGGGCGCAGTATAGCATTGATGAAATACACAATATTCCTCTGGTTCTTTGAGGCTTCCTCACCCCCAACTATCATGAACCCAGTCCTGTCTTTCAGTTTTGGCTAGACTGGAGCACATAGACTAGTGTACAAAAGAGCTCATGATACACAGAATCCAGGTCAGATAAACCCCTCAGGAACAGAATTGGGAGTATCAATACCAGGAGGGTAGAAAGAAGGTGGGGGGAGGAGGAGAGCAAGAGGGAACTGATTGCAATGATCAACCCATGCTGCCCCCCACTCCCCGGGGGGATAAACAACAGAAATATGAATGTAGGGAGATAGCAGTTGGTGTAAGACATGAAAACAATAATAATTTATAATTTATTACAGGGTCATTAGGGTGGGAGGGAGAGGGGAGAGATTGAAAAAAGAGGAACTGATACATAGGGCTCAAATCTAAAGTAAATGTTTAGAAAATGATGATGGCAACATGTAGGAATATGCTTGAAACACTTTATGCATGGAATGTTATGACAGCTGTCAGAGCCCCCAATAAAATGATTTAAAAACAAAAGCCAACCATCAATCGGGAAGAATGCAGAAACACATAGAAAAGACAGGAAAGAAAGAAAAGATCAAAGTGGATGTCAGAATAGAGTCTGAAACATGCTCTTAATCATAGAGTAGCTAAAGCAAGTGGAAGAAATGATGAAGTAAGAGAGTTGAACGGAGAATTTCAAAGAGCAACTCGTGTAGACAAAGTAAAATATTATAATGAAATATTAAGATGTATAAAACAAAAGTGAAAGGTCACACTCTGCATATCTTAAGCTTATAGAACTAAAGAAAAAAACTCAAACCTTGAAGTCCAATATTGAAGGATTCTGTGTGAAGTTTTGCAAAATGGGTATTTCAAGATCTATCTGGAAGTACCATGTTGTCCACTTTGTTGGTAAAATTCTTCAGTTTCTGCATCACTAGCTTTCGTGGTTGGTGCATACATTTGAGTAATAGTGGTAATGACCGAATTTCCTTATATGAAGATAGACATTATCCTATTATAGACAGCATTGTACTTCCATATAGATCTTGAAATATTCATTTTTATTATGAATACTGTGCCATTCATCTTGAATTTGTCATTCTAGGAATAGTGAACCATGATTTTCTGATTCAAAATGACCAATACTAGTGCATGTCAGTTCCCTCATGCCTAGGTCTTTAAACATTCGTTTCTCTTTTTTGCAACTTCTAATTTTCCTACATTTATACTGTGTACCATTAAAAATTAGTAATTACTGTTTGCAGCCCTTTCTTCTCATTTTGAGTCATGTCTCATCAGCAAATTAAGGGTTTTCTCCATCCATGTCATTATGGTGGACTCTATTTTGAGAAATAAACTTTTCTTCTCTCATGCTTTGAATGTCTCCTGTTCTGAGTGGTTTATCTTCTGGTTCCATCTCTGATAATGCCCTGCTTCTATCTATGAGGGGTTCAGTAGTTTCAACACAGCAGCATTTTGAGGTTCAGCTGAATTCTCAAGAGGATGTGGAACAAAGGATATCATTATTGATGTCAGATGGATGTTGGCTGGAAGTGGAGAATACCAGAGAGATATTTATTTGTGTTTTGTTAACTATGTAAAGGCATCTGACTGTGTGAATAAGAACGTATTATTGATAATCTTGAGAAAAATGGGAATTCCTGAACACATCATTGTACTTATGCTAAACTTATACATGGATCAAGAGGAAGTTGTGTTAATAAAACATGGTTTAAAATCAGGAAAGGTGTGTGTCAGAGTGTCCCCTCACCATTTTGATTCAATCTGTATGTTCAGCAAATCATCAGAGAAGCTGGATTACATTAAGAAGAATATGGCATCAGGATTGCAGCAAGCAACACCCTTTTGATTGCTGGACTTTGGACACTGAATAAGGATGACTGAAGAAGAATCCATGCATTTGGAATATGGTGCTGGCAAAGAAGATTGAAAGTACCATGGACGGCCAAGAGAACCAACAAGGCTGTCTCGGAAGGACAGCGAGAATGCGCCTCTTAGAAGCAAGGACAGGGACCCTGTCTCACGTGCTTTCAACGTCAGCAGATGTCAGTCTCTGGATAAGGACAATATGCCTGGTAGCATAGAGGGGCCGTGCAAAAGAGGCAGTCTCTCATAAGATGAAGGAACGCTGAGGCGACAACAATCGATTCAAATAGAAGAAAATGATAATGATACTGATGGCGCAGCACCAGTGCTGCATTCTGTTGTACATAGGATTCCCATGGATCGGAACCAATTCAATACTCCGAAAAGCAGCCAAACATTGGCAAAGTGCCAACAATCCAGGAACCCTCAAAAGAAAATGTAAATAATATACAGAATCACTGCACCAAAAATAACTCGTCAACATTACCCCGGTACTGGACCGCATCAGTACTCAACATAATTGGATTTCGACCTGAAATGTCGAGAACATTTTGCATGGGAGCTCGAACGAAACATCGAAATCTGACCCGACGCACCTGATTCTTGTAAACAAAAGCAGTCGGTGTTCCGGTCATGTGGCGGCGTTAGTGGGGTTGTTAGTGCACGTTGTTTAAACCTTTTGCGGCTTTGTTCCAAGTGTTTTCGATAATTTTCTCATTTTTTTGTGGCTTTTTGCAGTGTTTAGATAAAAACATACGTTCTAAGAAGGTTTTTCGAAAAGAATCATCTTGATAAGGAACTGGTTAACCATGTTAATGATATTGTTGATGATAATTTAGTAAACTCTTTGAGAAAACAGTTAACAGTTCCTTTTTTTAGAGAAAGCCAGTCAGGTCCTAGTGAAAAAAGGCAAAGAAGGGGTAAAACTCCTGAAAAACAGCTACCAGTGGATTTTACGGAAGGGGATTCCCTTGCAAACAGTGACTCTCTCCACGACCACGTCCACAGATCCAGATCCTCATCACTCTCGAGGTACGGGCCATACTATAATTGTTAAAAAATTTTTAAATGTTGTGTTTCTTATTTAAATTATATTCTTTAACTCTGAACTTATGTACTTTGAAATTTCTGTGCAATGTTTTGTAGAAAAAGGTAAGGTTAGGGTACAAACTTGGTGGTTGAGAACAGATTAATCTTTTTTCAGTTATTTCTTATGGGAAAAATTGATTCAGAACTTGACTGCTTTGCATCTCGACACTCTTTCTAGAACAGATTAGCATCAAGGGCCGGGCTTCTGTATTTCAAGAGGTGGCATAGGTTCAAGAACTAGTGTTACTGAGGGAAGAAATTCCAACTGCACTGAAAGCATTAGTCAAAAAAGAAAATACACCAAAAAACAAAACAAAACTTACTGCCATTCAGTTTATGCTGACTCATATCAAACATATAAAACAGGGGAGAACTAGCCCTGTGATTTTTCTGAGACTGTAGCTCTCTATGATGGAAGAAAGTGAATGCTTTTCTCCAGAGGAGCAGCTGGTGATTTCAAACTACTGACTTTTCAGAATGCAGCCCAATGGTGAACCACTACACCACCACAGGCTTCAGGAATGTTTGTAACACAAATTAGAATGCTTCAAGGAGCCGATGAAGCACCAGTACGTGATCGTGATCGAGCTGCTTTCTCCTTCAGGTGAAGCTATTTCAACTCCCATGGCTCTGGCGGACACACCTGTCTTCAAAGTGGCATCGTTGTTTTTAATACTTTAAAGAGGTCCTTTGCAGCAACATTTCCCAATGTAATTTGTTGTTTGCTGCTTACATGGGCCTTTGTTGTACATCTAAGTAAGATGAAGTGTTTATGTCGACATTAAATACTATTTTATTTATGCATTACAAATAAACTCAAAAGTTGTAATACTTGGATATCAAAGACAAATTCCTGACAGTGAATTTGTTTGATTGGCATTTGGGAGTCTCTGGGTTGAAATTATCTTGATGGTCTCCAGTGGGTGAGGATATTATTCCTATCTGTTGCACTAATTTGTAACATCCCTTGCAATTTATGGACATTTGACTTTGTGACGCCTGATCAATACTATGGAACGATATTTTCAGATATTGTCATAATTCTGTCAAGGAGGGAGTAACAGTGCTCTGTTGAATACTGAGTAAAGCTTCTAAAACTTAACTCTGTACTCACAGCTCTTAGCCCTTTACTATTATTTTCCACACTAAATTAAGTCTCTCATATCTATACTTGCCCCACAAGTAATCTGCTTTATTTATTTATTTAGGTAATTTTTTTCTAACTCTAATCTGTGTTACACAGAGAATAATCTGTGTTAGAGGTTAACCAATTATAAATTTATTCCTCCTACATGGTTTAACAAACAGTGAGCTTGGGAAATAATCTTTGTTAGTCCCCCTCCTGCCCATTCTCTCCAGTATCATTGTTCCCCCTTCTGGCTTCTTAGTCTAGTAGGTAAAGAGCGAAGGACTAGGAAAACACGCTGGATGCCTCTAGACCACGGTTAAGGAAACATAATGCGCTTGAGGTGACAAAAAGACCTCTGGAGAAGTTTAAAAGCGAAGATATCCCTTTCATGACTAAGTTGCTCTTGACTCAACATGATTTTGTCAATAGCTCTGTATGCACATGAAAGCTAGACAAAAACAAAGGAAAATGGATATATTGGAGTTCTTGAAGGCTACTCAATATCCCTTGAACTACTGGAACAATGAACAGACATGTCTTAGGAGAAAGACTGCTGGAATGCTCCTTAAAAGCAAGGGTGGAAAACTTCATGTGCTTACATGAAACACGTGTGAGCAGGCAAGACAATTTATTAGAAAAGGACATCATTTGGTGAAGTTGAGGATCAGAAAACGTGAGCTTATCTAAGAGGTATATTTACTTGACGGTTGCATCCATGAATTCAAACATACCTAATACTGTGCAGATTGTGTAGCTCCAGACAATGCTTTATTCTTATTTATAATGCATAGGGTCAATGGGATTCTAAATTCACTCACTAACAACTAAGAATGGCAACACTATTTCAGAAGGCAGATATTGGAAGCCCGCCCTATTCTGACAGAAGACCTATCACCATCAAAGTTAGGATAATGTATTCCAAACTAATTATATAAGTTCATAATTCATTTAGAATAGATGATCTGAGAGGATGTCTAGTTTGAAAATCACCCTTGAAGACATGCACGTATCACCTCCTTAGCACGCTTTCACGGGTTGCCTTCTTTGACATGGTGAGGTCTGCAACAGAGCAAATTGTCTCTGTGTTGTTTGCATTTGAACTTAGATATGTATTATGTGAGTTATTATCATTTTCAATACACTAACCATACATTTTAAATATGATACTTTGAACTCTGGATCTTTATGCAAACAGTGTTATTAAACAATAATTTGCATCTATGTAAACTTCCCAGTGAGTGTCAAATTTAATACATAAGGCTATATGTTAAGTGTCTACAGTCTTGAAGTAAAGAATTATTAACACAACTTTTTAATTTTGATTAAGTCTTTTTGTTATACATGATAATTTGGCATAACTATGAAAATATTGTATTTAGAGTCAATCAAATTTGAATGTAGCTCTATGGCATAAGTCATATCAATTTGCTATTTAAAGTTCACATCCCAGATCTTTAAAATATAAAAAAATTAATTCTGAAATGAGGAACATATGTATCAAGTATGTTAGTGTTTTAAAACACCAATATAATGTTTGATCAAAAAAGTACTCAATAATTTTCAGATGCCATTATTATTATTAACTAATCTATCCAAGAAAGCTTACATAGGTCAAGTAAATGTTTAAATTAAAACATCTTCTCTGTGTTAAAAAACAGTATACTTAAAATGTTTAGTAGATCCTTAATTTATGGCATACTTAAAATTGCGAATTCCTCAATTTTATTACATCATCATTTGTAAGACTCAGTTTTTAGTATACTATTGAACCAATACATTAACAGCATGTCTCAAGTTGCTTTTCACCCTAAAATGATAAAGATATTGAGTTCTGAGGGTGTTTATCTGTTCTTAAAAGACTTAGTGAGGAACAAAATGCATTGGACACATAGAGTGTGACACTCATATAAGAAAGATTCATCTCAGAAAGAGATACAAATTTGTCATTACATTTATTTATTTATATGTCCGAATGCCAATGAATGATAGAGGTGTCCTTGAGAAAGTATGTTTTGTAGTGGATATCAAAGGACTAATGATTTGTCAGTTGGATTAAGAAGATATTTTAAAGGAACTGGAAATTCTATGTAGAGAAATAGCACATTCAAAATCATAAATCTGTGTGAATTAGGCAAAGAAAGCAAATAAATAATTAACAATATTAGTGAAGTTGGAGGAATGCTTGTAGGAGATTATACAGGGCAAACAGAAGCTCAGTGCACAGACAAGGGGCAAATACATATTTTATAAAGGTAATAGACAAGTTGTGTTTAGGGAGTTAATTTTGACGGCAGCATGGATGACCGTTAAAAAAAGAGTCTCAGACTTTGCTTTTATTATGATGTTTAAAACTTTGGAAAAAGTCACCATAATTCTTATAATAAAAAAACTGAATAAATAGAAAATACATTATTCTTATGGCCCTATCTTAGAATTCAGGTAATTAAGCAAACTGCTAGACTAAATTCTGGACACAAAAGAATATTACAATCAATTGACCTTAGTTGGAACAAAGGCAGCTGGAGTCAAGACATACACCATTATGTTTTGATCCTGATCAAGTAAAAATTTGACACACTCAAATATTCTGTGTTTGTGAGGAGGGTATCTGTGGTTCAGTAGCCAATGGAGACCCTGGTTCAATTTATACACCCATTCCACCTCATAGGCAGCCATCACATTGCTATTACTGAAATTTTATTGCTTAATGTTGAGAAGGTTTCAGATGAGCGTACGGAGTAAGATCAATGGTGGGGTAGGGGGTGATCTCGTTCTAAAAATCAGTCAATGAACATATCCATATTGAATTAACCAATTCCACACCAAAACCATTTTCACTCACTCAATTTCATCTCCTAAAGACCCCATATAGGATTTCAGAGTAAGTTGGATGTCTATTGGAGAAGACAGCTCCATCTTCTCCCAGTAGATGTTGGGTTTGAACCACTGGCCCTAGGTTTACCAGCCCAGTGGTTATACCCTATCGCCATCAGGACTTAGAGTGGTTGAATCTCTAACCAATTAAGATAAGAGTAAAGAACCAGACAGTATTTTCTTTCCAGTCTGCATGTTTCACCAGGAATTAGCAACCGACTCTGGCTAACAGCAGGTGTCTGTGATTTCCAAAAAGTCCTATATTACAATTTCAAAGGAAAAAATAATGACAACTAAACATAATAACAGTCATTTAAATAGAATGGTATGGAGGCTGGGGAATGCTACTTATGTCAGTTTCCCCTCTGGCCTTCTTCTCTCACCTAAAGAGAGCCTCAAAGTGCTAAGAAATTTATCAGGACCTACGTACACACACCAACTAAAAGCTTGTGATTTATTTATATATAAAAGCCTTTTCCCTTTCCCTTAAGATCAGATGCGAAATTACGTAGGGTTTGGGATTCTAAGCTATACTCATTTCTGTTCATGTTTTTTTTTCTAGGACTTCTGATTGATTCATTCTATAAATTTCAATCTTAATGCTTATATCACCCATCTTTCACCTTGTATGTCATCTCTTAATTCAATCAAATCCTTTCACATATTAACAATTATATATTTCACATTTGATAATTCCAAAATCTATGTTAGTTTAGTTTGATTCTGATATTTGTTTTGATTATCATCACTGTGCTTTTTTCTTGGATTTTAGCATACTCCTTAAAAATAAGTATTTTATACTCTAAGAAAATCACTAATTAAAGAACTATATTATTAAAACATTAAAAAATAGATAAAGTTAATTCAGAAAAAGTGCCCACTTTAAAACAGAGATATAAGACAGTATTGATAAAAATAAATAAAGAAAAATTTTAGCAAATTAAAAACAGTTAAAAAATAAAGTTTCACTTTAAAAGAAATTTTATAAGCAAATAAAATGAAAATTTTATTGTAATTTCAATTTGTAACCCATTTAATGACCTAGATAATTTAAAAACCAATGCGTACAAATAATTTCAAATTTATATATAAATATGTACAAATTGTATATAGTTACTGAATATAACCAAATAAAAGAGGAGAATCAGATTGGAAAAGAGTTTCATATGTCTTTGAAGCTAAATTAACATCAATTTATACTAGGCTGTTATAAATTAGGGGCTTTACTTGTAATCCAATGTAGCCACAAAAATACATCAAATAGTGAGTATGAAAAAGAAAAGTATTCTGGAATTTATTGTAGTGATGATTTCATAATTCTTCTTAATATGACTTAGCTGTTAAATTGCATGTTATGTGAAGTATATTCCAATAAAACTATTTTTTAAATACTGGACGTTTTATACATTAAGCATAATAGTTCAGAATCTAAGTGCCTTACTTGAAACAGTCATCCAAAGAGCAATAGGCAGTATTCGAAAAAGCTATAAGACATGCACAGAATGAATAGTAAAATGTAGTCAGTTGGGTTCTCTAGAAAAGCAAAACCAGCTAAGCTTATATATGGATATAAAACCAGAATTGACACCCAGAGATTGGCTCCCATAGTTGTAGAAGCGGTCAAGTCCCAAATCTTCTATATCGATAGAGTAAATATAGGCCACTTAAATACATAACAAATGATAACGATGCATATTATATTATGATAAACTGGTCAGTTCATCAAAGAGTTATGAAAACCTATAAATATAAATGCATTACACCACAGAATCCTAAATACACGAAGCAACCATTGACAGCTTTGAAGGGAGAAATCGAGAATGATACAATGAGCGTTGTATCAATAGACGCATTGACACATTCAATAGACACATGTCGAGAATGGACAGAGTATGCAGTCAGAAGAACACTGAGCTTGCAGGAGGAAATAAATGACAGTGAAAGCCCCGATTCTATTTGCAGAGTCCCCTTAAAGACTTAAACCTCTGCTGAATTACTTCTCACCATTAACCATGAATGTGAATAGCTTTGACATCAGACAGAGTGCACGAGTGGATTATTGCACATGTAATTTGGTTTAAATTGATCGTTTTAATGTCGGTAAGTTTAATCATTTAATGTCTCACTCACTCACTGCCATCACCAAGTCGATTCCAACTCACAGTGATTCTTTAGGACTGGGTGGAATGGCCATTGGTGGATTTTTGAGACTGTAACTCTTTGTAAGATTAGAAAGACTCATCTTTTCCTAATCATTTAATCTAGCTAGGTTACATTTAACTGTGTCCCCCCCTTGACCCATTTTAAATTTGTTCTAATTTCTATCATTTTCTACTTTCTTTGGGGATGAAGTTTCCCTGTTCTTTATTTTGTCATTGTCATTGGTATTTGTGTGTGTATGTGATTTCTTTTTATGAAATCCAAGATAAGTAAATCTGTGGAGGCGGTCCTTAATCAATCAGTCCATAAGGTTATGGAAGGGGAGATTGCGGGGAAATAGAGAGCTAATGATAATGAGTACAAGAATGGAGAAACTTTTCAAAAATTGATCATGATAATGACTTCACAACTTCTTTTAAGGTATTTAAAACATTGAATTGTATTCTTTGGGGATTCTATGTAATTGAAACTTTTATTTTGAAGAAGAAGATTAAAAACAAAAGAATTATAAAGCAACAGCTAAAACCAACACATCTATAGGGCATGCCATGCAACAGCAGTAAAGTATACACACTGAATCTGTGCATATGAATAATTATCCAGGGTAGAGCTTATGTCAATAACAACCACGTTTCAAAATGTGACTGAGGAAAAGCTGCCTTTTTCAAAATAGACTCCACCATAATGATAGGGATTGTGTGAGGTCTTCAAAGGCAAAGTCCTCCGGAGCCTCATTTACTGATGAAAATGTTGTGTGGCATTTATAAGTGCTAGCTCTTTAAGAAACAAACAAAACAAACCCCCCAGAAATGTGAAAATTTCTGTATTTAATAATAATCTGAAGATTTTCTCTCTAACGTGTCATTTATAAAAAAAATCATACTTCTTTAATTATGGTGTTGGACATGTTAGAACAATGGAAAAAACATTGGTTTATCTATAGTGACCCATAGCATTACAGTTTTGAAAAACAAAGCAAATCTGATATTTCCTTTTAATTTGCTTTATTTGTCAAAAGATGATAGTAATATATTGGTTCTTTCCAAACATTTACTGGGTTGTTTAGAGCATCTGAGGAGTAAAAAATGGATATGGTACAGAACCCACCCCAAAGTTGTAAATATTTGAGTTTAGTGAAATGGTATTGTACAAACATAAATTTATATATATATATGGATATAATCTACTTTTGAACATATATGAGTATAATTTGCTTTTTCCGTATATATGGATATAATCTACCTTTCCATATATCTATTCCAATATATGTGGGAAAGAGTTTATTCCCTATATGGGACTATATGTAGAAAATGTAAATTATATTAGATTAATTATCATATAGGAAATTTATGTGTGCATATGTGTTAATATGTGTGTTTGAGTTTAGAATTGAGTACTGAGTGATTTACTAATATACTTATTGTGGTAGTTACATAATCTGGTGTCAGTTTGAGGATATTGCGAGTGAAGGGGTGGAGTTTAGCCTGTCAATCAGGTTGCAGCTTTATGTCCAGATTTGGAGGCAAGAAGGAGATACGTAAATAGCTCACTACAGGCCAGACTTACTGCTTCATCTTTCTGCTGACAATCCATGTGGAACTATGCTGATGAAGCCAGAGCCCTGGAGGAGCCACGTGGAGACCCATGCCAGTGCTGAGATGCATCAACCACCCACTGGATCCACAAGACTTCCCACCCACTGGCCTGTGATCTGCCTGCATTTCGCATCATTGCATGTGCTGCATGAGTCTAAAGAGGAATTTATAGACTGGTATCAGACATTTCAGCTAATATCGGATTTATGGACTTGATCTAGATTGGACTGGGATGTTTTCTTAATATACAATTACAATTACTCATAGACACATATGAGTGTCTGTGAATTTCTCTAGTCTACCCAGACTAACACACTCATGTTTGAAATGAGCTTTGAAAAGTGAGTACACTTTCTCCAAGGTGTTTGTATATGGAACAGTAATGGGTGATGCTGCACAGAAGGCTTAAGAGTTGTTACCCTGGAGTCAATGCTACTGCTTTGGGATCTTGTGTACTACAGAACAAAACCTTGCCCAGTCCTATGCCATCTTTATAATTTCGGTACGTTTGGGCCTATTGTTAAAACACTTATATCAATTTATCTCACTTAAGCTTTTCCTAATTTCCTCCAAATTTCGCTTTCAAAACATTATCAAACTATCTACCTAAGCTTTCTTCCTGATGATTTGGTAAAAGAATATAAACCATAACGATGCTTGGAAGACCCTGTGAATTCTTCCAATTTGAGTAAAATGTGAGAGGAGGGGTGAAGTAGGAAGCATTATAATGTCTTTCCTATAATAGGTGTTGATTAAATATAAATGATCAAACAGTTCATCTAGAAGCAGGAAGTTTGGAGGAAATATTCTCACTCTTTTAATACTGTATTTTAATTAATGCTTACTGCTATGAATATATTTTACTATTTTCTTTTAATTGTTTATATACCTGCCTCCATCTACTAGTATATGCACAATTATGGAAAATAACTTATTCTTTATATTATTTTCCTGGTGCACTGTCAATATTTCTAGCTCTTAGTTGTATATGTACAATATAAATAGTCCATGCTGGAGTGTGTTTTGGAAGAAATAATATTGTTTGGTTTACAAATACCAAAATCTTATTGAGGATACACATATATTTGGATAATATTATTTCAATTACTCTTTATTATATATACAAAAATAGTTACATCGATAGCATCATCTTAAGATTCTAATTTGTGAGTAGAAAGAAAATGAAAGAATTAACAGGTACCTCAGTCCCCCTTTTTGAGGCATGAGAAATTATTGAGAAAGTATAATGATCTTCTTTGAGTTCTCCATGCTTAGGCCCAGTATAGAAGAACCTGTCAGTTCTTGGGAATAAACAAAGCAACATATGACTAAAGAACACATGCTGCAGAGTTACACTTCAGCCTCCTTTTTAAAGGAGATCCGCTTATAACTAACCTGATCCTTCTGGACCTTTCTTTGGAAATGTGATTACTTTTTGTGGTGCTACTATTTATATCTCCTTACTTTTTCATACTAAAGTAACAGTTATAATAGGTTTGTAATCTATTTAAAAATTGTTTTCAATCCCCTCTTGTGTCAGTGAATCATCCCCATCTTCTCTTATGCTAAATTTATAGCGGAACTAATTAAATATTGATTTAATTTATCTGAATTAGTGAATAGAATATAATAGATCCTATATTAAGATTTTAAAACATGGTATTGTGTTATAATAGATTTAATGAAAGTACCAATCTCTTTCTAATGTCCGTTTAAATTATACAACTGCATGACTCTCATAAAGCTAGATAAAATATTTTGGATCTTGTAAGTGTATTTGAAAGAGGTGGCTGAGATTCTTAAAAAAGAATCATACATAAAAAATTAAGATAAAGCAAACTGATACAGGGGGTAGAGGCAGTGCAGGAGTGGGGGCTGGGCAGGAGGGTGGAAAGGGGTTTGGAAGTCAGCAGTGAGGCAGGAGGGGGAGGGAGCCTTGGGACTGACTGTGATTGCACAACTCAATTTAAAGGCAGTGTAATCATGTGGGTTTTGCTCTAAGGTTGATGTGATGGTGATTGTACAATTCACCTTTACATGATTGAACGATTGAAATATTCAATTGTATGATAGGTAAAATATGTGCCAATAAGACCGTTGGAAAAAATTACTATAGTACAGTCAAAATTCAGCTAGTAGCCAATAAATATTTCAGGGAAAATGTGATATCTAAAACCAAATGCATAGTGTGGTTTTAAATTTTGTCTGCACTTTTCAATGTGTATACGCAAATTCAACTTCGATTGAAATATGTGAATCATATTCATATTTTGTGTTCCATGCATGGTCCTAGGCCTTGCATCTCCCCATATATATAGATTCCCATCCTTTCCTTCTAGACTTCCTCCAATGAAAAGGCAAAGAAGAAGTAACAGCCCAGTTTGATGCCCTGTGCAATCATTCTTCAGAGCACTTCAAAGGCACCTTGTTTGGAGAACATCAGTCTCCAGCCTTTCAATTACATACACATATTAACATAGCACTTCATATAGAAATGCAGTCAAAGTTATATACTTTCTTTTCTTAATGCCGACTGACTTATAAAAGCATCATTCTTCCTGAGAGATTCATTGGGATCTGGAGGAAGAAGAAGAAGAATTTCCTTGTACTCATTGATGACCTTCAGTTTTCCAATTTGTAAAATGAAGTGGACATGCTAGGAATTCTTCCCCTGAAACACTTAGTATTTCCTAGAAGTATTATTTATTATTGTTATTGAGTAACAGTATATCATCAGTTTTAAGCACAGGAGGAGTAGATGCATGATGATAATAACTGATACAAGAAGCTTTAGGGAAAACAGGGTGGGTGGGTTATAGAGAAGTCAAGGGGATTTCGGGAATAAGGATGGCAGGAGGTGGGAGGGAGCACTAGAATGGATTGTGATTGCACAACTTATTTTAAAGGCAATTTAACCATGGGGGTGGGGAGGGGTTCTTCTAAAATTGATGCAGTGATAATTCTCCTTGATATGACGGAACGATTGAACTGTTCAATTGTATGATATGTAAATTATGTGTCAATAAAATTGTTGGGACAAAAAAAAGAAGATTGAAACCCACTACTCTTAGATGTCCCCAACGATGCTTCCAACTTACACGGTCTGTGACTCCATGTCTCCGTCCCAGTGAAGCCGCCTTAAACTTCCTTTCGGTTTGGGCAGAGTACCCCTTATCACCCCCCATGAAGCCTCTGAAAATCTTTCTAAATGAGCCAGAACAAACCCTGGTCATCAAATATAATTTAAATAATGAAGCCCAACTCAACATTTTACATTTGAATACTTCCCCAAATGGTTGCAATTTATTAATGTCAGATTAAAGGACTCCACTCATTTTTTCTGTTCAGTAAAGAGACAGTTAATGTACGATGCGGACTTGGCCAGGCTGCTAATGAGTGAGTCTGGAAGTATGCAGCCTTCAGTGTGAAGGGACTCCGTTAATGCCAGCAGATTATCAACGTGGTTTCCATCCATGCAGAATATGCCTCTTTATGCAACGTTTGGCTAACAAGATGGTAATTATGTTATCAGGAGCGAAATAGAACATGGGGGTTTTATGGTTATCTTTTATATGCCACCCCATGAACTAATCCTGGCTCTCTCATTTTTCCCTTTCCGCATCATAACTACAATATATTTGAGACCTTTCTGTAGCAAGAAAAGAAGCACATGTTAAAGGTCAGTGCTTATTTTGAAAACGGTGGTTCATGAAAAGGATCGCCAAAAGAAAATACCTACTGCTCATAGGGTTGCCACCACCAGTAATGATAAACATGGAGACAGCTTCGAAATTAGATCTGTATTTATTAATGTAATATAATTTATAAACTTAATAAATTACTTTTGATTCATTTTTAAATATGATACAATCTTATTGATAGTTTATGCATACACAGAGCTACAAAATTTTATGTCAAGGAGGTATTCTAAGTTCCAATGTATGACTACCGTATGTACTCGAGTGTAAGCCAACCCAAATATCAGCCAAAGCACCTAATTTTACCACAAAAACTGCATTAAAATGTGCTGAAAAACTCAGCTTATACACGAGTATATGGTAACTCCAAGAAGAACTGGAGAGAATGAAAGTGAGGGCGGAAAAGACTTTCTATAGCTTACATATATATATATTTAAATATATACATATTTATAGGCATACATGACATGGAAGTAAAACGTAAATGTTCACATTTTGTTTTCACAAAATAAAACTACTCAAGTGTCAAACTGATTTAATCTGGAAATTGCAGACCTTAAGAGACTGCTCTAGTGTGCTAAGAAACTGACTTGAATGACCTTTTTCCCCATGTAATGTAGTTCTCATTTTAAATGTAATTTTCCCTCATTATCAGAGGGATGCATGTACAAAGAGATACAAATTGCACTCCGAGGGTGATAATGACAAACAGTGGTGTCATGACCCACCTCTTCCAGGGACAAGTCCAGTTTCCTAGCAGCGGCGTCTCTCACTACTTCTAGTAATCTCTCTTGGTATTTCTACATTGCACTTATATCAGTATTTCTTGCCTTTCTACTTTTTAGACATTGTGTAAAGAAAACACTCTCAGAAAAATAAGAGCTCTCTACTCTTGTCTCATTCTGGTCGTTTTTGTTGCTGTTGTTAGGATTCTTATCATCATAATAATGACAGCCATAAAGGCAAAGGCAATTAACATTTATTTAAATAGCTACTCTTTATGCACCTTTCCTTCTCTTTATAATCATCATAAAATTTCCTTAGATGAACTATTATTGCTTTTATGTGACAGAGTAGTTAGATAAGTTAAGAGATATTAATTGGCTTCTCTATAATGACACAATTAGTAATTGGTTGAAGTGGGGTTAAAATGCACATTTGCTTTAGTCAAAAGTTACACACTCAAAAGGTATGTAGCTTTCATTCTCACTGATGAGCCTTGGTGGCTTAATTGTTATGCATTGGGCTGCTAGCATAAAGACAAGCAGTTTGCAACCCCCTGCCCAGCCCACAAGAAAAAGAGAGGTTTTCAAAGGCAGCTCTCCCCTGCCCTGTTGGGTCTCAGTGGACTCCATGGCGGGATTTTAAACCAGCAGCCCACAGAACACGTTCTCATGGGGAGATGTCACAAGTATAATTTAGTGTCTTTCTTTGTTTTTTTCAATGAGTACAACCGAAAAAGCAAACTCCCTGCCATCATGTCAATGCTGTCTTGTGGCCCCCTTTGGGTCTCCCAAGCTGAACACTAACTTTTCAGGAAGCCCAGTCTTCCTCCCAAGGAGCTACTGGTGATGTCTCACTACTGACCTGGCAGATCACAGCCCTGTGCGCAACACTGCACCAACAGGCTCCTAGAATGGAGAGTCATGCATATCAAAGTAATGGATTTAAAGAAAAACCTGATTAGTCTGTTATTGCCATTTCTTTCTCACTGTGAGAGTGACTATCTTAGAAACTGAATCCCCACAAAGGTTCTATGAGTTACTAGATAATTTGTTAATGGGCTAGACTACATAATAGCAGATTTGAGCTCACTCAGCCATGCTTGAAAAAAAGGGCCAGAGATCTGCTTCCAAAAATCAGTAGTTGAAAACTGCCTGAAAAACTGTCCTAGGCGGGCCTACATGAGCGAGGTCACCAGGAGCCAAAGATGACTTACAGGCAATTGGCATTGGCACTATTAAATAAGAGGAAGATGTGTTCTGAGAGAACTCCAGGGACCAAATCGGTCCTAAGACCCATGATATTTTTCCTTCTTTCAGTTGCTCACATAATTAATGAGATTTGAAACTATATAATCTTGATTTAAGCTTTGCATAACAATTTCATGTTTTGTCCTAATAAAACTTCAGTTTTGTCCTCCAAATCATCAATATTCTTTTTAAAGTTAATTTTTAAAAATCCTATTTCTATTTAACTAGGTGGCAATTTTATATATTGTCTTTATAAACTCCCTTGCAGAATAATGTTTTTGTTGACAAGGTATCTGAATGCTTTCTGTGGTTGGATGTGAGTGGGAAGCTGCCAGTTGTAATTTTTCATGATGACCCCTTTTCGGGGGAAGTTCCAGGATATTTCCCTAGAAATAGCACAGATTATAAAAGAAATTAGTTCCATTGACTCTGAGGCAGTAGTACCTTGAAAAGGTTGTGCATTTTTTGGTTTTGGTTTTAGTGATCTAAAACCCATTGTATTTCAAGTTAACAGAAGAGAAGATAATGCTCTCAGAATGCAAAGCTATAGTTCCTTTTTTATTTTTTCAAAATATACAATAGATAGGAAGCATTTTAAAGAAAGGGAGAACCAAAGTATTAATGAATAAATAGATTATCAAGGAAATAATCTAATAATAAGGCATTCAAGATGAGCACGGAGAAGACTCCAAGTTGTGTGTCAGAAATCTGGCTTCTGATGAAGATCACTTAGGCTCATAGCGTTTAATGGCACTTCTCATCTGCGATAATGCTTGCTTTGCATGAAAGCTTACCTTTCCTTTCTGTCTGCATCGTGTTTTGCACACAATGAATTAAAATATTTTATGAAAAGTAACTTGTAAGCACCTTGTTTAGTGCTTAAGATGTGCAGAGATATGCTATATATTTACAAAATTATTTTATAATTGGATGACTAAACCAATAGAAAATAAAAATCTGATTAATTTGTGGTTGTCTTTGTTCCCTGATTATTATCCTGCTGTTATAGTTCAGGAATTTTCACGATAATAAGACTACATTAAAAATTGTGATGCTTCATATTTCTTCCTTTAACAGCCATTTCTACAAAGAAGGCTTCTACCATTTGTTTCAATTATCCTTGGAAATTCTGTGGTTAGAAGCCCAATGCATTATCCACTATACCACCAGGGTTCCTGTTATGGTTAAAATTTGGGATATCTCCTAATTTGCATTAAGGCTTTGGTCAAATGAAATCAGCAGTAACCAGTTAGATTCTGGCAGAAGTCATGAGAATTCTGAGTCAGAGACAAAGAATTTCAGTACTTGTGGCACTGATAGTAGACGGAGGCACCCCTTCCTCTCTCAGGCTCCAGAGCAGTGATACAGAGGCAGACCCAGGTAAATGCTGTTCATCCTGTGCATTGATTTCATAGTGTCATAGTGGTTACTTGTTGGTTACAAGGTCAGCAGTTCAAAAGCACCAGCCATTACAAGGGAGAAAGATGGGGCTTTATACTCCTGTGAAGAATTCCTGTATCAGGGGAAGTTGGTGCTACACTGTCCTATGAAAGTACCTATGACGTAGTATCTACTAGATGAGAGTGAGAGAAATCAACTGCCGAACAGACCATATGCAATTTCAAATAGAAGCTGACAAAAATTAAAAACAGGTCCACAGAGCCACAATATGGCCTTGAGCATATGCACCTTCGTTTTTTGAAAACATCTCAAGAATAGCAGCAAACATGCATTAAACACTAATGACAGAAGCTTCTCATCAGATATGTGGGGACATCCAGAACACTATACATGAAGAAAGGACAAGGTCATTCAAAAGGCTAGAAAGAAGAAAAATCAAAATGGCTGTCAGAAGAGAGCCTGAAACTTGCTCCTAATTGTAGAGTAGCTAAGACAAATGAAAGAAATGATGAAGTCAAAGAGCTGAACAGAAAATTCCAGAGGGCAGCTCAAGAAGACAACGTCAGATATCATAATGAAAAGCGTAAAGATCTAGAGTTGGAAACCCAAAAAGGAAGAATAGGCCCAGTATATCTTCACCTGAACAAACTCAAGGAAAAAGTGCAAGTCTCAAATTGCAATATTAAAAGCATCTTGAATAATGTAGGAAACATGCAGAAGCTACACAGTGTCACTGTGTCAAAAATAATTGGTCGACCTTCCAGCATTTCAAAAAGTAGGATGTGAGCAGAGCCAATGGTACTAAAGGGGAAAGTTCCAGCTCCAGTCATAGCATTCGCCAAAACCAAGACTCCGGGGTCTGACGGAATCCCAATCGAAATGATTCAACAAACTGATGAAGCAGGTAAGCACTCCCTTGTCCATGCAGGACATTTGGAGCACAGCTACTTGGTCAACTGGCAGAAATCTATATTTGAACCCATTCCAAAGAATGGTGACCCAATCACATGCTCAAATTATAGAACAATATAATTCATATTACATGCAAGTAAATTTTTACTGAAGATCATCCAACAACAGTTGCAGTAATACATTGAAAGGGATCGTCCAGAAATGTCAGCTGGATTCAGCAGGGGATGTAAAATAATGGATCTCCTTGTTGATGTCTGATGGAGTTTGGCTGTGAGAAGAGCATTCCAGAAGGCTGCTTACTTGGGTCTGACTGACTATGCCCTGGCATTTAACTGTGTGGATAAAAACACACTGAGGATCGCCTAGAGAAAAATGCAAATTCCAGATTACTTCATAGTGCACATATAAAACCTGTACATGGATCAAGAGACAGTTGAGCAAACAGAACAAGGGAATACTGCATGTTTAAAAATCAGGAAAGGTGTCTGTTAAGGTTGTATTCTCTCATCCTATTTATTTAATCTGAAGGTGAACCATTAATCAGAGTAGCTGGTTAATACGAAGAATATGACAGGATTAGAGGAAGCTTTATTAAAAATCTTCAATATGCAAATGACACAACTTTGCTTGCTGAAAGTGTGGAGAACTTGAAGAATATTAATTGAATCCATAATCTTTGCTCATGGAAGCAGCAATGAAGAGATCAACGGACAAATTGGATTGGGTAAATCTGTTGAAGAAAATCTCTTTAAAATGTTGAGAAGCAAAGATGTTTACTTTGAGGACTACGCACCTGACCCAAGCCATAGTGTTTTCAATCACCTCACATGCATGTGAAAGTTGGACATTGAATTGAATAAAGATGACTGAAGAAGAATTGGTGCATAACGGAGAAATATTTTGATCTTATCATGAACTGACAAAAGAACAAACACATGTTTTTTGGAAGAAGTGCAGCCAGAATACTCCTTACAAACAAGGATGCAAAAGTTCATCTCCTGTTTTGGGCACATTGTCAGGAGAGATCAGTCCCTGGACAAGGGTATAATGCAAAGTAGAGGAGAGAGGCAGTGCAAAAGAGGAAGGCCCTCAACAAGGTGGATTGAAACAGTGGCTGCAACAAGGAGCTGAAACATGAGGACAATTGTGAGGATGGCGCAAGTCCAGCAGTGTTTCATTGTGCTTTACACTGGGTAGCAATGAGTTGGAAATGACTGGATGGCACCTGTCAACAACAGCAAATCTATTAACGAGGGCTGTCATGAAATCCGTCCTCTCTTACTTTCAGTGGAAGACATGAATTTCCTGGACAGGAAGAAAACATGGTCTCTTCCGTGGAGGAAAACATTTCCACTTTTTAAGGTTCTTAGGTGCAGTTATACAAAACCCTTCAAAATAAACTGAAACAAAGTTTATTGAAGACTTGCAGAAATGAAATGGAAAATGTTTATGAAAATCACCATCCAAGTTTTTACCTGTTTTACAGTCTTTATTGCACTTTGACTTTTCATAAGAAAGATTTATAAGCCAAAACAAACTGTCCTTTGACCTAATAAATAACTGAAAAGTTCATTTTCATACCAGATGGGGAAAACAGACCATTTAACTGCTTATTTAGTGCTTTCTTTTTGAAAATTGCTTTTATAGTCATAAAAAAGGACATTTACTGGTACCTATCACATGACATCTCTGCATTTGGTACTTAAAACTATTTTCACAGAAACAATGAGAATGTTATCTCTAAAAGTATACTCATTATTCTTTTATAATTTTCATTGTGAATTGGGTAAAGGTTGACAGAGCCAATCAGATTGTCATCAAACAATTTATACACATTTTGTTTCATGACATTGTTTATATCCCATTTTTTATCCTGACTTTCACATTCCCATTGTCATTCACCTGCATTAATAACACTTCCAGCCTTCTGTACTTTATACTTAGGCAAATGCTGCTCTTTTGAACTAAATCCTTACTAGTTCTAAGGAGTGTGGACTTCCATATTGGTCAGCTTATAGACTTGTTTATTTTTGGGTTGATAATTGCCACGGGAGTGAGATCAATTCCAGACCTGAAGAATAACAATGGCTCTTAGTCTTTGAATGTTCCACCAGTCTCTATATAACCAGTAACTCAGTGTTGTTGTTTTTTTCTTAATCATTTTTGAGTTGTGTTCAACATTCTTCTCCCATTCTATCCATGAACAAGGATTTTATCATGCTTTGATTTCCTAGAATCCCATTATGCTGTAGAAAGGTATGAGAAGCAAGCAAATACTGTTCAGAGTATTAATGAGCACTTTGAGGGTTTATCTTGTAATATTTATCCAGGATTTACATTACTCAGTATATTCTTGAATAGGCATTATACATGTTACCATGTCAAATTAAAATAGATTTTTTGGGAAATACATAAATCCTGAAAAGCATAAACATGGCCATCAAAAAGAGTATAGCTATATCCAGGGTTTCAAAACTTTCTTGAAAAATAAAATGGAAAGATAATGAACTTTTCTATGAATATTTTGAAGACTCCTCAAATACATTTTGATGAGATTTGTGAGATTTAACTATATTTTTACAAATCAATTTAGTTCATTCTTCTTGGATACTCTAGTCTATAGTATGTTGTAATATGATCGTAAATTCTACCTGAATATACAATATAACCCTCCAAAATATAATGGCTACAAAACAATTCTAGTTGACTTCTCACTTGCTTGTACAGTATGTAGAAAGTCTAGGTGAGAGATTGGGAATCCAAGTAAGATAAAATCCTCGATAACTTCAGTCTTTTCTCCATTTATCATGATGTGACCTATTGACCAAGTTGTCAGCATTTTGGTCTTCTTCGCATTGAGTTGTAATCCTTACAGATGGCTACAGTCCTTGTGTCTTTATCAACAAGTGCGTCAACTCTTCCTCACATTCAGCAAGGAAAGGTGTGCTACTTACATATCTCAGGTTATTAATATTTCTTGCTCCGATCCTGATGCTGTATTTTTCTTCAAACAATCCACCTTCCCTGATTATTTGGTCAGTGTATCTATTGCATAAGTAGGATGAGAGGATACAACCCTCGTGCAACGCAATGCAGTGATGGTGCATACCTTTCCTGATTTTAAATCACACAGTTGTCCCTTGCTCCTTCCACACAGCTGATTTTGATTTATGTACAAGTTTTGCATGAGCACAGTGACATATCCTGGAAATCCTATTCTTCTCAATGTTTCCTTTGGAACCTTGCTTTGACCCACACAGTCCAATTCCTTGACATACCCAATAAAGTACAAATAAACATCTTTCTAGTATTTTCTGTTTTGAGCCAAGCGCTATCTGACATCCGCAGTAATATCCCTTATCCCATGTCCTCTTTTGAATCTGCTCTGCACCTATAGCTCCTTGTCAATGTTTGGCTGCACCCGTTGTTGAATTATTTTTAGCAAACATTTATTTTTATGTGATATTAATGATATTGTTCTACAATTTGAACATCCTGTTGTATCATTTTTCTTTGAAATGGGTCCATATCTCTTCCAGTCAGTTGGCCAAGTAGCTTTCAAATTTCTTGATATTATCCCTCCAGTGCTTCATCAGGTTGTTGAAACATTTTGATTGGCATTTCTTCAATTCCTGGATCCTTGTTTTGGCGAATGCTTTCAGTGCAGAATGAACTTCTTCCTTCAGCACCGTTGGTTCTGGCTCATGTGCTATGTTCTGAAATGGTGGTTTTGAATTGTGGTGATGGTGAAGAATATTGAAAGTACCATAGACTGACAAAAAGCCAAATATTTGTCTCAAAAGAAGTATGGCCAGAGTGCTCCTTATAGGTAAATTTGGCCAAACTTCATTGAAAGTATTTTGAATATGTTGTCAGGAAAGACTAATCCCTGAGTCCCTGGAGAAGGACATCATGCTTGGTAAAGCGGAGGGGCAGTGTAAAGGAGGAAGCCCCTCATTGGGATGGATTGATACAGTGGCTGCTACAATGGGTTCAAGCATAGGAATAGTTGGGAAGAGGACACAGGACTGGGCAGGTTTTGTTCAGTTTTGTATAAGGGTTGCTATTGGTCAGAGCTGGCTTTATGGTCCCCAACAGCAACAACTAGCAAGAGAAGTTGGAGGACAGAGGTTATACCATTTGTTCTTATGTTTGAGCTACGATTGAAGTTACGATGTCAATCTGGAATCTTCATCTTTTTCCTTGCCTCTCTACTTTACTATGATGTCCTGGTCCAGGGACTGATTTCTCCTGAGAACATGCTCAAAGTATATGAGATGAAGTCTTGCCATCCTTGCTACTGGGAAGCTTTTTGGCTGTACTTCTTCCAAGACAAATCTGTGGGCTTGTTTGGCAGTCCATAGCACTTTCAATATTCTTCATCAGAACCATCATTCATAGGCATTGATTCATCTTCAGTCTTCCATATTCAATGTCTGACTTTTTCAAGATGAGGAAGCAATTGAAATACCATGGTTTGGGAAAGGGCACCATCATTGTCAAAGTAGAAGACTCACTTTTCAGCACCTTGAAGGTTCTTGTGCAGTAGATTTACCAAATGTAATGCATCGTTTGATCTCTTGACTGCGATGAGTATTGCTGTTGTCACCAAATAAGGAGAAATCTTCAACAACTTCAATGTTTTCTCTGTATATCATGATGTTATCTATTACTTCAGTTGTGAGGATTTCTGTCTGCTTTATATTGAGCTATACTCCAGACTGAAAGGAGCAGACATTGATCTTCATCAGCAAGTGCTTCATGTTCTCCTCACTTCCAGCAAGTTTGTGTCAGCCGCATATCTCACGCTGTTAACAATCCTTCTTCATTCAGTCCTGATGCCATGTTCTTCTTGCTACAATCCAGCTTCTCTGATCTTTTCTCAGCAGAGAGATTAAGTAAATACGAGGAGAGTATGAAACCCTGACACACATCTCTCATGATTTTAAACCATGCAGTGTTCCCTTCCTCTAGTTATACAATTTCCTCTTGATCCTCATACAGGTTTTGCAGGACCACAATTAAGTGTTCTGGAATTCTCATTGTCTTAAGTCTGTCCATACTTTATTAAAGTCCACACACAGTTTATTATGGAATCAACTCGTATTAAAACCACAGTCACTGCCATCCAGCTGATGCCGACTCCTAGAGACCCTACAGAATAGAGTCGAACTGCCCCCGTGAGTTTCAATTTTGAGACTGTAACTTTTTATGGAGCAGAAAGTCCCATCTTACGCTAGTGCAGTAGCTGGTGGTTTGCAATTGCAGATCAAGTGGTTATCATCCCAACATATAACCACTATACCACCAGGGCTCCAAATAAATATAAATATATAGTTCCCCATGATATAGTGTATATTGTTTTATGTAGTTTTCTATGAAAATTAATAGCAAAATCAATATTTCTCTATTCCACAAATGCAGAAATTATATTTAATTTTGAGGTGATTACAGAGTTAATATAATTTTAGAATGAGTAGCATGGTCCATGTGTTTCAAATGACAAAAACAGTCTTTCTGTTTGATCCTACCTAATGGCAGATGCCTTGGGTGTCAACACCTTTTTTTTCCCCAAAAGATATACTGTTCTCAAATTGTTTAAGACATCCATATAGAGAGTAGATGCATAGTTTGGTATATAAAAATAAATATGTAGATATATTACATTCCAACAAAAATACAACTTACTAATTAAATAATATATACATAAAAGAGGATTCTTGAAACTGTTTGGAAAATGATTGTGACAATAGAGGTGTAAATGTGCTTGATACAATTGATGTATAAATTGTTATAGAAGCTGTAAGAGCCCAAATAAAATTATTTATTAAAATATTCGTGAAAAATGTTTATTGTGAAAAAAAATTATGCATGGATTTCATTGTTTTCACATTGAAATGGAATCATACTTACTTATAATGTCTATATAATATCTAGCTTGAGGCACTAAGAAGTTAAGGCACTGTATTTAAAAAGTTCTTACTCCAACAACATGAATTTTGTTAAAATGAAGCAAGAGTAAACATGAAATTCATAGTGGAGATTGGTAGAAGAATGGTAATATCAGTGATGCTTTATGAAAAATTTATGGGGCATAATTTGTCTTAAAGAGGGATGACATGGGGTTGACTATAAGACCTGAAGCAACAGACCATCCACATCAATTAGCAAGGAAAAAACATTACCTTGATTGGGCCCACTTTGAAGACAAATTATTACTAGCAGAAAGAGTAGCCAATAGCTAGACATCACAATTGGCTCAATTTACATCATTCAAATTAAAATAAAGTACACTTTCTCCTTGAGGAGTGCTAAAACTGTTGTGCCCAGATCAGTTGTAAATAAGATCAGAGGTAGAAATTGAGAATTTAAAGACAGGGGATGGAGAATCTGAAGTCCCTTTGGGAAGAATTGTAACAGGAGACAAAGTATGGCGTCACCAGTACGACCCTGAAGATGAAGCACAGTGAAAGTGACAGCTAGCAAGAGATGGATGTTGTCTAATCAAAGCCAAAGCAGACTTCTCAGGAGCAAAGGTCACGACAACAGTGCTTTGCAATGCTCAAGACACTTGGCTTCTTGACTTTCTGAGGAGCCAAAGAAAACAGCATCTGCCTTTTATGAGAGTGCTTTTAGAAACTCAGCAAAAAAGCACACTGGAAATATTTCACTAGTCTTTCTCCAGTACTCCAATCCTCCTGCCCATTCCTTTCATTAAAGAGTGGCAATTTGGGGAGATATCAAAGGAAAATCCCAAGACACCCACCTTTCAGTTCTGATCCAGTTCCTGACTTCATTTTCTCTCCTATTCTTAAAAGAAATCTTTAGAGCCCACCCATTTTTCATTAATCAATAATGTAAAAATAATTGCATTGGTATAATTAAATCCCCAGAACCCTCAGCTATTTAGGCTGAACTAAATCACTGTATCATAATATCTTGAACTTGATGATGCTTTTGTTGAAAAAAACATTTTTGTTTTTATTTTAATTTTTAATTCAATCAGTTTCCCACCGACTGCTTGCAACCCTCTTGTATGCACATTTATATGTGGTATATGCAGTGTTCAGTCTGTTTGTATAAGGTTGCTATGGGTTTGAATCACCTCAATGGTACTTAACCACAACAGTCTGAAGACACATGCATGTGTGTGTGCATGCGTATGTTCATATAAATTATAAAGCACCCCAGAGTGCTGTTGTCTAGACAGTGGACTGGCCACAGGTTGATGGTTTCAAATAAACTTATCTTTTTGGAGGAAGATGGTGTTATCTTTTCCTGTAAAGATTTACAGTTCCATCTATGAAACCATATATTGAGTCATAAAGGGTTCAAATCAACCTCGAGAGCATTTTTTAAAAAAATAAGTGTACATGTATGTTTCCATATGCACCTTCATAAAGTTTCATGATCTGGTCACATTTTTACGCAAACATCATTTCCTTTTGTTTATTGCTTGTTTCCAAATAATTCAGCTAACAAATATATGATATTACATTATTTCTCTTATGTTTTATATATATATATATATATATAACTTTATATCGAATACATATATTCCATTAAAATAGATGTAATATATAAGCAGTTGAACTAAAATGTGTGTGTACTTATGTATATGTGTATATACATGAATCTGTGGACTTATCACAGAAACAATAACATAATACAGAGTAAAGAGAATTGATTCAGAATTAGGAGACCAGGATTCTACTTCTGATTCTTCTGCCAACGAATTCTGAAACCGTCAGAATATAGGTGACACTAAAATGTGTTTGGTTAGCTTTTCTAAAAGATATCTTCACATTATAACCTTATAAAGCAATCTCAATTTAGTGGTTAAATGTGAAAGCAGTAGGCAGGGACAGCCCACACTGTCATTCTAACCATGGGTTAATTAGTTTGTCATGTGTCCTTCTAATTGTATATATTTTATTCTGATCTGAAAAGTATTTGTATCAGGGCCAAACACCTTTGTGGGTTGTTTAGATTCTAAATGTTCCCAATAAATAGCACCTGATTAATAATTATAAGTAATGTTTTCTATATGTACAGCCCAATTATGGAATTTACTAAAAAGTTCAGGATTCAAGCTTATAAGAGTTATAACTTTATTTATTGAGTACTAAAAAATTAGGTAAAAGGAAAAACCCACATGACAGAGATTATTTGAGAAAGACAAATGTACACAGAAGGCAGATGTGGAAATGACTTGCCCAGTTTCACAGCAAATGAGCAGTAAGTGCTTCTATGATTTCCTTCCCTGCCATTGGGGAAGTGGTTGGCACTTACTATCCATTGTCCTTTCTCTGACATCTCCCTCGTTCTAAATTGCACACTGTAGTGGCTAAAATCAGGATCTCCAAGGAAAGAATAAATTGCCTCTGTTTATTTCTTCCATCAATCAGGCAGAGCAATAGGCTATTTCTTCAAACCCGGGAAACATGTGCAGCTCAGTTCAAGCCCTAGTGGTTGGAGAGCATCCAATCTAAGAGCACAGCCAGCACAATTTGAAGACTGGAGTTTATCAAAAGTGATTGTACTCATTTTGAAATTTTAATTGTCATCTGTCCTTCTGACTCCTGGCAACATGCAAGTGTTCTTTTTAGAAGTTATAAATCCATCCAAATGGAGATAAAAGTCCTAGTCTTAGTGCCATCTCCTGAACAGGTGTGCAAGATCCCACGTGCCTTCTTTCACTTACTCTACTGTGAATAATACAAATAAAAACCTTCATAGTATTCATGTTTCCATCTAAATATGACTCGTAGAAGAACTCAATATTAAAATAATCCTGTTGTTTTCTTGGCCGGAGTGTAAGAATGTTATGTATTCTAGAAATTAGATGCATGTCTCTATAGCAGTGATTCTCAGCCTTCCTAATGCTGCAACCCTTTAATACAATTCCTTATGTTATGGTGACCCCCAACCATAACATTATTTTCATTGCGACTTCATAACTGTAATTTTGCTACTGTTATGAATCAGGTGACCCTGTGAAGGAGTTGTTTGACCCCCAAAGGGGTTGCGACCCATAGGTTGAGAACCACTGTTCTATATTAACAAGATTTCACTTTTGAAGTGTTTTAATCCCTTACAGCACAGCCATTTTATTAAATTAAGAACTATGATTAACAAAGCCTACGTATAAAATGCAAGGTCACTGTCCCATTAATCTCTCATTAATCTAATCCTACTTTCCAGAAAATTGTCAAACAATTTCTATAGTTGGTGCTCATGTTTTCTGAATGCTATAATTTATTGCTGCTTTTGGTATATTATCTTTAGTTTCTTCATCAATTTTCATAACAAGTAGCGATTATGTTCACATATGCCATGAATTCCAACAATAAACCTGCACTCAATAAAGTTCTATCTCTATTTAATTATTTTTTAAATGACATAATTCTATATACCTTTACTGTATATTATATTTATTTTCTTCTTTTTATCTCTCTCATCACTTTTTAAGTGTTCGATCATTGGTCATATTGTGTTATTGATAATTATTCCCTGGTGTTCTAGATCACTATAGCATTAAGGTTTACATACTTCATTGATAAATAAAGAAGTAGACACTAACAAACAAGAAGGAACATACTATGGCTTATTGTACCTTAATAATCAAATATTTTTGTGGTTAAATGCCATCAAGTTGGTTCAGACTCATAGCTACTGATGGAAACACTGCCCAGTCCTGTGCCACCATCACAATTATCGCTTGGTTTGAACCTATTTTTGTCACTACTGTATTCCTCCAGCTGATTGAGTGTCATATTCTTCTTATTGACACTCCATTTTACTGAGCATAATGGTCTTTTCCAGAACTGGTCCTTCCTGGGAACATGCCTAACGTACACGAGAGTAAGTCTTGCCAACTTCACTTTTAAGAATCATGGTGGCCATACTTCTTTCAAGAGGGATTTGTTCCTTACTAAACTTATGTAATTGTTGTTGGCGGTGTTAAGTGCCATCATTTTGCTCATAACGCACCACAGTCCTATATATAACACAGTGAAACATTGCCTGATTCAGAGCATTTCTTCACAATTGTTATGTTTTAGTTTATTGTTGCAGCCATTGTGTCAGTCTATCTCTTCCAGGGTCTTCCTCTTTTTCACTGCCCTCTGACAAGTACGATGTCCTTTTCCAGAGACTGCTTTTTCCTGATGACATGTCCAAGGTACATGAGATGAAGGTCCCCATTCTCTCTTATGAAGAACATTCTGGCTGTACTTCTTCCAAGAGCCATCTATTTACTCTTTTAGCAACCCGTGGTACCTTCACTATTCTTCACCAGCTATCTAATTCAAATGCATTGATTCTTTGCCAGTCTTCCTCCTCAGTATCCAACTTTCATATGTATGGGAGGTGAATGAAGATATCATGGCATGGGTCAGGCACACATTAGTCACCAAAGTGATATCCTTGCGTAGCAAAAATGAAAGAGATCGTGTGCAGAAGATTTTCCCAATGGAATATGTAGTTTGATTCAGTGACTGCTGCTTTCATGACCATTGATTGTGGATCCAAGCAATATGAAGTCCTTCACAACTTTTATGTCTGTTATGTCTGTTAATGTCTTCTGCCTTTTGAAATGTATTATTCATGTTTTTCTTGTTGAGAAATTGCCTTTCTTATAGATTTTTAGAGACTACTCTTTGATCCGATATAACATTGCTATTTTTCTCCTCGGTTCTTGAGTTCTCTCTTTAATCCTTTGATGAAGTCTTTTGTTGTACATAAGTGTCCTATTTTCAGAAAGTCCCAGCTATCTATCAGGTTTCTTCTGTGTACATTCTTCTGTATCTTTGGCACTGTGTTTATGCACCAAGGATTGACAAATTTGGAAACAAAGAGGAAGGAACAGTAGTTGAAATTTATGATGTTGGTAATTTAAATTAAGCTCGAGATCACATGATAGAATTGTTCAAGACCAATGACTTCTTCATCGCAAATACCTTTTTTTATCCAATAACATAAGAGATGACTACACAGTAGAACTTCCTAGATGGAATACTGTACACAGAAATCAAATAAACTATCTCAGTGTAAATAGATTAGGAAAAGATCACTAGCATCAGCTAAAACATGACCAGAACCCAACTGTGGAACAGACATTTAATTGAGGACATGTAATAAGGGATAGTATTGTAGACACCAGATGGATCTTGGCTGAAACAGAGAATATAAGAAGGCTGCTTAGGTGTGTTGGATTAACTATGCAAAGAATTAGACAGTGTGTACCCTCACTATGGATAGCCTTGAGATGAAATTCCCTAACACTTCACTGCGCTCTTGCAGAACCTGTACCTGGTTCCAGAGATAGTAGTGTGAACAGAACAAAGGATTACAAGATGGGTAAACCACAAGAAAGGTGTGTGTTGGTGTTGCATCATTTCACCATACTTATTCACTGTATAAGATGAGCGAATAATCAGGAAACCTGGATTCTGTGAAGAAAAATATAGTATCAGGATTCTAGGAAGGCGTAGGAAGGCTCATCTGTGATAAGCAAATGACACAACCTTGCTTGCTGCACTCGCTGATGAAGATCCAGGACCGCATCCTTCAATCTGGGTTACAACTCTAATGTGAATAATACAAAAATACTCCCAACTGAACCAACAGATAGCATTATGGTTAACACACACACACACACACATACACACACACAGGCAAAACGATTGAAGCTGTCAGGGATTTATTCTCGCTTGCATTTAGAATCAATGGTCATGGAAGCAGCAGTCAACAGGTCTAATGATGCCCCTAACTTCTTTAAAGTGTTGAAAAGCAAGGATATTACGTACTTTGTGGACTAAGGTGCACCTGACCCAAGCCATGATATGTGCAGTTGCTTCATATGCAGGTGAAAGTTCAACATAAAATAAAAAAGACTGAAGAACAATCAATGCATTTGGAATATGGTGCTGGCAAAGACTATTGAAAGTACCACATGCTTCCAAAAGAACCAACAAATCTATCTTGGAAGAATCACAACCAGAATGCTCCTTAGGGGCAAGACTTTGTCTCATATACTTTGGGAATGTTATCAGGAGAGATTCAGTCCCTGAAAAAGGACCTCATCCTTGGTGAAGCAGAGAGGCCCGGTAAAGGGGAAGACGCTGGACAAGAATGGACAGAGTGGCTGACATCATGCACTTAAACATAGGAACGGTTGTGAGGAAGGCGCAGACAGGGTCGTGTTTCCTCTGTTGTACACAGGGTCACTATGAGTCAGAACTAACTCAGTGCCATCTAACGAACGTATTAGGGCCCTAAAGTCAGTCCTGCTATCTCCTTGATCTTTATGGTGTTAAGATTGACCTATGGACGTTTAATCCGTATTGAGTTCCCTTTTGTATGTGGGATTAGGTCTTGGTTCTGTTTCATTCTTCTGCTAATGGAAATTCCATTTAGGTGGATGCATTTATTTCTGGGTTATCTATTCAGTTCCACTGTTCTGCAAGTCTATCATTGCACCAGTGTCGGGCTATTTCCCTCTCCCTCCTTACAGTTTTATTGGCTTATAATTCATATATCATACAATTCAATAGTTCAATCTTATCAGGAAGAGTAGTGTAATTATCATCACAATCAGTTTTAGAGCATTTTATTCATTCTTTTACAAATTATTATTAACTCCCCTTCTGCTCCTCCCCATTCCCCCCCCCACCCCCCAACCTCCCAGTCATACCACCAAGGAGCCATTTATCCAGTTACTATCTCTATAGATTGACTTTTTCTGAATTTCATATACTATATCTATAGATTGCCTTTTTCTGAACATCAAGAAACAAAAACCCTACAAAAATAACAAAGTAAAACAGATAGAACACTCATACAAAAAGAAAGATGACATCATTAAAAACTAGAACTAATTTAGATGGATCATAAGGGAGATCAAATAATAGGGCACTAAATTTTAATCTGTCTCTTCAACAATCCACTTTCCAATGTCTTCATGTTAGCAAGGCTATTTACAGTCCTAGTTCATGGTCAGAGGGGATTCACCAAGATCTTAATCCATACATATTTATCCACTCTTTTTTTTTCTTTGACTAAAACAGCTTTAAAATAGGCTGGTTTGTCTACTCTGGCTGTGTAATATAGTTTGAGGTTGGGAAGCATGAAGTATACTACTTCATTCTTCTCAAATAGTGCTCTGCTTGTCCTAGGTTTCTTTCCTCTCCACAGAAAGGTGTCAATAATTTTTCCCCATTATTTAAAAAATGACACTGAGATCTGGATTAGTGTTGTATTATTTACTAGGTTGCTGTGGACAGATAGCTTAGATATTTTCACAAGATTCCTTCCTAAGTATTAGGATGGAACATCATTCAATTTATATATTTCTATTGTTTTTTTGTAGTAGTGTTTTGCAGTTTGCGTTGTACCCGTTTTTGTTTTGATGGCTTGGTTTATTCCTAAATATTTCATCTTTGGGTTGGCTATTATAAATGGTATTGTTATATAGACTTCCTTTTCAGAGCATTCTTTGATAGAATACAAGAATCCAATTGAATTTTGTATGTTGATATTGTATCCGGCCTTACTGCCAAATCTTTCAATGATTTCCAACAGTTTCATCATATTTGTGGTTTTCTATGTATAGATTAATATCATTTGCAAATACAGTTTTACTTCTTCTTTGCCAACTTGGGTGTATGTAATTTCTTTTCGCCACCTGATAGGTCTGGATTGGACTTCCAGCTCAATATTGAATAAGATAAAGATCATCTTGGACTAGTTGCCAGGAACCCTGGTGGAATAGTGGTGACGAGTTGGACTCTGATAAACAGTCAGTCTCAGAAATTCACAGGGGTAGTTCTGCCCTGTTCTTTGGGGTCACTATGGGTCTGCCTCTTCTTGATGGCAGTGAATTTAGTCTTTGCGTATTGTGTAGTTATCATTAGCATAAGGAATGTGTGATAGGTAGGTTAATTGTGCCAACCTGGCCAATAAGAACATGTGGGATTAATAAGGTCTCAGTTAAATGGCTCAGCAAGACCTGCCCCTCGCTCTCTTGCTTTCTGGTGATTGGACCAGCATGTGGCTACTTTAGTTAGTTCTCTGCTTCAACTTGTGAGCTACACTACCTTTGGGACAGTCAACCCATGGATGGTGTCACTAGAGCATGAGGTTCCTTTGAGACCTACTTTGCCACGCTGCTGGTATGTATATCTCTTGAGCTTGAGATCTGGTGGATTCTGTCATCTTGCCTTGATTGAGTTTGATATCCCATTGGGACCTTTTCACCAAGTTCCCGAGCTGCTGACTGTTGGTGACCTGCCCTGCTGTTTGCTTCCTGTGGTCAGATTGTGCCTGCATTGCCCGAGTGAAGACTCTGATCTGCTTCCTTAACTTTGGACCCAGCAGCCCTTGTGAGTTGAACTGAGCCCTCTGTTCTGCTGTGTGGACTAATTAGCCGTTATATTCCTTCATGCTGTATAAATCTATCCAGATATCTGTATAATCCTAAGTGTCCTGGTTTTGTTTCTATGGAGATCCCTGCCTAACACAGAATGCGTTCTCTGTCTCCTGATTGAGTCAGATGTGTACCTTTGGCTTGGTATAAATGGCTCTTTTCATGTTGACAAATTTATTTTCTTTTCCTATATTTCTGAATATTTTTATCAGGGTTGGGTGTTGGATTTTTGTCAAATGTCTTTTCTGAATCAATTGGTATGATTATTTAGTTCTTGCCCTTTGTTTTATTTATATTGTTGATTCTATTGATTGTTTTTCTAATACAGAACTGTCCTTAAATACCTAGGATGAATCCCACTTGCTCATGTTTATTTTTTGTTTTTGTTTTTGATATCTTGTTGAATTATACTGGCTATGATATTTGGGGATATATTGAATATATTGTCTTTTAATTTTCAATTCTGGTTATTTTGGATTCATAAAATGAATATGAGAGTTTGATGTTTCTTTATATATACTAGAATTTTTTGTGTAAAATTGGTGTCAAATCTTTGCTGAATGTGTGGTAACATCCCCTGGTACAACTGTCTACACCTGGGCTTTATTTAAATTGCAAGATTTTTAATGACCCGATCTGTTTCTTCTTTAGTAATCAGCTGGTTGAGGTTTTCTGCATCATTCTTTGATAATTTATGATAGGAATGTGTGATAGTCTGCTCCACTGAGGAGGAAAAATTACATTTAAAAAAAGGCACAAAGGGAAAATGTTCCATGTGGACTCTGTTACCCCAGTCCACTTGGGAAGGTGTAAGCCTATGCCCTCTCAGAGCATCCAGGACTCCTGAGAAATTAGTTTGGCTCAGTCCCCATTCCGATTGTTTGGTGGGAAAGGTGGGGTGGTATATCCACTCACTGTCCCGTCTCTGATCTGCACAAACAGCTCTAAATGTGTGGATATTTCCAGAGTGTTTTGATCAGTCCATTTAGCTTTTAACTTTTTCATCTGATCATCCAGGCACTTGGTTTTTATTTCTTACTTTGGGTTTTCCTAATATTTTTAGAGTGAGTCTACAGGGCATCTGGCTAAGGTGGTTATCTTAGTCTAGAACATTTGCTTCTTGAATTTGGAAGCATGTACCATTCCTTACCTATGTACCATTCCTTACCTATCTTAGAACTAAGAAAGACAAGAAAGGCAGAAAGAGAGAAGAGGGAGATGTAGGGCAGACTAAGCATGGTCACATATAGAACTCGTAGAGAGCATGGCTTTGCTGTTTTAGTGGAGTGAGCATTTAACAATGAATTTTCGAATTAAGTATATTTATTCAGCCTTTTAATGTTTCTTAGTAGCACAAAGATTTAAAAGCTCAATCCCAAACTAAAAGACTACTCAGTCAAACCAACCCAAAAGGGGGAAAAATCACTTTAGACTATTTCTTTATTTTCATCTCCCCACTAATTCTTATATAAATGAATTATCTAATGGTAGTTTTATATTAAATTATGCCTCTTTTCCTTTTCTTCATTAAGTTCAGCTATGGTAGGTTTGGGCTTTGTGTTCCCAGGTTGCAGAGCCCCTCCCAAGTTTTGTGAAGTTTGTTAACTTCTTCAACTACTTCATCAGTCCATCAGCATTGACCCATCATCAGTCACCACATCCATCAAGTGGATTCTGAATCACAGCAATCCTATAGGACAGATTAGTGCAGAGCCTGTGGACTCCCAAGGCTGTAATGTTTACAGGAGCAGAAAACTGCCTCTTTCATCTGCAGATCAGCCAGTGGATTCAAACGACTGACCTTGTTGTTAGCCACCCAGCCTGTAGCTCAGTCTTCTACCAGAGGTGACTGTAAAGAGAGATCTGGCATTTTGCTTCTCGAAGCTCACAGACGTGAAAACTTTATGGCACAATTCTACTCTGCACATGGGATTTGCCGTGATTCAAAACCAAGTGGATGATGACTAAATTGATTATTTATTTTATTTGCCATTTAGTTTGGGTTTGAAACCCATACCTGGTCAGAGCTGTCATTAATTAAGCATCTTTTCAACCGGAAATACACCATAGCTGAACCCAACTAGGGGGCGGGGGCGGGGGGAGTGAAGAAAAGAGGCATGCTTTAAATATTAAGCTACCAATTAAATAATTCATTTAGAGGCGTATTAGTGGAAGGGCGAGAGGTTCATGGTGTTGTCTAAAGTGATGCGACTTTCACATGAAATAAAACGCTTCATAAAGAAATACCTTCTTTGAAGCATTTTCCATTTTATGTTTCATGTGTATATGAAAATGCTTTCGTCGTGTATGTACTTCTGCCATCAGCACCATCGTAGGGATCGTCTCTTTTTGTGTGAGTCTATTTCTTGGCACTCTCAGCTCTTCTTCACAATATGGACTGATTGAATGCACTTCCTTGTCCAACTTTTTAAATCAGGTTTGGATCATCTCCCTAGTTTTGTCAAGTTTGTCAATTACTTCAAGTGCATCATCAGCCTCTATCAGCATCAACTCATCAGTCACCATACCCATTGTCTTCTTTTCCATCTTCAGTTTTCAGATTTTCATAAAACTCATTTGCTTAAATTATGATCAATTATCTTACTTTGATACTATTTTATGAGATCAGGAAAAAAACATTTTAAATGTGTGATTTACCTCACCATCTAGAAGTTGATGCTACAAAGAATAGGAATGCTATGATTTTAAACATTCAAATAATTTTACTTCACATAATAAATAAATTATTGTACACAATTCTAATATGCAAGTAGTCCTTGACTTATGATCATTTCATTTCAATGAATCCATTGTAGGTCAGTTCTGACAAAAGTTGAATACCTCAGTTTTTATTAGTTTTCTTTTTGATTTCCTTAGATTAAAAGTAATCCAATTTTTACTTATCTTTGTGTATAGAGAATGAAAGAATTACTTATAAATTCGCCGATGCATTTTAATACATATGCAAAAAATATACAAACCTAAAAATGTACATCAAAGATTAACAAGTGTACAAGATTGGTATTTTGTCAGCTGAGGTAATACCACCACTTGTGACAGTTTTTGTATCATCTACACTATACTTGGGACTGGGAATGGAGCTTCTAGAGAGGAAATTAGTGTGAATTCTCAGTAAAGTTCTTTTCTTTATCTTTATATATTTCACAGTAACACATTACTGCTTCCTGAATCTACCCTCTGACTGAAGCAAATTTTTATGCAGTTTGGAAATAGCTTTTGCCAATCTTTTTGCTGTAAAATTTTTGATCAATCTCTTCTTCCTCTCCATCATGATTACTCTCTTTCCTTTTCAAATCCAGTAGGTGCCAATCTAACAATCCTTCCTTTTCATGTGATCTAAGAGGTATTACGCATCTATTTCTTATCAGTGGTCTCAAGTTCTAAAAACAATACACTTGCTATAGAGACAATTTTCCCCAGTGCTTTGTTCCATCATATTATCTTGAACAAATGCTTGGGAAGTATTCATATAACGCAGTAATTTTCCCATATCTCCTCCTTCATTTGCCCATAATTTCTTCCCAGGAAGATGCAATGTTTTAAATACACTGATGGTCATTAATGTGGTTCACTGGAAGTCACATGTCATGTAAGCCTGGAAATGCATGTTAGCCAAAGGGTCCTTGATGGTGCAGCACATTAGCATGATTTGATTGCTAACTGAAAGTTTGCCAATTCAAACCCATCGGTCACTCTGAGTTAGAGGGAGGTGAGAGTCTGCTTCCATTACTATGACAGCCTTAGGAACCCTATGAGGTAATTCTACTCTGTCAACAGTGGGTTTGATTTGACTTATGAATACAGGTGAAAAAGAGATATGCCATGCTTTGCATTGGAACACATGCTCTCCCTTCAATTAATATTTATTATCACTTTGAACAGTTTATCACTCATTTAGCTTTTCTTTTTACGCAGCTTAGATTCTGCAGTTTGCCCTTATAATATCAGCCCTATATATACCTGCAAACCCTTTACCCTTCTGCCACCATCTGACTTCCTTTGCAAAACTGAATTCCAGTTAAAGCAAACCCGTCTGCTCTCTGCCCATGCTCCTACAGCAGAATGTAGTATAATGATGAAAATATATCCATATTGAACTGTCTTATTTTAAACACTGGATCGTGATTCTCAAGTGACCGTGCAGTACTTTGTGGCGATGGCATTAGATTTGTGTTGTCATCCATGTGCTACTAGGAACACTTTTTTTACTTCCTATTATTCCCTTGTTTTTCTTTGAAAGAACCAGAAGAGTATTATTGTCTTATGTTCTCCTTGGCTCAGTTTTAAATTTACAGGTATCCCTGTGTCTTTGTGTACATTCTCTATTATCAACTTTCCAGACCAAAAACAAGCCTATCTTTCCTCCTATCTATTATCAAAATCCATAGGCCCCCTAATTGTCATAGCTTCTTGCTTGCTCAGGAAATTTACTGATACAATCATCACTTTATTTTCCAAAATCATGTTTTTCCAACATACTAGCTTTTTCTATTTAGCATAAAATCATGTGATTTTATTTACCCACTAATTTTTTTAATATCCTGTCTAGAACAGCACATTTTCATTAACCCTCTCATTCTTTTCTTAGCAACATTTGCATGATAAATTGTCTGTGGTCCTTTCCTGTTTCTTACCTCATGTTCTCCGGTCCACTCGTGAAAGCAGACCTTTCATGAGAACCTATGGACAACCTTGAGAAGAATGGGAATTAGAAGACTTCATTGTGCTTCTGCTGAACTTGTACGTGTACCAACAAGCAGGTGTACGAACAGAACCAGGGGTGTTTCATGGTCTAAAGTGAGGAAAGGTATGGGACAATATTGTATCCTCTCCCCATACTTATTCAATAGATATGATGAGCAAATCAATAGAGAAGCTGATTTAGATGAAGAAGAATGAGGCATTAGGATTGGAGGGAGGCTTATTAACAACCTGAGATAGGCAAAATACACAACCTTGCTTGCTGAAAGGGAGGAGGATTTGAAGCACTTTCTGAGGTCTATCCATAATTTTTTAAAAAATTGTTTTATTAGGGGCTCGTACAACTCTTATCACAATCCATACATACATCAGTTGTGTAAAGCACATTTGTACATTCATTGTCCTCATCATTCTTAAAACATTTCCTCTCCACTTAAGCCCCTGGCATTAGGTCCTCATTTTTCCCCTCCCGCCCCGCTTCCCCCTTCCTCATGAGCCTGTGATAATTTATAAATTATTATTTTGTCATATCTTGCCCTTCACCCACTTTTCTGCTGTCTGTCCCCCAGGGAGGGGGTAACATATAGTTCCTTATAATAGGTTCCCTCTTTCCAACCCACTCTCCCTCTGCCTTCCTAGTATCGCCACTCACACCACTGGTCCTGAAGGGATCATCCACCCTGGATTCCCTGTGTTTCCAGTTCCTATCTGTAACAGTGTAATCCTCTGGTCTAGCCAGACTTGCAAGGTAGAATTCGGATCATGATAGTGGGGGTGGGGAGGAAGCATTTAGGAATTAGAGGAAAGTTGTATTTTTCATCGTTGCTACAACGCACCCTGACTGGCTCGTCTCCTCCCCATGGCCCCTCTGTAAGGGGATCTCCAGTGGCCTACAAATGGGCTTTGGGTCTCCACTCCGCACTCCCCCCATCATTCACTGTGGTAAGATTTTTTTTGTTCTGATGATGCCTTATACCTGATCCCTTTGACACCTGGTGATTGCATAGGCTGGTGTGCTTCTTCCATGTGGGCTTTGTTGCTTCTGAGCTTGATGGCCACTTGATTACCTTCAAGCCTTTAAGACCCCAGACACTATATCTTTTGATAGCCGGGCACCATCAGCTTTCTTCACCACATTTGCTTATTCACCTGCTTTGTCTTCAGTGGTTTTTATCAGGAAGGTGAGCATCATAGAATGCCAATTTAATAGAAGAAAGTATTCTTGCATTGAGGGAGTACTTGAGTGGAGGCCCAATGTCCCTCTGCTACCTTAATACTAAACCATTCGGTACCAATCAATGTCAAGAATACTAAAATCCTTTAGTGATATATGACATCATGATCAATCAAGAAAAGGTGGAAGTTGTCAAGGAGTTTGTCTTTCTGGGATCCATCAATACTTATAGAAGGAGAGATTAATAGATGTGTGGCATTGGGTAAATTTGCTGCAAAATACCTCTTTAGAGTATTTAGGTGCAAGGATATTGCTTTAAAGACTATGGTGCACCTGACCGAAGCCATGGAATTTTCAAATATCTCATAAACCTGAAAGTTGGACATTGAATAAGGAAGACAACAAAGAGTCAATGTGCTTGAATTGTGATACTGGTGACAAATATTGACAATATGAACTGCTAAAAGGACTAACAAATCTATATTAGATGGAGTATGGTCAGAGTGCTTTTTTAGGGGCAAGGATGGTGAGACTTTGTCTTACAGATTTTAGTCTCATTTTCAGGAAAGACCAGTCCCTGTAAAAGGACATCATGCTTGGTAAAAGAGAAAGGTAGTGAAAAATAAATCCCTCAAGGAGCTGGATTGACACAATGGCTATAACAATGGGCTTAAGCATAGGAACCATTGTGTGGATGATGTAAGACAAGGCAGTGTTTTGGTCTGTTGTACATAGGTAGTTCTGGGTAGGAACCTCCTTGATGGCACTGCACAAGAGCAACAGTGTTTTCTATGTGTTAGAAGGAAGGACAAGACCATGGTTTGACAAAGTAGAAGGTTAGATCAAATGGGGAGATGGATTGACACAAGAGGGTGGGTCACTGTGACTCAAAGCCCACCATGTATGCTACTAAATATAGACTGCACCTTCCAAGTCAAGGTGTTTTCAATGACTTCACATGTACGTGAAAGCTGAACTGTGAGTAAAGAAGATTGGAGAATGTTTCATGCATTTCATTTACAGTACGAGGTTTAGGCATCAGATATATGGGACTGGAGAAGACTACTGCAAGTACTCTGGGCTGCCAAAAGAATGAACCAGTCTACTTCAGAGGAAGTCCAATTGCAATTACTTATTAAATGAGTATCCTTGGGTACTACGCTATTTTTAAATCTTGTAATAAAATCAGATACCAATACTTTCTGATCCTCTACCACAATGTTTTTCTTGTAGCAATTTGTTTTGATTATACCTGGTGGAAATAAAACAGTTTTATCAAGATATGGTACAACTGAAAGAAATAAAATGGAATCTATTGTTGAGATGGAACTGTCTTAGTCTAGTCGTTTGCCTGGTTCCAAGAGATATCCTATACCTTAGCTCTTGTCACCCATATTTTAAAATTTCCCCGAGAAACCCAGTGAATTCTCTAGTGTGCTGTGGGTTACCACAACACATTATTCAGGAATTGTTGACTTGTACAATACATATGAAAATATTTAGGGGAAATTTTCACTTCTTTTGAAATATACTTAGAGTCACTTCTTTAGAAATAAAATGAAGAATTACATTTTCTGAAATGCGTATAAGGCCAGAGCCAAAAGTAGGCCCAATTAGCATCTAATTCTCTGAATTTTCTCCGTACATGAAGCCAACGAAACAAGCTACAGGCTTTAGCGGAGGAAGATGGAAAAGTCCGTACAATCTCCAGGTGGTGGTGGCACTTGTTTCTCCGCACCGACTCGCCTTGTCCACTGAATGCCGCGGATCACCATGCGGGTTTGTTCCCTAACCTTGATTAAGGAAGGATTCTGTTTGCTCTGTAAATGGGTCTATCGGCTATTTCTAAAAATCAGCTGGGCAACTACATGACTATATTTTCACATTCTGGTTCCTTTGAAATGTGAGTTCCTATGATCAATCAAGGTACACAACCAAAACTTTAATTTGCTTACTAATCTGAATGAAAATGAGTCTTAATTGCCTCCTTAAGCCAGCTTTGCAGAGTCACCCATATTCTATGATAAAATGCTAGCCAAGAGTATTCTCAAATTCATTGTCAACAAGTCAATTTTGACTCATGTTTAGACTCTGTACCAAAAATAATTGTCCAATGTGCAATCATTCCATGCACCATTACTGAGCTGCCAGGGCTCCTTCAAACAAGGGTGTCTGCATCTGTATTTTTCTGTCACTCACATTCAGAATATTCGATGCAAACCAAGTAGTTAGTCATGAAGTATGTGGGCCACTAGTTCACCTGCAATTTCTATCAAACCCCATGCATTATTTTACGACAGTAAGGTCAAGTGTGGGGCTGCTAACAGTAACGTCAACAGTTCGAAACTACCACATGCTCCTCAGGAAGAAAGGCGAGGTATTCTATTCCTTGAAACAGTCACAGTCTTACAAACCCACTGGGTTCTACCTGTCCGATATGGTTGCTATAAGTTGGCACCTGCTTGATGGCAGTAAGTTTTGAGAGTTTATCAATTATTCCATTGATTAATGTAATTAGCATCTTATTCATTTGCATATGTTATTATAGTTCTGGGAAGTCAATATGGTATATAATATTTGCTCTTGTTAGTTCAAAATCTGGTATAATAGGCAGAAACAATTAGTTCTAATGAAATATGAAGAATGGTATAAGATACTAAATTTTAATACAAAAGACAATGAGCAGTATATTTATGGAGTTCAGAGAACAGTTCAAAAACAAGAGGATAATTAAACCAAAGGAGAAAAAATCTGCCCATGAAGAAAAGTCAATAATAATTACATACAGGAAGATAGCAGTCGTAAGTATAGTAAGGACCGGCAAGTTCACGATATTTCCAGGAAGGATTACACAGCGAGGTGTGTTGGAATTCAAGACCCAAGAAAAGATAATGATAAAAATCACTTTAGAATGGTATGAATGAATGAAGCGAGTCTTAGCAGGGTTAAGGATCATCTGTGTCGCAGAGTGTTTTGTCCATTGCGTCCAGTGATCGGCATGACAGTATACAATTACCCTAAAGGGTTTCCTCAGCTGTAACCGTTAACGAGCTGTGGCGGCATTGAACTGGGAGCACAAGCTTGGTGCTTCCAATCTACTGACTGCTCCAAAGGAGAATGGTGAGGCTGGAGAAAGGAAACCGTCGGAACTCATGAAGGTTTACAGTTTCTCAGGCTCTGTATAAGGCGGCTGTGAAGAGGGATGAACTCACAGACAATGGTTGTCATTTTGTTTGGTTTTGCGTCATCTCTATGGCGCCGGGATATACTTTCTCCCCACGGAGACGCTCACCTTTTCCAACCCAAACCCTTGAGTTAGCAGTTTGAGGCTTCTCTCAAAAAAAAAAAAAATCCTTGAAAAGTTGTGTACTTCTGGGTCTTTGTGTACAGTAATTATTGAGGATGGGCTCAAATAAAGTTTTTGAGTAGTGTCTTAATGATAAGAATTGACTGTATTTGAACTCTAATGATTATGTGTTCCTAGGAATTTATTTAATTTTTGAAATGTTAACTTACGATATAAAATTTGGATGATGTCAATCTTGAACTCCACATTAAAAATTAACTGAAAGAATGCTTTTAAGATCATCTGTTCGATTTAAAATTCATTAAACTGTACCACTTGACATTTTCACAATAATATTTTAATTTTCTCTTGGCATATTCCTTAAGGCAGTGCTAGTACATTCTAATAACCACTAGAATAGAAAACTGACATAACTAGAGAAGATGTTGTAATATTAAAAGGCTCTGTGGGCAAAATATTGAATTATGAAGGATATGCTCCGAAACAAAAATAATTAGCCAATGTTCAATCCTTTCAAGCATACGAACCTTTTGTACTGAAGAAAGAAGTCCAAGTTGCATTGATGACATCAGAGATAACAGCGTGGCAGGAGTTAACAGAACACCAATCTGCGGACTATGTAGCTATTTTCCAAATTCCTTTGTACAGAAAAGCAAATGCTTCTAGCACTTAATCAGCATGTTCAGTAGACTGGAAGAGATTCATGCTCATGCACATTCGAAACAGAGGTAAGGCAACCGAATGAATATAGTCTCAAGCAATATCATTAAGATCACATGGAAGTAGCATTTTACTGAAGGTAACTCAGAGCAACCACAGCATCGCATCCATAGGGAACTGTCAGAAAGTCAAGCAAGGTGCTAACGAAGACCTGGCACAAGGGATATCAGGGCTGTGGTTTTGAACCTCTGACCTGGTGGTTTGCAGTATAACACATAATACATTATGCCACCAGGATTTCTGTAGACCAAGATGCAATTATTTGAGTAGAACAAGTGGATGTTGTGTGCTTTAAAATCAGGAAAAGGGTGTGTGCGGGCTGTATACTTTCACCGTATTTATTCAATCTGTATGATGAGAAAATAATCTGTAAACTGGACTATATGAAGAAGAATATGGAATCAGGATTATAAGAAGGATCATTAACAAGTTGTGAGATGTAAACAATACAATGTTGCTTTGAGAAAGATGGGGAGGCTTGAAGCCTTAATTAATGAGATCAGTGACTTCAGCCTTTAATATTGATTATTCAGTGAAAAGAACACCCAAATCCTCACAACTGGACCAAATAACAGCATCATGATAAATGAAGAAAATATTGACGTTTGGAAGGATTCATTTTCCTTAGATCCACAACCAGCAGTCATGGAAGCAGAGGTCAAGAATACAAAGGATTCATTACATTGTGCATATCTGTTGCCTAAGGCTTCTGTAGACTGTGAAAGAGCCAGGCTGTTATTCTGAAGATTAAAGCATATGGTATCCACTCTATGGTATTTTCATTCACCTCATAGGCACAAGAAGGCTGCACAGCAAGTAAGGGACACTGGAGAAGAATTGATGCATTTGAACTATGGGATTGTCAAAGAAGGTTGATTGTGCCATGGGCTGCCATGAGAACAAAAAGATCTGTTTTAGAAGAAGCTTGGCCAATCTGCTTCTAGAAGCCAGCATGATGAGATATCAACTCACGCACTTTGGATATGTTATCAGGAGGAACTAGTTCCTGGTAAAGACCAACATGCTTGGTGAGGCATAAGCATGGCGAAAATGAGGAACACCATCAAAGAGATGGATTGCTACCATGGGTGCAACAATGGGTTTAAGTATAACACTAATTGTGAGGACAATTTACAACTGAGAAAGGTTGCATTCTGTGGTATATGAGTTGGAACTGTCTAGAGGGCACCATTTAGTAATAACAATGACAACAGAAGAGGAAATTGCTTTTTGAGTTTGTAGATTTATAGTGTATCCATTTTAGTGACTGCAAAGAACTTGAGAGACTGTGCGCAATCTAGAGTTATCTACTGTTATGTCCAAGTTCAAGTGGAAAAATGCTATTTTGATAAAACTCAATACTCATTGCCATTCAGCCAATGTAACCTTATATGACAGGATAGAACTGTCCCTGTGGGCTTCTGAGACTGTAACTATTTATGGGAAGAGAAGCACTGTCTTTCTCCCTCAGAGCGGCTAGTGGTTTTGTACTGTTGATGTTGCAGTTAGCCGCCCAACACACAACCACTATGCCACCAGGACTCCTAGAGAAGTTAAACATCTAAAGTATCAAAATGCAAAACTGCAAAATGTTAAATGCTTTCTTTCAGGATTAAGCATATATGTCATGCACTCGTTGAACAAAGAGAAGCGTGATGTGATGGATACACTAGAGTAGTACTAGCATAATACTTTAAATTTTATTCCAAGCTATAGAAAAACTCCTAACTTCACCAGCTTTTACACTGCCCATAATCATATAAAAGACCTGTCCTTGGAGCCTCTGGCTGGTACAAATGACTAATGTGCTCAACTGCTAACCCAAATGTGGAAGGTTCGAGTAAACCTTGAAGCTCCTAAGAAGAAAGGGTTGATAGCTATTTCTGAAAAATAAATCTCAACATAATATTAAGCAGAGATCTCTGACACATGTGGGGTCACAATGAATTAACGCTGACTTGATAGGAATTGAATAATACCTTTGAAAACCAGCTAAACTTTTCGTGCAAGAAAAAAACATTACAAACACATCTCAGCCTAGCTGGCACTGAGAGGTAACCACTGGACAGCTAACTGTGAGGGTGGTGGTTCTTGTTCTGTAGGTAATATATGGGGCTCTTGCAATGAGTTATTTAGGATTGTATAGGGTTGTTACTGTATAGGGTTGTTACTGTATAGGGTTGCTGGAAGACTGGGTGAATTGGTAGACAAAAGAAATGAAAAAAGATACGAGTTTACTTCCTGGAAGTGGCTTGGCCTTTCAATGTAGTATATTGGAAATGGAGTAGATTGCTTGAATGAAACTAGTTTGTTTATGAATTAGTCTCTGGAATAGTGAATAAGGTGAGAAGCTTTACTTCCTGTTCAGTTTTATAAACTTTCTGGGCTCCAGGCAATGGGTGAGCTGGTTGGTCAGTGCAAATGCTATAGGAAACAGTAATAAAGCCAAGGACACAGAGAGGAGATCTCCAAAGAAGCAGATTTCTGTGAGGAATTCCCCAAGGCACTTAGGTAAATGAATCTTGTATCTGTGACAATACAGTTTCTCCCCGTCCTGACACAAGCAGCTTTAGACTGAGAATTAACATTTGTCAACTCCGCCTTGTACATTTACTCTCTCCTGGGACCTCTGATCATCCTGCATGACTACATCGCTCCTTCTCCTGCTTATTGGCTTGGGAAACGGAGATCGTCAAATGTAAACTTTAACTCAGTCATCTCTTTTACGAAAGGCTGTTGGGAACAATTAAAAGCATTCGTACGAAAGGTAATTATGACATTGTAGATGGAGACACCATTGGTGAGTCTGAAGACTTCTGCATTTGCTTTGCTTTATTCCACCATATGGTCTGAAATCTGGGTGGGAAGAACAGTTTCATAGCATTTCAAGTTTGTTGGATGATTTATAAGAATGCAGAAGTTACTGAACAATGTATTAATATCACACACATGAAAAATTTTGCTGGAAAGAACTTCAAGATGGTTGAGTAGTACATCAAGAGGAAACTACCAGAAACTGAAATTGAACCTGGAAGAGGACATTGAATGAGAGATATTATTGCTGCTATGATAGGGATTTTGGTAGGAGGCAGAGAATACCAGAAAGATGTGTGGGTAGGTGTCATTGATTACACAAAGACATTTTATTTTGTGGTTCATAACAAATTACAGTTAACATTGCAAAAGTAGAAATTTTCATAACACTTAACTGTGCTCATGGAGAATCTGTATATAGATCAAGAGATTGTTATTCAAACAGAATTAGAACATGCTGCAATATTTAAAATCTGGAAAAGTGTAGGTTAGGGTTGTATTATTTCACCATACTTGTGCAATCTGCATGCCGAGTAACTAATCCAAGAAGTTGGTCTGCATGAAGAAGAACAGAGTCACAGAATTGGAGACATACACGCTAACCATGAACGATTCTATATGTACATGTGACAACCTGGCTTTATGAAAGTGCAGAAAATCTGAAGCATTTGTTGATAAACATTATGAAATACCTATTTCTAAGAATGCTCTATTAATTTACTGCTACAACCGTTTTTTAGTTATCTCCAGCAAATGTTTATTTGTGTGTGATGGTAATGCGATTTTCTAATAATTCCTGCATTTTGTTACATCACCCTTTATTGGAAGGGGCACAGATGGACCTCTTCCCGTCAGGTAACTAACTGCCCTACAAATGACCTGGCATGGATGAGTGAGGGCCTCCAGGGCTTCATCACCACTGGAACATTTCTGTTGTTTTCTGTCCATTCCTAAAGGCTTGGATTTGCTAATGCCTTCAGTGTGGCTTCACTACCATCCATTCTGATCCTCTGCTACCTCCTCAAATAGTTTTTGTCAAACAATTCTTTTTCATACAATGACCGTGTATTCTGTTTTGTCTTCTTTTGATGTTTTCTGATGCATTCAATATTTTTTACATGGAATTCTTGAATAATGTAACTTGAGTTTTGAATTTTTGTTCAATTATTTCAGTTGAGATATGCTCAGCATTTTCTTCCTTCTGGGCTTTCTAACTCTGTATTTGCACATTTCATTATAATTTTATTTTGTCTTTTATAGCTGCCCTTTGTCATTTTTCCCTTCAATTCTTTTACTTACTTCATCATTTCTCCCATATGCCTGCATTACTCTAGGCTCAAGTAAAAGTTTGAGAGTCCTCTCAGACATCTAATTTTGCCTTTTCTTTCTTTAGTCATTATTTTTGTTTTTGTAATGTATATATTCTTGATCACATCCCACAACTCATAGCTCGTTTGTCACTACAGTATTTAAGGAGTCAAATCTATTTTTAGATGTTCACTAAATTCATGTAGGATAGTCTCTGTTGGCTCTTATAGAGTTATTTTAATTTCCGTATGTTTTAACTTTACCTTCCATACAAAATTGATGCTCTATTACTTGGAAGATCCCCGGTCTTCCTTTGGCTGAAGATATAAATGTTCTCAACCATCTTTTCCCACCGACGTAGTCAATTCGACTACTGCATTTCTAGCTGAAGAAATCTATGTATACCCGTCATGTTATGTAGGTGGTAAAAAGTATTTTCAATAAAGCATCACTGTCTTGAAAGACCCTATCATGTGATCTCTAGCATCATTTTTATCACCAAACCATATTTTCTGACTACTCTATCTTTCCTGCCCCCCCAACAAACTTTTTGAATTCCAATAACCAATAATTTTCAGTCCATGTCAGATGCACGTGTGATCAATTTCAGACTGAAGATGTTAGTAAAATTCTTCCATCTCTTCATCAAAAGCTATATACATGAGCTTTTGATGAGTAAATGTGATTAACACTTATATTAACTGAACTTACTTGAATGAGTATAGATATTATCCTATCACATATAGCATTATACTTTAAGATAGATCTTGGAATGATCTTGACAAAAATGCAACACCATTCCTCTTCAATTTTTCATTCTTGGCACAGGAACCCATATGATCGTCTAATGAAAAGTGGCCATTATCACTCCATTTCAGCTCACCAAGACATAGGGTCTCTGTGTTCCATTCCATTTTAATGGCTTTCAATGTTCTTAGATTCAGACTTTGTGCATTCCAGTGTGTGATCACTAATAAACGTCTGCAACTGTTTCTTCACATCTTGAATCACGCACCATCAGCAAACGAAAGCCCAACAACCTTAAATCCATTCGCAGCATCATGGTCGACTCGACTTCTCGAAGGCACTTTGTCTCCAATCACATTTTGAGTGCTTTCCCATGTGAGGGAATCATCTTCTGGGAATGTTTCCTACAGTGTTATTCATAAGATTTTCAGTGTCTAATCCCTCTAAAGAGGGATACCTAGGTCTTCTTCATAGTCCGTCCTCACTCTGGAAGCTCTGCTGAAACCTCTTCTCCTTTGGTGACCCTCCTGCTATTTGAGGTACCACTGCCATAGCTTCTAACATCAAAACCCTCAAGTCATCGTGCTACAAAAAACTGACACATAAGTCATCAGTGGAATGTATATTAAGGATTTTTTATGATTTTGTAGCAGTTTCTTTAAAAAATACTTTTATTACGAATTGGGGAATGGTTAACAAAGAAAATCGATTTTCCGTCCAGCATTTTGTTTTATTTTGTGTCATTAATTGCATTCCCACGATATAGCATCATTTATTTCCTGTGAATCTTGTTTCCTCTCCTACTATTTTCCTAACCCTTTTTGACTTCTGAACTTTGCCCTTGGATAAATGTAGGTCTGTTGATTTCAAATGGTTAATTATTTTAAGGAGTACTTTTACTCCTTTCTCCAGTGTTTTTGTTTGTCTTATAGATCTATTTTATTTATCTGAAAATCAAGCCCATTGTGATATTCTGGTGTGCAAGAGGCTGTGGATGGCAGTGTAAGTGCAGAATATATTTGAAGGATCTACCCAGGAAATAAGCCTCTGGTGATTTTCCTCTTCCTGTAACTGGGGGATGGAAATAATCTCATTATCAGAGGGGGCCTGATATCAAGGAGCTCAAAAAAGAAGTAAAGGTTTTGAAACTATGGTAGCGATTATACAACACTGCTTGATAGAATTGAACTATGAAATGGTATGATGTCTGGATTAGCTTCTAATAAATAATGTGGAGAAAATTAATCAATAAAACAGCATACTGATGAAAAATAAAATAAAACTGGAGCCCAATTGGGGAGTTCAGCTCCAGTACTGTAGGGATGCTAAGGGTCATAGTCTCAGGGTTTCCAAAAGTTTCTATCTAAGCCTGCTCTTTTCCCTTTAAATTTTGTTCCACATTTTTCTTCCACACTCTTCAGGACATTCTAATGGGATCCCTTTCAGAAGTGGTAGTAATGGTAGCAGGGCACCATCTAGTTCTTCTGGTCTCAGGTGTGTGGAGGTTGACCTTCATGTGGTCCATTACATTGCTGAATTAATTGTTCCCATGAGTGTTTCACTTTAATCATCCTTGCTTAGGAAGAGATTAATAGTTCCATTTTAGAAATATGCCCACATGTTTTCAGACCTCGGTTGTGGTATTTTTGACTTCATCTCATTTAACAGAACAAATCATTCTGTAGTCTTTGAGTTTATTGTTTTAGCACTGTGTCATTTACTTTTGTTAAAGGTTGCTTTCTTTTTCCCTGTCTCTAGTTTATCCATCCTTGATATTCTCTCTAGTTATTAAAAACTCAAGATGTTCAAGATTTAAAGATGTTCAAAGTAGGCTAGATCAAATCTTCTTATCCTCATTTCTAAGGAGCCTTCAAGCCACATTTTTCCTTGGAACAATCTCCAAGGATTGAAAGTAGTTAATATATATATAAAACAATTTGTGAAAATATTTACACATGGTATATCTTTATGTTTACTTCTTGTAGTAGTTACATAATCTGGTGTTAATTTGGGACTTCAGAGGATTAAGAGTGAAGAAATGGAGACTGGAGTCTAGTCTGTCAATCAGGTCATAGCCAATGAAGTCACTCTGTGGGCATGGCCTTCTGAGGATGCTGGGAAACCTGGATTTTCTTCTTGGAGGCAGAAGACTCTCTCTCTCTGTCTCTCAGATCACTCACTGAAAGACATTCTACTGACAAGACACATGGGGTTATGCTGATAGACCTCTGTGTCCTGGGAACTGGAGGAGCCATGTGCTGAGATGCTTACAATGCCACTGGATCCGCAAATCTTTCCACCCACTGGCCTGTGATCTTCCTGCATTCCGTGTTATTGCATGTGTTTCATGAGTTCAAAGAGGACTTTATAGATTGGTGTCAGACATATGGGCTAATATTGGACTTATGGACTTAACTGGACTGGGCTAGGATGTTTTCTTAATATTTGATTGCTCTTATATATAAAGCTCTTTGTTATACACATATGAGTGTCTATAAATTTGTTTCTCTAGGCTACCTGGATGAACACACTCCTCTAGAAATTAATTCAAAATAATTCATACTCACATTTATGATATATAAAAATAAAAATACAAATATCTGGTCAATTCAAAGTTAATCAAGAACTTATGTAGATTTTATGGTAAAATGGTTATAACAGATAATTTCATGTGAATCCGTTTAGTTTCAATATTTGGGGCTTCAGTTTTGCTTGCAGTGCTCTTAATATCCAATAGGAAAAAATGATACAATCTTTAAAAACAAACAAACAAATACATCATCCCCAACTTTTGGTATCACCATTTACACTATTTTCATCTACCGGAGTCTAACAATCCTAAACCTTCAAATATTTGGTTCCTTTCTACTAAAGAAAAAGTCAGCGATTCTTTTGTAATATTTAGTTCTTTATTTTGCCATTCAACTCTGCTCTGGTGAACCCTAGGTATAAGTTTTTTGATATGAGGTAAGTTATTCTAATTTGATAATTTTTTCTCATGAAAACACATTAGGTCAAGAAATTCATGTGCATTAGGATGCAAAGGTACAAAGGGTCCTCTTGTCAGTTTCTGTTGGAGACCTGTTGTAGTTACATACTTTCATATCAACTTGTTAAATAGGTTATAAGGGTGGAGTGTGGACTCAATCAGGTCATAGCTAATCATGCCCCTGTGTGGGCATGGCCTTCTCCTGAGGCTTCTGGGAACTTCTGTCTTCATCCCTGGAGGTGGGACACCCATTCTCTATCTGCTTCGTGTTCCTGCTGACAAGCCACATAGAGCTATGCTGATGGAACCAGAGCCCTGGAGCTGCAGGAGCCACGTGGAGATCCACACCAGCGCTGAAATTCTTCCATGGCAATTGGAGCCACAAGACTTACCACCCACTGGCCTGTGATTTTCCTGCATTTGGCATCATTGCATGTGTTGAGTGAGTCTGAAGAGGAATTTAAAGAATGGTATTGGACATATGGGCTAATATCGAACTTATGAACTTGATCTTGACTGGGCTGGGATGTTTTCTTAATATACGATTACTTTTTGATATAAAGTTCTCTACACTCACACACACACATAAAGCAATTTTTAACACAGATGAACAAAATGCTCTAATTTTTCTAAAGAAACAAACCTGGAATTATGCTCTAAACTTTCCATATGAAACTTATTTACCATGACTTAGTATAAACCTTTATTTATAGAAAGTGCTACAACGTAATCTCATTATAAATATCATTATTTTATACTTATTTTTATTTGCTGTCTGTAATAGTCTGAGTACATTAGGGCAACAAATCCACAGAAACTCAAATATATAAGAGAGAGTTTTATATAAAGAGTAAGTACACATCAAAAAAACATCCCGACCCAGTGCTGCCCAAGCCCAGAAGTCCAACATTAACCCATTAGCCCATTATGTCCAACACCCACCCATTCACAAAGCCCTCCTCAATCTCACGAAACACACTCAACGATGCCGACTGCAGGAGGAAAGCCAAGCTAGTGAGCGTGGAAGCATCTCAGGGCTGGCAGGGGTCTCTACACGGCTGCTCCAGGGCTGCATCAGGGTAGGTCCATGTGGCTTCTTCTCAGGGATGTCTTGCAGGAAATGAGCCTTGCCAGCGAAAGCAGGGAACTGACTAAGGCAGCTTAACCCTGGTGTGACCATCAGAAAGCAAGAGACCTCAGAACAAGAAAGGCAAGGCTCACTGAACCATTTATCCCTCCACTCTTCAATTAACCCCACATGTGTGTATTGGCCAGGTTGGCACAATACACTAACCACCTCACTGTCTTATATATTTGAGAATTAAAACACGAATAGCATATTTGGGTTACATCAAGTCCTAAATACACTGAGTCATTTTCTCTTCCTCATAGTTTTTTTGGGGAAAGAGAATAGTTACACACGCTTGAGAAACATTTTGCTGAATTAGTGTGAATTATAAATATATTTTAACTTTCCCTCAGCCTTTCATATAAAATCATTTGGGGTTAGAGAGTATCAAATGCTATGACAAATTGTGCCTACACCTTAGAACTGAAATTTCAAAGAATATACTATTCTGTGTAAAAGTACATTTCTATTAATAAAGAACTTCATTAAATTATTTTTTATTTACTATAAAATAGTACAAAGAATGCTTAAACAAAAATATAACATGATATTTGAGACATTAATTTGCTTGACTTATGAAATCAATATCTAGTATCTGATGACATCCTGAAAAGAGCAGGCTTAGTCCAAAGATGATGGAGAGAAAAGAAAAGAAAGGAGTACATTTGCAATCATTATGCATTTAAAAAGATGGTTAGAAAAAGGCAAACACACACACAAAGACACTTCTGATTATGAGCTCCTTTCAAGGAGAGTTATTCTTGATGTTCTACATAGACAATAAAATTCATCAAAGAAATATGTATTCTAGAGAAGGAGAACTCAAATATTCACAAAATAAATAAAACATCAGGGCAGGGAATGGTTCTCTCCTACCAGGCTGCTCAGAAATATCCTTCAGCAAATTTGTGGGGGTTCCTTTCAATGTTACTATAATAATGAAAACCCATTTTGGTGAAGTGAAATTAAAAATTATTGAAGCTCCTAACATTATATTTGATTCTAAGACATTTATTAAGGCTGTAATATTATACTCAAAATGCCACTAAAACTTACGGCCTCATTTTTATTAAGTGGTTTTCTATTCATGGGAAAATAATTGCTATAAGCAAAATAACTGTGCCCTGGTTTCTGCAGAATAAGATATTACTCCATAAATGAGTTAATATCTATAGATTATGTATTAAGACACATAAATATTTGTTTTCCATATACAAATGAATTTTCACAAGTAATATAGTGAAAATATTCATCTTTCAGTGTGCACTGAGAAATAATAGAAAAATAATAGAAATCTTTCTTCTTTCCTCTGTTGCAGTTCCATGCCTTATTCATGCCTTTTCTCAATCATGTTTTCCTCTGTAGAGGATTTCCAACTTATTGAACTAGATGGAAAGTTTATCTCTTTCAAAATTCTACAGATTTTGTGTGATTCCACCCCCCAACCAACAAAACAAAAAAATCCACTTCTTTATACGTATGGCTTTCTATGATAAAGTTGGATCCCCAGTGGCATAGTGAGTTACATGTTAGACTGTTACCTGCAAGGTTGGTAGTTCAAAACTACCAGCCACTGTGCAGGAGAAGGATGAGGATTTCTACTTCATCTTAGATTTACAATCTCAGAAACCCAGTGGAGTGGTTCTACTTTGTCCTATAGGATCACCATGAGTCAGAATCAACTCAACTGCAGTGATTTTATGAGTAACTTTAAGTCTTTTGAAAGCAGCAAGTGACTCTATCTGGTATCCAAAGAGTGCCTTTTCCATTCCAGGTGCAGAGTTGATAAACATACGCATGCTAAGTGTGTCAGTCTGGGTAGACTAGAGAAACAAATTCATAGACACTCATATATGTGTAAGAGAGACCTGTATGTTAAAGAGCAAGTGTACATTAAGAAGATATCCCAGCCCAGTCCAGATTAAGCCCATAAATCCGTTATTACCCCATGTGTTGATTGTAGTCCATAAATTCCTCTTTAGATTCACACAGTCATTCAATGAAGTCAAATTCAGGAAGATCAGTGGGTAGAAAGTCTTGTGGACCCAGTGGTGGTAGAAGGGTCTCGTTGCTGTTGTGGTTCTCCATGTAACTATTCCAGCTCCAGGGCTCTGGCTCTATCAGTGTATCTCCATGTGGCTTGTCTCACAGAGGGTCTGTGTTATTGACAGGCTAGACTCATCCCGCAAGTTGACACCTGATTATGTAACTACCACACTAGGCTAAAGAGAAGTCTCCACCCTATATAGTTGTGAGATGATTTTTTTCCATTTAAAAATTAGAAAAACAAACTTCCTGCAATGCTAATGGCGTGTGGGTCACTGTTCTGCCATTGCATGGATATATTATTTGTAGGAATGGCTGGATAACAAGAAAAGAGTTGATTTTACATTTACATTTTTTGTAAACCATCACTCAAATCTCATATTTCCTAGATTAGTAGGCTGTTTTCTTTCACCAAATGAAGCATCAGATCAACCACCAGCTTAAATGGTTTCTGCTACCAGGTTTCACTACCATGTATCATATGAGGATTAATTCTATACAATTTAATGTCATCTGTGATAGGCAGATAGCACAACTCTACTGACTCGAAACAAAGAAGTCTTGAGACATTGAAAAAGATAGATTATGATCCTCGGCACTTTTCATTCCTCAATGTAAAGCCCAAAATTTCACAATTAAACTACTAAACAACATTTTTATGGTCAATTAAACATTAGAAATCAAGACACATGTTACATTCGGCAAATCTGTTTCAAAAGACCTCCTTAAAGTGTTTAAAAGTGAAGATTTTACTTTGAGGGTAAACGTGTGAGCTGCCCCAAACCATGGTGTTTACAATATCCTCATAGGTCTGTGAACGCCAGACAATGAATAAGAAAGACAGCAGAAGAATTGGTGCATTTGAATTACGGTGCTATCAATGAATACTAAATTTATCATGGGTTCTGGAAATCTGCCTTGAACGAAGCACAGCTGACTGCTCTTTACAAGTAGCTAGTGTACCATGTTCTTGCTTACTTTGGGCGTGCATTCGGGAAGGACCAGTCTCTGGAGAAAGCTGCCATACTTGGTAGGATATGAGAAAAAATAGGAAGAGCTTAACGAGATCGATTGGCACAGTGGCCACTACAGGGAGTGGAAACATCCGAGCAGTTGTGAGGTTGGTACTGGTCTAGGCACGTGGTCAGTTTTACATGTGTCAAAATCTAATGGCAGCGCCTAACAATAATGACGAAGTGGGTAAATGTTCTGCAGGCAACCCTCTGGTGGAAATTTGAGTTTATGCAAGCATTTTGGAAGAAAGGTCTGAAGATTGACTCAAAAAATAGACATCAGCCATTGAAAATGCTATGACACATCATTTTACATTCGTACATCTGGGTTACTGTGGGTCAGAGTCTCTCTATAGTAACTGATCAGCTGTTTCTGTAATAGTGCGAGGAAAAATGCCAGCTTGGGACACTGTGCTCCTGCTGTTTCTTGGACTCTGGACATTTATACCATTTTTTCCATTTTAAAATAACCTACAATTTTTTTCAACCCTTTCTAGATTTAACCTACCCCAGCTTTAACCAGCAACTCTTATCCGTGCTAAGCCTTCTCACTTAGCAGAACTTCAGATCCGGATTCCAGTTCGTTGGCCAGTTTGTTGGTCTTTCCCCCTAGTTGATCATTATAGCGTTGTCCGGTTCTTCATGCCAGCCTTCCCTAGCTTAAATTCTTATGGTGCAGGGGTTGGATCTGGTTTTCTTCTGGGTCCCTTGTGAGGATAGGCTCCTTTTCACTTTCCAGTGTGGGAAACCAGGATCCCCAAGGAGTGCATTAAAAACCACAGCCAATCAATTACAATCTTCCTCTATGACAGTGGTTCTCAACCTTTCTAATGCCGTGACCCTTTAATAGAGTTCCTCATGTTGTGGTGATCCCAACCCTAAAATTATTTTTGTTGCCACTTCATAGCTGTAATTTTGTTACTGTTATGCATCGGATGACCTCTGTGAAAGGGTCATTATTCAATTCCTCCAAAGGGGTTGCAACCCACAGGTTGAGAACCGCTTCTCTATAACCATTGTTCATTTATTCATATTATATTTACATAATGGAAAAGAGCTTCCCAAATGTTTTCTCCTATAATCATGAAAATCTGCTTCAAATTGATTGCTACTGTTCACCTATATCCATAGAGGTGACAAGCATAATTGTTATTTATCCTTAGATCATTATAAATGATCATTTTGGAGATGTAATCCTTCCTTATGCCCAGTGTATAAAAACACTAATGAATAGCACTGCTTCCGATGAAAAGGTGTTGGTGGCATGTGGGAGGCAGTAGGTGGGAGGCCTGTCACTGATATTAGTTGTGTTGATGTTAGGCGCTGTCCAGTCAATTTTGACTCAGAGCATCCTTATACACAACAGAATGAAACACTGCTGTTCCTGCCCCAGGCTCGGAATTCTTGTTGTGTCGGAACCATTGCTGTGTCGGAACCATTGCTGTGCCGGAACCATTGTTGCAGTCCGGTAGCATTCCCTCTCATTGAGGGTCTTTCTGCTTTTCACTGACCCTCTTCTTGGCCAAGGTGATGCCCTTTGTCAGGGACTGTTCTCTCCCGATGACATGTTGACAGGACGTGAGACAAAGTCTCACCATCACGCAACTGAAGAGCATTCTGGATGTACTTCTCTGAAGACAGATTCATTTGTTTTTCTGGAAGTCCGTGTACTTTCAATATTATTTAACAAAATCATAATTAAAATGCGTACATCTCTTTTTTTCTGGAAGTTTATCAGTTATTTATCAAGTGCTATTTTACATAGGAATTTTCAACTTCTTCGCTTTGCACTAATTTCTATCACAGTGCAATATTCTTAGTTTCGACTTTTTGTTACGCTATTTTGTTCTAGCTTCTAAGCTGTTCACCCTATTTGTATTGGATTTTGAGAATACCTTTTTAAACTGATTTGTTGTAAAGAGCACTGGATTTATATCTATCATTCGTTCTGAAAGCCATTCACTTGTTATTTATGCAGAGGAGAAGGAAAGTCTCTCTTGTATTTTGAAGTTACAGCTTTGGCTAGTTTTCTCAAAATACTCCCCTACTAAACAGGTATTTTCCCCTCATAAATGGATGTAGGTTGTCTGAGAATGTAGGCTTCATGTTTAATGTTCTTATTACTCATTTCATTGTCCACGGAGCGGGTAAGTGTGCAGTTTAGAGCATCAGCTCTGCATGGAGGACCACAAGAGGAGGAAGAGAAATCTGAATGGTGCAGCAGAAGGGTGCGTGGGATAAAAAAATTGGGGGACAGGTGTTGAAGAGTGCTTTGAATTGTTCAATGTGTACATTCTCCTATCTTCACTACTCACTGTTCCACTTTCACATTTATACGAGGCAGTAGAAAAGAGCGTGGCTTGAATCAAGCTTACAATTTTCCTTAAAATGCACCCTTGCTCTTCAATGTTTTAAAGAGGTCATGTGCAGATTTCTCTAGTGCCAAACAGCATCTGATCTCTTGACAGTTGCTTCCATGAGAACTGATTGTGGGACTCGAGCAAAAGCAAACCCTACACTTTGTGTAACTCAGTGCAACTAGTTGTCCCTGGACATTGTCATTTATATCTTAGTTGAGGAGAACCCCACCATATCTTAACAAAAGTTTTATAGTTCATTGTATATATGTTTATTTTAATAGTTCACAGTGGGATAAAAAGTCTTTCCCAAAGCATTAGAGCTATTTTCTTGGAAAGAATGACATGTTTGCAATTACATACAATTAAATCTCAAATAAGGTTAAAAATTTTATTGTAATGATTTACAGATTGTTAATGATTTACTATTAATCAAAGAGAGAGAGAAAATCTATACTTTTAAGCCATTGCTTTTGTGTCAGTGATCTGAGCTTTGTTCCACATTAGCATTATAATCTATGGCTGAATAAAGATGAAAATAGAGAATGCTTATGACAGAATTTTCAAGGGAAAAATAATTTTCTACATTTTATGAGTGAATGCTACTATTATTATTTTGAAGTCTACATTATCCTTTAAAATGTTTTTATGCATTCTAACCTGGGTGTTGTCAAGGAAAACTGTTTATTATTTCCAGTGTCATGAGAAAAACAAAGGTTTTAAAGGAGGTTGTCCGCTATTTCTGTTCTCTGAGCTTCAATTTCCTCATCTATATAGCAATCTTCCAGCATACAGAAAGAAATTAAATGAAAAATGAATACAAACCCTAGCCCATTATTTATACAAACTAGACACTAGAAAAGTCCGTTATCTTCCTTTAAAGAGAAATGATTTGAGTGCCTATAAATCAATCATGCACGCTCTAAGAGTTAGCAAGACCTTTAGTGATAATCTACTTTAAGAATATTTTTCCAGAAGTGAATGATGAAATTCAGTTATGTGATGTGACATTCCACAGGTCGCAGCAATGAACTTGAGTAGAGGAATTTTTAATATACTAGAGACTCTTTCTGTGTCCAAAGAAAGGCTGTAATGCTTATTAAAAATTTCTGGATTGGATTTTAAGAGATACACTCAACAACATACTTGAAATTAATAATATCAACCTTATAAAAGTTATTGCCCTTTGTTATAAAGGCGATTAAACTTATATCTATTATTTTTTTGGCAAGGCATTCACAAGTTGTTTATGCAGAAGACATTATAAATTATATAATATAATTTGTGTAAAGGTCTTCCCAGTTCCTTTCTTGTGATCATTTGTACATTTTTTCTGTATACATGTACAAAAAGCTCACTGTTGTCAATCCAGTTTCTAACTCATATCGACCCAACAGGACAAAATAGAACTGCATGGTAGGGTTTTGAGTTTGTCAGTCTTTATGAAGCACATTGTCTCAATGTTATCCCACTCAGAAACTCCCACCAACCTGAAAGTTAGCAACTGAGCACCTAGCCAATGTACCATGAAGGCTGTTATTCATATAAATAAAGATATATGTTTGTGTGTATAACACAGGCACACACACATACATACATATGTATATAAAGAAAATAATTTTACTTGCATGTGAAATTAATAATATTGTTTGATAATTTCCATATTTTGATGGATCACCTTTCTTTGAAATGGCCATGAATAGATATCTTTTCTCTGCTGTTGGTTTTCGCTGTTTCTTGGCATAGATGTGGGAACTCTTTCATTACTACATGGTTTTACTGAAATATTTCAAGTGGTATTCCATCAACTCATTGAACTTTGTATGTAGCAGCACACACTACTTCCTTCAGTTCATAAGTTTTTAAATCGTATGTTAATGAAATAAATGGATGCGTGGAAATCAATTCTTTTTTTAGCACAGTGATTATATTCCTTCCAAATTAGTTTGATAGTATGCACACGGAATCTTGAGACAGCTTATAAATTCAAATGGGAGATACTCAGGGTCATTGTTTGACTTCAGTGGACTTATTTTAATTTTATTCAGCTATAAATTGAACTTGTGTATGAAAAATTGATGTATTTATCACTGTCTTCCCATAGCTTTGTTTTTGACTGATGCTGTTGAGCTTCTCCATGATTTTGAAGTTCATTGGATTTATGTGTATTTGACAAGGGACAGTCTACCTTGAGCATTTCCATTTATGTAGTTAAAACTTTTTACAATGAGTAATTGAACTTACAAAATTCTACTGAGTCATCTCAGCTTCATTGCTATCACTAAGTCCATTTTTCTCCTAACTACTGTTTCTTCTTTGCTTCCCACTTTCATCAGTAATTATCAGTGTATCCTTGTTGTTTGATACATTTCTGAGAGCAGATATTGATATATATCTTTAAGCTATACATTTTTAACATTGCTAGTTGGCACATAAAGTGGAGTAACTGGCAGAGTGGTACTTAGGATACAATTTGAAATGTTCTTGTTGAAAATAAATTGGATGACATCCTTCTTCAAATTACCATCATAGTAGATCACATGCTTCTTCCCTTCAAGCTGCCCTAGAATTTCAGTCTTAATGTGTTCCATTTCACCTTTTTAAATTTATTTTTATTTTAAGAGGAAATGTATTATAGTCTTAAACAAGACAAGGGGAAGACTAAGATATACTATCCAGATGGGGGAGATCATTGACACACGGTCATAATGATGTCCAAAGATTTGCTGGTATACAGAACTTTAGAAAAAACATGGAAGGTCAAGGAAAACTGTCACACATACATATTATGCAGCTAATGAGAACATTATTATGGTCTAGGTAAGTTTTGGTAGACAAGGGAGCTATGCAGATGGGTCTGGAGGCCTCCTCAAGGCAGTTGGGGCGTGACTCATGTCTATGCATCCCACCATACAGTGATTTCCATGAAGGAAACACTCAGCCAAGCACCCAGAGGCAGCTGCCCCTCCCCGGGCCTATCAGGTGGGTAGAGGCAATATACTTTCCACTGGAGGGCAAGATTATTCATATCCCTGATTGTGGCTCAGAGAGCATCCAGTGGAAAATTTGAAGATAGAGTTTGGATTTTTACTGTAATCTACAGCCTTCTCCGTACACTGGTACTCAGAATTTACACTCTAGTATACTTCTATCTTCTGTGCTTCTTATTGTTTACAATCCTTAGATTTTACAGGCTGTTTTGCTTCATCTGTGTTGGCTTAGCTAACACCACACTTAGTTTCCTTGTTTTAAGATAAACTTTTAAGGCCCCAGATGCTATGCTTTCTGATAACCACACACCATCTGATTTCTTTGTCACACTTGATTATAAACCAAAAAACAAAAACAAAAAAACCTCACCGCCATAGCATCGAGGTGGGCTCATGGTGGTCCCACAGGCCAGGGTAGAACTGTCCCTGTGTGTTCCTGTAACCGCCTGCAGTAGTGGAAAGCCTCCTCTTTCTACCAAGGATTAGCTGGTGGTTTCAAACTGCTGACCCTTCATATAGTAAGTGATCAGTTCATGATTGCAAGTATCAAGCAATACCACATCATAAGAACTGCCTTTTCTTGTATTAGGGTTTATGATTAAGTTAGAGCTCAAAATCCATCCAGATAGCTAAAGTTTGTATATATCCCTGTTCCATTTTAGAGGCAGCATAATCAGCTTATTGAGAGATAAAAGTAATGACCTCCATGGGCACATTGGGAATTCTAATAGTATTATTAATCTTGCCTATGATATGGAACTTAAATACAATAGAAATCATGGAAATATTCCCATATAGAACAGCTTTTTAAATGCTATTGTATGTACTACAAAATATAATTGACTCAATCCCTTAAAAAACAAAGGTGAGACATGAGGGAAAATATTTAAAATGTTTATTCTCTAAGGCAAAAGTAACATCTGTGGGACCTAATATCTGTGGGAAGAGATGACGGAGAAGTTAAATATCAGGAGCTAAAAAGAGGCCATGAGATGACTGTGGAACAGAGCATCAATTGCTCATATGCAAGTTCTGGATCAAACTGAAGAAAATAAAAGTAAGTCCATAAGAATGAGTATGGGAACTTGAGACTCTCCTCTCTGAATTTCAAGAACATCTTAGGAACACATTTACTCCATTGAACACATATGAGATAAGACCTGATGAGCTACAGGATGACTTCAAGAATATCATTTGTAAAGAAAGCAAGAAGTCATTAAAAACACAGGAAAGAAAGAAAAGATCAAAGTAGATGTCAAATTATACTCTGATGCTCTTAATCCTAAAGTAGCTATGGCAGATGGAAGAAAATAAGTCAAGGAATTTAATAGACAATTTTAAACAGTAGCTCTAGAAAACAAAGTCAAATGTTATGATGAGATTTGCAAAGTCAAGGTTATAAAACCAAAAGGAAGAACATAGCATGTCTTAAACTGAAATAGCAGAAATAAATTAAAGTCTCATAATCAATATTGAAGATTCTATGGGCAAAATATTAAATGACACAGGAAGCATCCAGTGAAGATGGAAATAATAGAGAGTCACCATATCAAAAAGAACTATTCAACATTCTACCATTTCAGGAGATAGCCTAGGAGCAAGAACCAATGGTGCTAAAAAGGAAGAAGTTCAAACTGCAGTGAAAACATTTCCCCAGAACAAGCAAACAAATGCACTCCTGTAGAGTCAATGCAGGCTCTTAGCAACCCTGTAAGCCCCAGTAGAAATACCCCATTGGCTTCAGTGACTATAACTATGTATGGGAGTAGAAAGCAACACCTTTGCCCCAGCCAAAAACAAGGCCCCAGAGTTGATGGGCTAGCATCTGAGATGTTTCCAGAAGCAGATGGAGCGCCGAAAACAATCACTCCTTTATGCTCCAGAATTTGGAAGACAACTACACAAACAACTGACAGAAAAACCTCTGTATTTGTACCCGTTCAAAAAACGGACCAAATAGAGGGCTCAAACTATAGAACAATATCATTGCTATCACATACAGTTACAATTTTGCTGAAGATCACTCAACAACGGTGGCAGCTGTACGTTGACAGAGAGCTGCCAGAGGTTCGGTCCTTCTTCAGAAGATTTATATAAAGTAACATGACTTGTGAGTACTGAAAAGCAAAGATAGTATTAAGATTCACCTGACTCAAACCACAGTAATTTCAGTTGCCTCAAATGCATGTGCAAATTGGACATTGAATAAAGTAGTCCAAAGAAGAATCAAGGCATTTGAATTGTGGTGCTGGAGGAGAATATGAATAGTACCATAGACAACTAAAAGGATGGTACTCCAATTTCAGAGCATTTCGGTGCCATCCAGTCAGCACTGACCCAGAGGCACCTGTGCCCAGTCCTGCACCATCCTCAGAATTGTTTCTGTTTCTGAGCCCAGTGTAGCAGCCACTGTGCTAATCCACCTCCTTGAAGGCCTGCCTCTTTTTTGATGCCCTTCCACATAACAAGCATAATGTCCTTCTCCAGGGACTGATCTCTACTGATAATATGTCCAAAGCAGGTAAAACAAAACATTGCCTTCATTGCCTCTGAGGAGCACGCTGGCTCTACTTATACAAGAGACTGGATGGTTCCTAGAAACAGTACAATCGGAGTACCATCTTTTGTAGCAGTATGCTATTGTTCTTTTCATTGCATTTCTCATGTCCTTGTCTTCTCTAATTCTAAATATGTATATCCTCTTCTTTTCTTCCTAAGTTTGCAAGTGACTAGTCACATTTAGTAAACCTTATAAAGAACCAATTCTTTGCCTTGTTTTTTCCAATGTTTTTCTATTTTCCAGTTCATTTATTTCTGCTCTAATATTTATAATTTCTTTCTCATGATGGGTATGGTTGCTCTACTTCTACTTGCTGGAGGTGCCGTACAAAGGTGTTGATTTGGGATTTCTCCTTTGTTCATGTGTGCATTGCTTGCTATAAATTGGACTCTGAAAATGGTTTTTGCTCTGTCCCAAATGCTCTCCTATGTTGTATTACCGTTCGAATTTGTTTCGAGGAGTTTTAAAATGTTTATCCATTATTTTATTTAGTCCTGGACATTTTAAATTCTCGTATGTACTCGAGTATAAGCCGACTCAAATAATCAGCCGAAGCACCTAATTTTACCACAAAAACTGCATTAAAAATGTGCCAAAAAACTCGGCTTATACTTGAGGACATACAGTAGTATGTTGGTCAGTCCCCATGCATTTGATTGTTTACCCTTCTTTCTATTTTGATTTCTAGTTTCATAAGGTGGTCTAAGAAAACTGGTTTTATGATCCTAATATATATAGTTTTACCTTATTAATGCTTTCTTTAAGACAATGTGGTCCATACTAGAGAATGTGCCATGTGTTTTGGAAAGGAATATATACTGTACTTTTGCTACTTCTATTTGAAGAATTTTCTATTTATTCAACTTTGTAAGGGTTTTCTTAATATATTTTGAGAAACTTTAATTGGGGCAATGTATAGTTAATATGGTTATGTCTTTGAGTATTAATGTACCGTTAATAATTATACAGGTTGATTTTTGTCTCTCATGATGTTATTTGCCATGAAGCTTATTTAAAAAGAGATTAATATTACCACTCATGATTTTTATATAACTCCCATTGGCTTCAAATTTTTTTCTCCATATTTTGAATTTTAACCTATTTCGTCTCTGTATATAAGGTGTGACTCTTCTAGGCAACATATTTAGAGATCCTGTTTTCTAATCCAGTCTGCTACTCTTTGTATCACGATTGGTGCATTTAATCCATTGTCATTAGGTATCATTAGATATGTGTGAACCCTTGTCATTTTGCTCACTCTGTGAGTGTGTGTGTCTTATGTGTGTGCGGTTTTACTGGTGCCTTTCTTGCTCCTCTATTTCTAGATTGATTTAAGTGCTGATTTCTTTATCTAGGTGTCTGGGTGTTGTCCTATAGGATGCTCTCAGGTTTTTTGCTGTTGCTTATTCTCTCTCCATAGTTTTCTCTCTCTCTTGTTTTTTTTTGGTGATGTTGGTCATGTTTTTACAAATTCTTTTAATTTTTCCGTGTCTGGAAATGCCTTTATTCTCCCTCACATTTGCAGGATAATTTCCTTGCATATAAGATCCTTGCATTATACGTTTTAAATTTCTTCAGTGTTTTATATCTGTCACTCGACTGTCTTCTTCCCTGTGTTATTTCTTTTGAGAATTTTAAACATATTCTTCTTGCTTTTCAGATGTAGGCGACAGTCCTTTCCCCGAGCTGTTGTCAGGATTCTCCTTGCTTCTTCAAATTGGATATTTTAACTTTAGTAGCCATGATGTGTCTCTTTGTGGATTGCCCTGTTTAGGGTTCTCTCACTTCTTGAATAGTTCACTTATCCTCCTTCATGGTGTTGGAGACGTTTTCTCCCATGATTTCTTGTACAATTTTCCTGGTATATTTATTATTTGTTGGTTTCTTCATGCTTGGGCTCCCAAATAGATGTAGGTATCCCTCTGGTTAGTGACCCACATTATTCTTAGGCTTTCTTTGGATTACATTGCTTTCTGGGTTTGTTTTTTGTTTTTGTTTTTGTTTTTTGCCTTTCTCTCTTTCTCATTAGTTGTAGTAGAAAGAATTGTCTTCAAGATCACTAATTTGCTTTTTCCATTATATTACCATTTATTTTTCTGTTTAATTCTGTTATCTTATTGTTTCTCTCCTGGTGTTCCACTTGAATAGGATTTCTAGTGTTTCAAAGCAGTCTCTTGTTTTTATAAACATTCTTTCCATTGTTGAAGGCATTGAAACACCATTCTCCTGGATTTTCTGTCTGGTAATGCTAGGGCTTCCCCTTCAGAGTGGTCCTTTGGACTCGGGTGTGTTTAAGTTCTGTGTGCTTTTTCCTTCTCTTCTTTTTTTCTTTCACTTTTTGGTGTGCGCTTCTGTACTTCAATTGACTGCTGTCTTTGAAGTGAGTGGCTGCTGAGGTTGTGTGGGAGTTGCTGGCTCTGTATCCAGGAGTATAGGAAAGGGAACAAATATAAAACAGTGGGGAAATTGGAAAAAATGGAATTATACTATTAACATAAAAAAGGTAGAAGAAGAAAGAAAGAAAAATAAAGTTCCATATGAAACAATGAATGATTTATTAAAAAATGAAAAATATATTTTAAGAGTGGTGGTAAAAATTAATAGGTATAATAAAATATGTGTCACATGATAGCAGGAGATAGCTGGCGCAGAAGAGAACATCCATTTTATGTTTGAGAATTTCCAATTTCACATATCTTATACAAAGGGGGGCATTTTCTTCTCCTGATGTAAGATTTAATCGAATTATATTTCTTTATATATTGTAGAGAAATCATCTTTCAAATTCTTAGTGTCAATCTTTTTTAAAGAGTATTTTATACCTACTGTACCATGGTTTATTTTTAAATGTAACAAAATAGACCAGGTCATATTTTAATGAAACAAATTTATTATAAAGACTACAAATATTAGTCTCCATTTAATAATAAATGTAGAAAAAACAAGGCTGTTATTTTGCTTATATTTTTTGAAACTGAGGGCTATGGATTAATGTTACAGTACCATCAAATCTATAATATTTTCATGCTTCACCTCAGTAAAGTTCTGATTAAAAAATGTGAATGTAATATGGTAATATTTAATTAGTAAAAATTGTAGAAGACACTGTAGGCATTCTGTTACATTCAGAGGCAATTAAACTAACCATCGCTCCAATGAATACAAAAATTATCAACCCGACAAAGAAAACATTTAAGTATGTTACATTTTTTAAGTATGCTGCATTTTTACTTATTAAAAAAGTTAAATGAGAATTTAGAAATGAAACTTAATTCATACTTGTGTAGAATGGAAGTACACTATCTCTAGGCTAACCCTCTTTGCTATTCCAATCAATTTATTTACAAATGATGAAACTAAGTAAGACTCAAAGGGAAGTTGCCGTATTGCGATAAATAACAACTAGAAGTCAAGCCAGAGATAGGACATGGCCCTTCATATTTCAACTGTTTTAACAATCTCATAGTCTTGATAAGGGATTCGAAAACTCAATGAATACAAAAATATATAAGTGTGAGTGCTTATTTTAATTGTTTCCTCAATGTCTTTCTTAGTGGCAACATTCTAATTAAAAAATAAAGAGAAATAAATATGTATAAAAGCTACATATTTCTTTTTATTCGTGTTCTACATTCATTATGAATCTTATATGAAAAGTGTTATATGCTGTGTTTATGCTATGAATGTCATAAAGAAACAGAACAAAAAATAGAAATACAGAGACAAATGGAGGAGGCAAAGAGAAGGCAGGGCAATGACACATACACGCCTGTTGCAGTTAATAAATGCTATTGTAGCGCAATGTTCTACTTGTAGTTTTATTGTGCTAAATTTTACAAATTATGTCTGCTTGAAAACATGCCATCATAGACAAATGCTGCAGATAAAAGCCATCCATTGCTTTAATCACCATTGATCTTGGCAGTTACTAAGGCGTGCTAGAGACATACTGACACAGCAAATCAATTAGTAATGAAATTAGTATGGAAATCCTTTGGAATTAAATTACTTCCACACCAAATAAATTCAGAATTTATTGTCTCCCAGTAGATCACATGAACATTTGTAATGATTGGTCACTTATATTTTAAGTGCTAGCATTATTTTTAATGAAGATGTTGACAGTGTAGCAACAAAATGAAAGGTTTGAAAGATGATAAAATATGGTCTTCCACACTATGTAGAAAATAAGAGTTGTTCCAAATTGGTCGACATGGCAGATGTCAAATAGAGCATGTAATAGTTTGTTTTGTTTTTGTTTTAATTGGCCACATTTTTTACATCTATGGAAATGTGGTCTTTGTAATGCCAAAAAGCATGATTTTTTTTTTTTTTACATCTGGGAATAGCCAGGCACATTGAAAATATGAATCCAAGTAGATGTTTATAAACTGTTTGCATATAACAACTTTCATTTTCTCTCTGCTGGGAATGCTGGGCTATCGTGATGGAGAGCCATGTAAAGAATGATGTAATTGATCATAGCCTCCTGAATGCTGAACACGTGAGTGAGGTCCTCATAGATGCTCATAGACGGAACAGAGGTGTGATATGAATGCAGTCATAGAGGGAGCTCAAAGTGACACAAGTTCAAGGCGTTAGCTGATCTCAACAAAAGTTGTTGACTCAGAGAATTGGGAGCACCGTATTGGTTGCTAATTGTATCCACCATTGTAGGAGCATTTTAAAGTAATAGATATAGAACACATGATTTCACAGTCAATTTCAGTTAACTTATCTCCAAAGTGAATGAATAAAAATTTCAGTAAACATTATCTATTGCATAAAAACTACTTTTAATTTTCTTAATATTTATACCTGAAAATATCTCTCTTTAAGAACTCTATTATCATGGAAGCATCATGTGTGCAATAAATAAACATCTATCAGATCCTCAACAGAAAATAGAGAACAATCAATTAATTAATGTCATTTCTGTTCGTTATTGTCAGAAATATTAGTTGAGATATTATTTCTGAACTCATTGGTTTCTTGACTCTCCTCATATTGCACTTGAATGAAGATCATTAGCCAAGAGACTTCAGGGAAAAACCTCAGTTGGGATAAACTGGTAGTCATTTTTACTCTCCTTCCCCACATGAAATTCTCTGTTCTTTCTTTTTTTCTTATAGAAATGTATTAGAACATTTTCCCCAATTTTATCCCCTCAACTATTGATTTTTAATGATGATTCTATTTCTTGAATAATATTTGCTCTGCAAAACTGTCCTCTTAATTATGTGCTCTTCCAAATGAGCGCCAAGTCTATTTTATGAGTTTAACTAAAAGTCCCTCTGGTCAAACTGGTGTAGAACTGAAAAAAAACCAACTATGGTGAAGAACATCGAGTTCCTTCATAATATGTGTACTTTTTTTCCCTTTACCTCTAAGGCATGAATTCTTTGCATTTTCAGCTTAAAAGTTTGGGGTAGCCAGAGAGTCCTATCTTTGAGTAGCACAAACACAAGCTTAATTCTTCCCTAACTGGTATGAGCTCTGGGAATTCCTCAGCTAACAAGTCCCCAGTTGGGTTTTGCCTCTAAGCTTACTGTACTCCATTTAGGCTAGCAATCATGAACTTGTGCAGATTTAGGAAGACTTTTGTTGTTTTCAACAGAGCTCATGTGTATTTAGGAACTATTTTCAAACTTCTAGACGCCTCAGGCTCTACACGCTCAGAGCTTTACATCCATTAATTTGTTATTCTCTATTTGAATTCTCCATCCTTATCTCTTGATTTGAGAATTGTTTCTCAGCAAATAGGAAGTGTTTGGTAGGACTAAAATCCACCAACAACCCAATTTTTAAGTTTATATAACTGCTGAACTGTTTATTTTTCATTTTCTGAAAGCAGTGTTTTTCATATTATTAATCTATTTTGTTCAGTTTTCTAGTTGCTTATGACAACAAATAATGTTAGATTCTTCATGTGTGAAATACCTTGATTCTTGCCCTTGCATGAGAAGGAATTCACACAGAAGCCTGTTTTGTGATCCAAGTGAGTTTTTATAAAAGATAGAATTTTCTGGTTTCACAGGAACAAGGGCACCCTTAGGGCACTGCACGCCCACATGTGGTGCCCCTGAAGTGGGGGCAAGGGGAAGAGGGGGTGGAGAGAGAGAGAGAGAGAGAGAGAGAGAGAGAGACCCTCCACAGCACAGTCCCATGAGAGGGCTGTGGTCTCCAAGTTCTGGATTTTAGGGCCCTCTGCTGGGAAGCGTGGTCAAAGTACTGGGGGACCCCATTGGCTGAATTAGGCCCATCTGGCCTAGATGAGGGCCCACCCAGGTGTACTGGCTTCCTGGCTCAAGGGCCTGAATGTGCGCATGCCCTCTCGCTTTATGGACATCCAACTTCCTATGAGGGTGGGAGAGAAGCCTTGGCATGTAGAGGGACAGCCCCTGGTTTCTGCTTCTAGCTCCCTATCAATAAAGGTTTGCATCATCAGAACAGTATTTTGCGTAGTTTGAAATCTATTGGTTATGTTTTAGGGATGCATTCAGAGTATTGTGTAGCATATATCAGATTATATAGTTTTAAAATAAATGGTCACTTTTGATGTGTCAATTTTGGTATATCTCATATTGAGGAAATAGCCTCTGATATTTTGTGTTGAAGTTAATGGACAATTTATATCTATTAAGTGAATAATACTAGTATAAATGTGCTCTAAAATATTGGACAACGATATGACTTACTATGCTGAGAACGACAAGGTCAAGAGCAACAGCATCACAAGTCCACTTGAGTCTGTCAGTTTGTCATGCTCTTGGAGAGGAGCCAGTCAGGGGGCGATGTAGCAACGATGAAAAATACAACTTTCCTCTAGTTCCTAAATGTGTTTCCTCCCCACTCCCACTATCATGATATGAATTCTCCCTTGCAAGTCTGGCTAGACCAGAGGATGTACACTGGTACAGACGGGAACTGAAAATACAGGGAATCCAAGATGGATGATCCCTACATAACCAGTGGTGTGAGTGGCGATACTGGGAGGGTAGCGGGATAATGGGTTGGAAAGATGGAACCGATAACAAGGAACTATATGTGACCTCCTCCCTGGGGGACGGACAACAGAAAAGTGGGTGAAGGGAGACGTCGGACAGGGTAAGATATGACAAAATAATAATTTATAAATTATCAAGGGCTCATGAGGGAGTGGGGAGCGGAGAGGGAAGGGAAAAATGAGGACCTAATGCAGGGGGCTTAAGTGGAGAGGAAATGTTTTGAGAATGATGAGGGCAATGAATGTACAAATGTGCTTTACACAATTGATGTATGTATGGATTGTGATAAGAGTTGTATAAGCCCCTAATAAAATGATTAAAATAAATAAATAAAAGCTACCTGTATTTCAAAAACCAATGGATTTACATATGGTATACAGTTTTCAGAAGTTTCTCGACTAAGAAAGATCTAGTGAATTACTTCTGAATGAAAATTTTATGGATCATAACAGAATATTGTTTAATGAAGCTCTGAAAGATTAAACTATAAATAGGTTTATATATATTCATATATATTTATACACACATATTCCAATGTTGCAAGTATTGTGTGTATCTGTGTATGTGTAATTGGTAGTGAAGGCACTTGCAACCAAATATGTATATTTCTATAAGTAATCTGTAGGAAGGTACTATACAATATTTGCAACATTGAATTCAAACATACAGTCATGAAGATGGAGCAGAAGCTGGCAATGCTTTCTGTTATGTGCAGGGTTGTCACGCATCGGAGTGTAATTGAGAGTAATTAAAAGCAACAGAAGTGGGTGAAGGGAGACGTTGGACTGTGAAAGATATGAGAAAATAATAATTTATCAATTATTAAGGGTTCATGAGGGAGGGGAGAGTGAGGAGGGAGGGAGAAAAATGAGGAGCTGATGCCAGGGGCTTACGTGGAGAGGAAATATTTTGAGAATGGTGAGAGGAAGGAATGTACAAATGTGCTTTACACAATTAATGTATGTATGGATTGTGATAAGAGTTGTGTGTGCCCCTAATAAAATGATTTAAAAAAATCAGTAGCAAATCCCATCCATTGCCATAGGGTTCATTCGGTCTCATGGTGACAATATATGACAGAATATAGCTGGTCCATAGGTTTCTAAGACTCTAAATCTTTATAGAAACAGACTGCTGCATCTTTGTTCCATAAAACAGCTTGTAGTTTTAGCCACTGCCTCAGCAGGGCTCCGTTAAATAAGTAGATATTTAATAATTGTTATCCTCCATAAAGGAGTTGAGAACTTTTTGTTTTTTGCTAAAACACAGCAACAATGTTATCAGAACCAGGACGGCTCGTAACAGAGTAGGTATATAATATATATCTATATATTTATATATAATTTTATATATAATTTTCTTCTGAATGGAGAGTGGGTCCCAGCCTGAAGTAAGGGAGGGAGAACCTTTTTTTCCCTTCCAGGGGCCACTTGAATATTTATAACATCATTCAAAGATCATGCAAAATTATCAAAGTTAGCCTGCTATATTTGGTCAACCATTTAATGAACTCACCCTTAATGTGATGGCTCAGTGCCTGGGAGCACAGTGGTCAGGAGTAGGGCTGTTAACATCCAGGTCAGCAATTCAAAACCACCAGCCACTTCAAAGGAGAAAGACGAGGCTCTCCACCTTCATAAAGAGTTACAGTCTCAGAAGCCCGAAGAAGCCATTCTACTCTGTGCTGTTCGGTCACTGTGCACTGGAATGGACTCCGTGGCTGTGAGTTTGCTTTGGAATACAGTGGCTACAATGGCTTCTCTTTGGTGTAACATTGGATATCACCTAAGATTGGTGATTTTGTTGGCTTTATAATCCCACAGGCCAGGCGCTCCCCACCACTGGCATAGAGATAAGTAGGACTGTTCATAGTATTTTCTGTTGGTAGGTCTGTTTTTCTAAAAATGTTGTCTACTAATTCATCATGATACCTGTGGATGGCTGCCATGTCAACCACCAGTCTAACTTTACTTCCTTAAAATGTCGGATCCTTAAGCAAATGGGAGGTCGTGATGAAATGTACCTTGGGATGCTACATTTGAAAGACTGGTTTAAACAGTGCGTGAAATAGCCCTACCCTTCCATGGGAAGTGGAGAATTTTACAGCTGCTTGCATTTAATGGCTCTACAAGGCAGGTTGAAGTAGAGCCTGCTGAGAGCAGACTGACGAGTGAGAGCTGGAGATTCAGTGCTAAGCAGCTGCCTGCCAACGACTATCTGTTCCTGATGAGCCCCAGCTCTCTTCCCTCTTACTGTCTCAAAGAGAATAGAAGGAAGACAGGAGTGACCATTGATGGGAACATGGACTCAACGGAGATAATTTTGTGTGTACAAGAACAAGTACACACAGAAAATCATGAATGGCTGTAAAGAGAAAAGTGGCAGAGAAATGAAAAATGATTTGAGGGCTGAAATTTTGAATCATGTACAATTCTCCCTGTGCCACACATCACATGGTTAAACCTCAAAAATAATGAAGTCCATAATAACACCTACGTATACAATTCAGATCAACCTAATCCATTGCGATAGATATGACAGTAAAATTGCAAATGGGTTAACTAGCAACAGGTAGCGGGAAAATAAAAGAAAATTAGAAAATACAAAATCTAATATAAAATTACACTCAACATTGAATGTATTATTCTTTTTTGCCATTCTCATCTCGCATAAGGGTAATTTGATTATATATAACCTGAAACTCTATCTGGAATAATTTTAATACATTCTCATAAATACTAGTATTTAAAAGTATTATTTTCAAAATGAAAAGCTTTTTGATGCTATCCCTAAGGTGTTACAACCTGCTATATTAATATGATACAACCTTGCTTCCTGAAAGTAAAGAGGACGTGAAGCACTTGATGAAGATCAATGATTTCAGCATTCAGTATTAAAAGTCAATATAGAAGACCAAAATTCTCACAACTGGACCAATCAAAAGATTGCAGTTGTCAAGGATTTGGATCCACAATCAATGCTCAGGGAAGCAACAGTCAAGAGATCCAATGACGAATTGCATTGGGCAAATCAGCTAGAAAGGATCTCCTTAGAGTGTTGTTAAGCAAGGGTATTGCTGTGCAGGATGAGGTGTGTCTGACCCAAGCCATGGCATTTTCAGTTGCCTCAGATACATGTAAGAGTTGAACATTGAACAGAGACAACTGAAGAAGAATGGGTGCATCTGAATTGTGGTACTGGTGTAGAGTATTGAAAGCACTCTGGACTGCCAAAAGAGCATTTGGAAGAAGGACATCCAGCAAGTTCTTTAATGGCCAGGACGGTGAGACTTTTGGAAATGTCGGGAAAGACCTGGCCCTGTAGAAAGGCATGCTGATGGGTAATGTAGAGGGACAATGAAAAAGAGGAAGGCCCTCAACAAGGTCAAGTGACACAGTGGCTGTACCAAGGGACTCAAACATAAGAAACATTGTGAAGACAGCACGGGGTCAGGCAGTATTTCTCTCGGTTTTCCATAAAGTCACTATGAGTTGGAACGGACTGGCTGGCGCCTATAAACAAAAAGCTGAGAATGCACTATTGATCAAATAAATAATTCATTAATATTTTAATTTAATGTTGCTTCTAATATTATTCAATATCATTCATAGAGATAATTTTGAGGGGAATGGAATGGGAAATCAGCAAATATTCAGAAAGTCCCATTCATTAGTTAATAAGAACTGGAAATTTTTTAATGTATAATAAGTCCAAAATTATGCTAACTGCATAGCACAAATATTCTTTTCAACAATTTTAATTGCTGGGATTATACACAGATATTCAGAGTTGTGGCTTTCAAAGGATACCTGGTTTGTTGTTGTGTTGTTGTTAGGTACCTTTGAATTGCTTCCGATTCATTGAGCGGGAGTTGTATGTCCAACAGAAGAAACACTGTCAATCCTATATCATCTTCACAGTTGCTAGTTTTGTTGTCAGCAAATGGCTTAAACTGAATTCCATACCCAGAACTCCAAACACATTCTCTTTCCTTTATTCAGAAAAAAGGCCCTTGTAGTACAATGGTTAAACACTAGGCTTGTAACCAAAATACTGACCATTTGTACCCACTTAATGGTGCTGTGAGAGGAAACGCTGGTGACCTGCTCCAGTAAAGACCACACACTAGAAAACACGTTATCGAGTCCCATGGCGTCCTTGTGAGTCAAAAAACATCTCAATGGCACCTAACAATAACAATAGGCTACAAAAATGTGAAATCAAATATATGATCTTTAGTGATTTTCTGTACTCAGTCAAATTGAATGAAAAAGTTATGGTTTTATACTTATTTAGTAAAATTCTGTACACAAGTGAATTGAATGAAAAAGTTATGATTATGGACAACCCCCCCCTCCCATCAACACACACCTTTTCAGAAGAGAATAAATTACTTCCCTCTGGCAGCAACAGGAAATGGAAAAACAACTTAATAATATCCCTTAGAGAGTTCATAATTATTAAAAGCACTGTGGCATTTAAGATTTCCTTCATCAGAGGCACTGATAAAGGGAATCGTAAAAAAAGGCAAGGGAACTTCTCACTCTCTTTTCTACCCAAAGGCTTCTAAAACTCTATAATATGGGGACCTGCTGCCTTTTCAAAGATGCAGTACTTTGTCCCACAATCATCCAGAACACCTTAAAAAATATATGGCAAGGGAGGGGGTGGTCATAACCTATATTCTATTAGCAACAATGTGAATGTCAATATGTTCTGTTCCTATGGCCGCTTGAGTAGGCTTTTGAATCCTTGTGATTTTCCTTCAATTCCCTATTAACTCTATTTTCCAACTTTAGTGCATCTACATCCACCTCATGCACAAGCACGTACACATGCATGCACACTTTTGGAGACAGTTCCTCTATGTTGTTTAGAGAGTGGCCATAGCATTAAAAGAAGCTGTGCCTTCCCATTTTTTTCCAAAATCAAATCCTAACAATTCAAATAAATTACCTGGCTCTTCCAAAATTGGACTCCATTTGCTTTATTTTCAAGAGCTCCTCCCTCTCTCTACCAGACATAGGTTACTGGTCTTCTGGTAGTTCCCATCAAATGCCACACAATCCCTAACTTTGCTCTTACATAACTTCAAATCGTTTTTCACCAACTAACTTTTGTCTTATAAATATCACCCCAAATAAGGATTGTATGGTGTTATTCTACACCTTAAACATAGCTCCCATTCTTTCAGACAATCTCAATTTAAAAAGTCCTCACATTGAAACTGACCAAAGAGCCTAAAATAGATTCTAACATAATAGTCTTGAATGTACCACCTGAGTGATAATTAAATATAGATCCTTCTGAAAGCATATTAACATACTCATGAATTTTCATGACTGTAATATGCTAAAATGTGTATGCATACACTTCTAACATTAATTAAACATTTAATTAAAAATGCTGGTATTATTTCTAAATGGCACATGTCTTCTTTTAATACTTCTTTTCATAACTCTTTTATCACTTTCAGTCAATGTTCAGTTGGACAGTTTAATTTTCCAGTTACCAATTTTAAAAAGCATTCCTTCTGCTGCTGCACAAGAGGGTTTAAATAGAATGCTTTACTGACAACAAGTGACAGATGAGTGAAAAGACAGTATACTGGGCTTTGGAATCCTGAGATAGAAGAAGGTTAAACTGCTGAAGGAATATAGTGAGAGATAAAAGAGAATTCAGAATTCCTAAATACCAAAGCCTTGCCTTTGTCTTGCTCTCTGCGCCCAGATCCTACCAATACATTCAGAATATTTTGATGTGCATTTTAAGTAGATTTTAACAAAACAATTAGAGGACATGCATGATATAAGTAAACTGATTGACTCTTCTCTCAGTGCATTTGGCAGACGTACACTCACCAAATTAACCTGGAAATCTGCCTGCAAACTGTGCTTTCAAACCCTACAAACCTTACCACATGAAAGGTGGAACTCTCTCTCAATCTCCTATATATCCACAGCCTAAAGAGTTTGATGCTGAATAAAAGTATGTGGAAAGGTTGTATTTAAATTTCCATCTATTTTTATGGTCACATTTATCTGTCATTTTGTTGTACTGCGGTGGCTTGTGTGCTGTTGTGACGCTGGAAGCTGTATCACTGGGATGTCAATGCCAGCAGGGTTACCCGAAGTGAACAGGTATCAGTGGAGGTTGCAGACTGGGAACAGCCAAGGAAGAAGGACTGGGCTCCTCCTCCCTTTGCGGAAGGAGCCTCTGAAAGGCTTCTGTATAGCTCTGAAAGACTGTCAGATATACTATTGGCCTGATGAATGGAGGCTGAAGATGTTCAGAGATCGTGACACAAGGTGGGACCCTAAGTATTCCAGAGGTGACTGCAGACAATCTGCTTTCTTAAAGGACAGTAGACCACTGTGATGTGAATGGAGTAGAGCCTGTGGAAGTGGAACCTTCAAGATGTTTATTTGCAGGTGGGGCACAACTCAAGGTAAGAAGAAATAGCTGCAGAAAGCTAATGTTTGGAACTTGGAATGTACTAAGTATGGATGAAAATTGGAAGTCATCAAAATGAAGTTCCATGTTGGTGAGCTGAAATGGACTGGCATTAATCATTTTGAATCAGAAAACCATATCATTTATGATGATAACAAAACATAACTTTCCTCTAGTTCCTAAATGCTTCCTCCCCCGCCCCTGTCTCACTATCATGATCCCACTTATACCTTATAAATCCAGCTAGACCAGAGGATGTAGATTGGTACAGAAAGGAATGGGAAACACAGGGAATACTGGACGGATGATCCTTTCAGGACCAGTGGTGTGAGTGGCGATACTGGGAGTGTGGCGGGAGGGTGGGTTGGAAAGGGGGAACCGATTACAAGGATCTACATACAACCTCCTCCCTGGGGCACGGGCAACAGAAAAGTGGGTGAAGGGAGATGTTGGACAGTTTAAGATACGACCAAATAATAATTTATAAATTATGAAGCATTCATGAGGGAGGGTGGAGCAGGGAGGGAGGGGGAAAATGAGGAGCTCTGATGCCAGAGCTTAAGTGGAGAGCAAATGTTTTGAGAATGATGAGGGCAATGAACGTACAAATGTACTTTACACAATTTATGTATGTATGGATTGTGATGAGTTGTGTCAGCCACCAATAAAATGATTTTAAATATATAGACAAGGAAACTGAGAAGGAAAAAAAATAACCACATGATCAAGAGGATTGGCCTTGCAACTATAGTGAAAAGGGGGCATATCAAGAGATGTTTTGCAGTATAGGGCAGTCTGAGGTAGGATTATATGTGTGCGCTTTCAAGGACCTCCAACATATATAATTATTGTTCAAATTCATGCACCGACAATGAAAGTTAGTGATGTAGAAATTGACAGACCAGTCTTCAGTCTGAGATTGATCAAACATGTAATCAGGATGCATTGATTATTATTGCACTTGGAATACAATCATTGGAAGCAAAGAGGAAGGATCAGTAGTTGGAAAATATGATCTTGGGGATAGAAATGATGCTGGAAATTGCATGGTAGACATTTGCAAAGCCAACACATTGTCAATAGCAAATGCTTTTTATTCAAAAACACAGAATACAACTATACGCATAGACTTCCCCAGATGGAATACAAGTAAATGAACAACATCTACACAAAGATGTAATGGATGTGCTCAATATCATCAGCTGAAACCAGGCCAGGGGCTGACTGTGGAAGAGATCATCAATTGCTCAAATGTAAGTTCAGGTAAAATTCAAATAACATTAAAGTAAGTCCATGAGAACTAAAATACAACCTTGAGTCTATTCCACTGTAATTTTGAAAACGTATCAAGAACAGATTTGATACATTGAATACTAATGAGAGGAGACCTGAGAATCTACTGGAAGACATCAAGAACATTGCTCCTGAAGAAACAAAAGGTCCTTAAAAAGACAAGACAGAAAGATCAAAGTGGAGAGCCCGAAGAAAATCAGAAGCTTGCTCTTAATCCTAGAGTAGATAAGGCAAAGGGAAAAAAGGATAAAGTCAAAGAGCTGAACAAACAGTTCAAAGCACATTCTGAAGGGACTAAGTAAACTATTTAAATGAAAGGCCAACAGCCCTAGACTTAGAAAACCAAAGAGGAAGAACATGCTCGCCACACCTTCAACTGAAAGAACTCAAGAAAACATTCAAGCCTAGAGTTCGAATACAGAATGATCCTAAGAGCAAAATATTTAATGATGTAAGAATCATCAAAAAAGGACCCAGTACACAGTCACTGTACCAAAAAGAACTGGTCGGCATGCCACCATTTTAGGAGATAGCATATAGCACCAAGAACCCATGGTGCCGAAGGGAGAACTTCAAGCTGCACTGAAAGCATGAGCCAAAAACAAAGCTCCAGGAATAGATGAAGCCTTGTTTTGGGGTGATGATTTCAGTGTAGCTTGAACTGCTCCCTCGGCACCATTGCTTCATACTCGTGCTACCTCCTGAAATAGTGGAAAGTTCTTCTTTTGGTACCAGTCACCTCATAGACTTGTGAAAGTTGGACATTGAATGGACATGGAAGGCCGAAGAAGAACTGAAGCATTTGATAGTGCCGGAGAGGAATATTGAAATACCACGGACTGCCAGCAGAACAAACAAGTCTGTCTTAGAAGAAATATGCCCAGAGTGTTCCTCACAAAGATGGCAAGATCTCTTCTCACATACTTTGCTCATATTGTGGGGAGAGACTAGATCCTAAAGAACCCGGAGAAGGCCATCATACTGGCGGGCCAAGGTGGAGCGGCAGGGAAAAGAGCAAGGTCCTCCATTAGATGGATTGACAGAATGGCTGCAATAACGCATGCAAGGTCAACATTTTGAACTCACCAGCAACTCCACTGGAGAAAAATGAGGCTGTCTACTCCTGTAAAGATGAACATTTCCTGGGGGCAATGGTATGAAAATTTAAATATTTTAGGTAGAAATTTTATTTACATGAATAATTCTGGTGTTTTCAAAGGATAGTGCATGATACCTACCTAGCACAATCACAGAAGACAAAATGGGTTCATAAGCAAATGTGGTGAAGAAAGCTGATGGTGCCCAATTATTAAAAGATAAAGCCTCTGGGGTCTTAAAGGCTTGTACTTAAATAAGTAGTCCTCTAGCAGGGAAGCAACAAAGCCCACATGGAAGAAGCACACTAGCCTGTGTGATCATGAGATGTCAATGGCAATAGGTATCAGAAGTTCAATAGCAAACAATTAAATTGACATGAAAAAGTGTAGATAATTGGAAACCCCAAATCCACCTGTAAGAGAATTGGACAGTCCCTCACAGAATGGCCAAACAGAAGGAATAATATATCCAGGGTATCATATAGCACTGATGAAACACATAACTATGCTGTAGTTCTTTAATATTCCCTCCCCTTACTATCATGGTCCCAGTTTTAGCACATTTATACCTGTGTATATTAATTTGTCTAATGAATATCGTTTGATGCATGAAATCCAAAATAGGTAATAAACCAGTCAGAAATAGTAATGGGAGCAACCAATCCCTGGGGGCTTGGGAAAAGATGGGGGAGGGGGGAGGGGGAACCATTAGCAAAGATCATTGAATAACCCCACTCTAGGGGTTATTCCTATTCTGTTCCTATTCATTCCTAGGAATGTATAGTAACAGAATTTTAGGGGAACGGATACAGTGAACAGTGTAACTTATGGCAAAAAATACTACTGCTACTAATAATAACTATGTATAATATAAGAATAAAGGTTCTTGGAGGGTAGGGTCAGGGAGGGAGGAGATAAAGGGTAGCTGATACCAAAGAATTCAAGAAGAAAGAAAATGTTTTTAAAATGATGGTGGCAGTAATTGTACAATCATGCTTGATCTAATTGAATTATGGGTTTTATAATATTTGCAAGATCTCCCAATAAAATGGTTTTTAAAAATTACAAAATAATTTATTATAGTTGAGTATTTTCTTCTTTGAATTCTTGTAGTGATGGGACACGTTGATTTTAATTTAAATTATTTAAGACTCTTTTTGTTCCACTAATGAACAAATCATTTGACTTGCTTGACATTTGTCAAATTACAACTTCACAAATTGAATTCATATTTAGTACATGATTTTCATTCAGTGAGAAGTTATTAACTATTTTTAACAAGGAACTCAGAGAGTTATCATGTTTTAATACCCTAATTTCATTAGCTACAAATTAGGTCAGCTCTGTTTTTTGTTTGTTTGTTTTCTGTGTGTATGACTGCATGTTTATGTAAGCCATTCATACGTATACAGTTTGTGGCAACAACTTCTGGGACATGTACTCTGATTTCAATTAGTGAAATTTTCTATTTAAAACCACTAATTTCACAATTGTTCTAATCTCCTTTGGCCTGACTGAATTTCTTTATTCTTAAGGGTAACTTTAGAGCCTAATTCAAAATACCACATCTATTATCAGTCTCAAGAAGAGATCTCTGGAAAAGCATAGACAGTTGAGAAAAATTTACATGTTTGTGAAGAAATTGCTTTGAGACCACATGTAACCTCTTCCCTCTTCAGTAGGGAGGAGGCTCCAACTTCATGGCAGCAGAATGCTGCCAGCCATGAGGCAGAGGTCACACATGCCTACCGTTCCTTTATCATATTCTGACACCAACCATTCCTCCCACTATATGCTACTTCTCTGGTGGGTTGCATAATCCATTGCAATGGCCACACAGAACTCATGTACAATACTTACAATTATGGGGTGTTATTAGAGAAGTTAACTGGTCACCACAGGACAGATTCACAAGACATTAACAATACAGTCATATTTAGCACTTCTCTTTCAACGACAGTCAAGTCTCTGTCCTTGTCCTCTCTCTCCTTCCATGGGTCTGAAAGTCCATCTGCCATCTGCCAAGTGGTCTCAGTAGGTTGGGCTCTCAGCTTTGGTGCCTTTGGTACTTCTAATGCCTCTGCCACTTCAGCCAGGGATCTCCTATCTGATCCACTTGTGCTTCACGTTTTGCTTGATGGTCTCAAGGGTCTCTGTTTCTGCATCTAAGATGCCTTTCTTACACTCAGAGGAATGGCAAAACTGACCGATCTTTGAATTAGAGCCATCTACACCTTAATTATGAGATCCCACACAATCATGTGGTATGATTTATACAGAAATGGATAAAAAAGCCTTACTTCTATCAAACCAATTCCAACTCAAAGTTGCTCTATATGACAGAGTTGAACCTCCACTTTGGGTTTCCAAAACTTTCAACTGTTTACAGACACAGGCAGCAGCATCGTTCTCCCATGGAGAAACTTGTGGGCTCAAGCCATGGCATTTGGAGTTAACAGCTCAATGTATGTCCACTGTGCCTTCAGGTGTCGTAAAGACGTTGATGGAAGAGTCATATTCAAGCAAGTTAACTTTACCACTTCTTTGTCAAACTATACACATTGGCAGAATAATCTTTAAAATGCTCTCGTAAGTTTTATTAAAATTTCAAAAATCATACATTTTATGTCAAAAACCTTATAACCCACCCAATAAAATTATTTATTAAAGATGAACCTTATAAATATTAATATTTATCATAATAAAAAACAAGAATGTTTTTATAAAGATAAAACAATAATTTTATATTTAAAAATGTTACAGTGATAAAAATTGGAAGAGTCCATATATCTACTATGTTATAATATAAAATACTGATTCAGAGCTATGTAAATAGGCTTAGAAGTTTTCCATGATTTAATAGGGTGTGAAAAAGAAGATTCTAAAATGTTCACATATTATCTCAAAATTTAAAACATAATAACTACAATCTCTCTAAATATATATGTATAAAGACATGGTTACACATAGACACCATATTATCACACAAAAATAAAAAGCACATAGGAGGAAAAGCAAATAAAAAACTAGAGGATCACACAGATTTGGGAACACTGCTGAGGGTATGTGGTAGTTACATAATTCCTTGTCGATTTGAGGATATGAAGAGTGAAGGGATGGAGTCTAGCCTGTCAATCAGGTCACAGCCTGATGCTTCCTTGTGGCCATGGCCTTCTCATGAGGATTCTGGGAACTTCCTCTCTTCCTCTATGGAGAAAAGACACATTCTCTCTCTGCTTCACATTCCTGTTGACAAGTCACAAGGAGCCACGTTGACAGCCAGAGCCCTGGGGATGTGTCCAATGCCATTGGATCCACAGGACATTCCATCCACCAGCCAGTGATCCCTTGCATTCAGCATCATTGCATGTGCTGTGCAAGTCTGAAGAGGAATTCCTGGGCTATTATTGGAGTTATGGACTTGATATGGACTGGGTTGGAATTTTTATTGATGCATAACTACTTCTTGTTATAAAGTTCTCTTTTACACATATATGAATGTCTCTGGATTTGTTTCTCTAGTCAACCCGGACTAACATAGGGTAGATGCATAGGAGATGAGGAGAAAATAATTCAACTAAAGACTACAGTGCAAAATGAAACAACTCATTTTGCCATTAGATTTATAAAATTCTATTAATATCTACTAAGGTTTTCATATATGTGTTTAAAGCTTTAACATGCACACATTATTATTGATTTACTTATGAGCTCTTTTCATTGGGAGATAATTGACTTATCAGTTGGTCAGAAGACATAGAATCAATTTCCCAGCTCTGCTACTTTACAAAGTAAGCCATCTATATAAGATGAGAATAAAATAACTTGCCTGAATTCTTCACAGGATTATAATGTAAAATCGTGACATAATAAAGCTGAAAAACCATGACATAGGTAGAATTCACTCTTGTTTTCCCATATTATTGCCCTTAACCACCAGCTTTTTCCCTGGAATATTTTAAGTGCACATTTCCTAAGTCTGATAGAATTGATCTTAGAATGCAAAGCAAAAAAAAAAAAGGAGCTACTGTAAATTATGTGATATTATGACATTATTATGAGGCTTGTTCCAGACAGGGTTCTAAAAAAGTGAGTTGGAAAACTTTATTATCTTTTAATTCATTTCATTGTGAACTTTAAGAAGCCCTTCTGTATGTTACCTGGAAGGCAATTAAATTTAAATAATATAATAACATTCTTTTTCTTCTTTTATAGCCATTTGTCTAATACCTGCTTTATGCCATGAGAAAATCACTAAATATTTGCAAACAAAATGTGTAATATCATATATCTTTATTGACCTTAGGATACAAATTTGGAAGCAACCTAAGCAATTGAAGCAAACGCATAGCAAACCCTATATAGGGTTCCAAGATTTATAAATTTTATAGGATTAGATTGTCTCATCTTGTTCCCTCAGAGTAGCTGGTGTATTTTTTTTTCTATTACAACTTCTTTTGTTTTATATAAGAAAGAGCTTTATATACAAGAGGAATTGACATATTGATGAAGCATCCCAACCCAGTCCAGTCCAAGCTCATAAGTCCGATACTATCCCATATGTCCATACCAATCTATAAAGTCCTCTTCAGCCTCACGAAGCAACATGCAATGACACTGAATGCAGGACGATCACAGGCCAGTGGGTAGAAAGTCTTTGGATCCAGTGGTGTTGTAAGCATCTCACCGCTGTCAGGGGTCTCCACGTGGCTTCTCTGGTTTTTGAGGTCTGGTTACATCAGGGTAGGTCCATGTGGCTTCTCCAACTTAGGGCACTAGTGTAGTTCCATGTATCTTGTCACCTGCAATGTCTCCCAGGGAGACAGCAGAGAAGTGTCTCCCGCCTCCAAGGTGGAAGTAGCTGGTGTATTTTTATCACCTGCCTTGTGGTTAGCAATCCAATATTTAGTAGCTATCACCACCAGGGGTTACTTATATAGAGCAATGCATATTGTGTATATTATTTATATATATTATGTATGCATTCATGTAGGTGCATATACTATTGCTAGTGATTGAGCATGCCACATTCTTTTTCATATAATCCAGCTTCTCTCACTATTTGTTCTCTATACAGATTGAATAAGTATGGTGAGAGGATACCACCCTGACATATACCTTTGCTGATTTTAAACTATGCAACATTTACTCATTCTGTTGCATCACTGCCCCTTGATCCATTTACACGTTCCACATAAGCACATTGAAGTACTCTGGGATTCTCATGCTTCTCAAAGCTATTTGTTGTTTGTTATGCTACAGTTAATGCCTTGGCAGAGTTAATAAAACACAAGTAAACATCTTTTGAAATGCCAGTTGCATAGCTTCCTGCATCACAGCAACACAAAAGCTACAGCAGTTTGACACACTTACAGAAGACCACGTGAAACAAGGGGCATCATTGGCATCGTTGCTGATGTCAGGTGGATCTTGGCTCAATGCAGAGAATACCCAACAGCAGGTCCTATGATTTGGAATCAACTTGAAGGCAAGGAGCTTAATTGTTTGAGTTTAAGTACCAATATTCTTTGGACTTCATCTCCTCAGCTTTCTTCTCCCACTTCTAGAAACTTATAAATATTCAAGTTCTGACAACTCTACCCCTTCTTTCTGCTTCCCCAGTTTTAAAAATGGTATCTGCTTCTTACAGTTATAATTCTTGTTTCCTCTGTAGTCACTGTGTATATTTCCATCCTTACCATTTGTTTAGTTTTATCACTATAGATGTCTGGTGGTATTGTTTCTGTTTCTTTCAATGGAACCAGACTCAATGTACGATTTTCACAAAAAATCTCAGTCCCTGGAATGTTAGTCTAGAAGACTAACATTTATTGGTGAGGAAGAGAGGTAGTTATTTCCATAGATCTTGCCCATTTATCAAAAGGCCATCCATATTTTAAAAATCATACTCTTTTAGTATGTAGTCATATATTAATATAGAGATACAATATACTTTTAATACCGATTCAATATCATATCCAATTAACAAAATAAATCTCATTGAAAATAAATTCTATTAAAGTTGAAAAATTCAGCCCTGGTGTTGTAATGGTTAAGAGCTAGGCTTTTAACCAAAAGGTTTGAAGCCTGAGATCTGCTAGGAAACTGAGGAAGTTCTATTCTGTTCAATAAAATTGTTGTCAGTCAGAATTTACTCCACAGCACATCACAAACAATGGAAATCCAAAACTGGAGCATAACCAAACTCTGGCACAGGGGAATGTACCTTCTTTCTTTACTGCTGTACTTGGATTTCAGAAAGGTTCAAGACTTTGCAGAGATGGTTTTATATACATTCTACAATAGTTAGTGTTTTAGTAAACAAGTCTTATATGCTTTGGTTACATTCTCTTCAAAATTAGAAATCTTAAAGAATTTTCAAAGTAAAATGCAAAGCAAATTAAGCTTTTTGGAAATTGTGTATGTGAAAACAAAGCTTGCAAATTGAAGGCCTTAAAAGTTTTCATCACAAAAACAAGGGAGGAACTGAAAAAATATAAAATGAGAAGACAGTAATTAAAAGATGAGAGCTCAATCATTGTACAAGATTTAATTTTAAATGTCAATAATTGCATAGTATATCTCAATTGGGGAATAAATCATTTGATGTGCTTCTATTTTTAATTGGCTAAATATATGTATGTGTATATATTTACACGAATGAAAAGAAATTAAGAAAATATAATTTTAAGCATTTCAATTTGGTAGTGGATTATAAAAATAATCCAGAACAAACTGTAATTGAAGAAGCACTGGCAGTCAATGGTTAAGAGTTCACTTTTGACTGAAAGGTTATATAGTCAAATTCACAGTGCTTCTTCACGGGAGAAAATTCTGGAGAGAAGCTCCCTGTAAAATAAAACCTAGTTAACACTCTGATGCATTTTTCCTCTCTCACACGGTGTCACAATAAGTTGAAATTGGCCTGCCCCCTACAGCCAGTAACACTCTATTTGATGAGATTTGTTATAAAAAGTTATCTTCAATGGAGATATAAGTCCTATAAACATTTGATATGTTATTTGAAAAATGTATATATTAATAAAAGTAGAGTTGAGACAATTCACCAGCTAGCAGATTTTACTCTAATTTTTTTAGGTATCTCAGTATATAAACATACATATATATACATACATACATACATATATGATTTTCTAAAATAGTCAACTACAAACATAAAATATGCAGTATTTGGAATCTGTAAATGCAAACTTGAAGAGGATTCCAGGCACTTTTGTAAAACAATCAAAAGTAATAAGGCATAACATTTTGGCCATAGAGGACATGTGGCCAGATAGCATCAGCAGCAGGCATGCCCCCCAGACCCTCAACAACAAAGACAAGGGACGAATGAAACAGATGTGAATGGATGACCATCCTGGAGGCTTGAGGTTCCACGGAGAGGATAGGAAAGTAGGTAGGATGCCCACTAGAAGAGGCTGAGCAGAAGCAGCGAGAAAGGAGGATAGTTCATTGTTGACTGGTCTGACCCAATAATCTTAAATTTTTGCAGGCAGCATTCGATCAAGACACCAGCTTGGCAATGCCAGCATACATCAGTTAACGGCATAGAGAAAATGCCTACTCCACCTGAGGTAAGAGCCATACCCTTGTGGATCAGGTTCCTTGTTCACCAGTCTCTCGTCTGGAGGCACTCAACCTCATCAGCCCAGTGGGACACAGTGCTGAGTCCCTGGACACCTGTGGTTCCAAGAATTCTTCCCATCCCTGTCCTATAAGGCTGATAGAAAGAGACATCAACTTTATGGCAGTGTGTGAGTAATTACATATATATATATATGAAGACATATAGAAGATAGCTATATATTATGTTATCTCTCCCTATATGTACATATATACATATATAGAGAGAGATGGATATATATATATATGTTTGTATATATTACAAAAATATGCACAAATGTGGTGGATCATACAAGGGTCAAAGTTATAAAAACTCTTTCAACATAACCGAATACTTTGAGAAAATAAACCACAGAATCTAGGACTCAGCAGTATAGTCCAGAGAACACAAAGGCCAACCGATATAACCAAGTTCACATTTGCAACGTTCTACATCTTACTTTAGTGAGTACCCGCTGAAGTCTTGAACACTAGTCCCTGGCCATCTCTCCCTTTCAGAGGAAACAAAATTATGAAAGTCAAAAATACATGGGAATGGTTAGTTCAATGAACTAATGGACTATATGAATATGATCCCCGTTCTCCATGACCCTGAGTCCAGAATGCGTGACTGCCAGTTACTACGAAAACTGCTCTGAACGGAATTCTATTAGAAGGTCCTGGTTAGAGTGGGAGAAAGAGGTGGAATAAAACTCTAAATCACTGAAAATAAATAAATAGACTTATAGAATAATAAGTGTGGTAGGACTCCCAAATTGTGCCTCTGAGTCACTTCACGTTTGGAAGTGAACTAAACCCCAGCGCTCAATTTTCACGCAAACAATAGACAGGATCATAAGGGGCACACGGAGCCCTGGTGATCCCTTTAGATTCGTGTTGAACTGCTAACTGCAAGGCTGGGTTTGCAAACCCAGCAAACCACTCTGTGGGAGAAAGATGAGGTTTTCTACTCCTGTAAAGATCGGTGGCCTAAGGAACACTGTAACAGGTCACTGTGAGCAGGATTGCACACCCTGGCAGTAAGGTTCTTTTCATAAGGAACAATCGTAGTAGAGACATATGCATCCAGCTTAGAATAATCAGTGGTTTGAGATCAAAGGGCGGCATGTATCCTAGGACACACTTCAGAAGTGTGAGCAAAGAAAAAGCCATGGAAACTGGAGAAAAACAAAGTAGGAAAAGTGTGATAACGCTGAGGCAATTGCAGTCAATAAATGAGACAAAATGTTTACGAATTTAGAATGGAAAATAGATTTGCTTTGTAATTCTACACAGAAATAATAATCAAATAAAAAATATATAAAGTAAAATCAAAAGGTTTTAAATATTTAAGTAAATACATGTAATGAATCATGATAAAATGAAATAAAAACAATTTAAAAACTGGTATTGAAGGCAGAAATGGCTAAAGAACTGTTTAAATTATACAAATATGTGGCAAAATATTATTTTTACCTTCATATAATGACTAAGATTAATTTATTATCATTTACTTTATGTGTATGTGTTATTGTGAGTAGACTAGAGAAACAAATCCATGGAAACGCATATGTGTATAAGAAAGAGATTTATATACAAGAGCAATTGAACATTGAGAAAACACCCAGCCCAGTCCAGATCAAGTGCATAAGTCCGATATTAGCCCATATTTCCGATATCAATCTATAAAGTCCTCTTCAGACTCATGAAACACATACAATGATGTCAAATGCGGAAGATCACCGGCCAGTGGGTAGAAAGTCTTTGGATCCAGTGTCATTGGAAACATCTCAGCGCTGGCAGGGGTCTCTCTGTGGTGCCTCCATCTTCCGAGGTCTGGTTGGGTCCATGTGGCTAGTCTTCTACAGTGTCTCCCATGGAGTAGCAGAGAGAGAGAGGTGTCTTCTGCCTCCAGGGAGGAAGTCCAGATTTCCCAGAATTCTGAGGAGAAGGCCATGCCCACAGAAGTTTCATTGGCTATCTCCAGATTGACAGCCTAGACTCCACCCCTACACTCTTAATCCTTAAAGTGACACCAGATTAGGTGACTACCACAGTGTATAACACATCCATACTTATTTTCTATACAGTATTTAAATTTTTATTATGGAATATTAGGCAATATGTAGTAACTTTTACCTTTTGATTAATTCATTAAATCTACTAAAAACCTAGAGTTATTTAGGAGCAAATGGCTGAAAAACGTACTTGGCTTGCAATATCACGTCTATTCCTGTCTGCTTCACTCTTTTCCTTTTGTCAATGATCTGTATTATGTAACCAACAAAATTAAAAGGAAAAAAAAAATGGTGCTGTTTATTTTTACTAAAACTCCAGGATCTAAAGTTCCTAATAGGATTTTTTAATGTTAAAGTAAAGATATTCTAATTTTTAAAATATTTTGCTTTATGTATGATGCCTTTATATCAATATCCTAACTAATGTTGGGTCTCTAACGCTAAGAATTCTTCCTGAGGAATGGCATTACAGGTATTCAGGTTTCCGTTGTGTCCTTCAGAAATTTCAGGTGTAGATTCTGACTTTTCTCTGTCTGTGGGGGTCACCCCCCATGGATATGTGTTGTTTCTTATGCTAATAGGATAGATTAATGTAGGGTGTGATTCAGTCAAACTCTTTGCAGATAGCAATGAAATTAGAGAAAGCTAAAGGGGCATAGTTGAGGCACAATAGATGACAAGAAACCTCTCAGATCTCTAAGGAGCCAGGAAACAGATGCTGAAGGGACAAGAATTTACCTCCAGTTGACAAAGTAAAGAAATGTCCCTTTGAAACAGCAGCCTGAATTTTGACCTCTCTCCTCCTAAACTGTGAGAAAATGAATTTCCGTTTATTAAAGTAAGTCAAGCATTTTTGATATTTTATTCTTGTTTTCGTCATTCGTGTTAGGTTTGATCTCGTTGGTTCCAGCTCATAGCAACGCTGTCCACACACCACAGAATGAAACCCTGCCCAGACCTGCACCCTCCTCAGAGCTGTCCTGTTTGAGCCGCTGTCGCAGTCATTGTGTCAGTTCATCTTGTTGAGGGTCAGGCTCCTTTTTGCGTCCCTTATCTTTAAAAAAACATGACTCCTTTTTCAGAGACTGCTGACTCTTGAGATTATGGCCCAAAGAACTTGAGAATAAACTTGCCACACTTGCTTCCAAGGCGTACTCTGACGGCACTTCTTCCGAGACAGAATCGTTTCATCCTTCGCCAGTCTATGAGAATTCCAGTATTCTTTTAGAGCACCGTCATTCAAATTGATCCATCCTTGGTTTCTGTATTCAGTGTCCACCTTTCACAGCGACCAGAGAGGATGGGGCAGAAGTCCCCTAGTGGCTTTCCAAGACTGCAACTCTTTAAAGGAGTGGAAAGGCATGTCTTTCTCCCAACTTTCACCTGAGGAGATTGAAATACCATGGTTGGGTCAGGAACACCTCACTACTCCAAGGAACACCCTTGTTTTTCAACACTTTAAAGAGGTCTCATGTAGCACCATGTGTCATTTGATGTCTTGGGTATTGGATATGGATACAAGTAAGATAAAATCCCTGATAAGCTTTACTTCATTTATCATGAGGGTTACTGTTTTTCAGGTTATGAGGATTGGGGTTTTCTTTACCTTAAACTGTAAACCATATTGAAGACTACAATCCTTAATCTTCATTGGTTATATGATCCTTACTTTCAGGAAACAAAGTTGTGCTATCTGGATATTGAAAGTTGTTATTAAACCTTCCTCCAATTTTGATATCACACATTTCATGTAACCCAGCTTCTCTTATTATGTGCTCAGCATACAGTTGAATAAGTAGGATAAAAGAATGTAGCCCTGATGCACAACTTTATTGATTTTTAAACCGTGAAGTATTCCCTTGTTCAGTGTGCAAAATTGCCTCTTGATCGATGTCAAGGTTCTATATGAGCACAATTAACAGGCAGCTCTAGTCAGTTCTATAGATAGGGTCACCATAAGTCAGAATTGACTTGATGTTAATGAATGCATTTTAATAAACATCTGTGTACCTGTAGGCATATGTATAGACATGTTTTTGTGTGCTACATCTCTATCCATAAAGCAAAACAAAACACTGCCCCAAGTCCATAATGACTCATAGCCACCCTATAGTGTACGGTAGAACTAATTCCTAGAGTTTCCAAGGTCCTACACCTGGATAGAAGCAAAAAGGCTCACCTTCCTCTTGCAGAGTAGTGGATGGGTTTGAACAGCTGACCTTGCTGTTAGCGGCCCAATGTGAAGCCAACTATACCACCAAGGATCATATATATCCAGATATATACAATAAAGCACAAAAGAGCTATAGAGAGTCCAACTCACTGCATTGTTTTACTGAGTTCCAAGGCCTGGGATCATAGTTTCCTGAGACTCCTCAATTGCCATCTAGACAGTGGTCTCTATCCTGGTTTGGAGAGTAACATCTGGGGTCTTCAGCTCTTGTGAGGGCATCTTTACTACCTCACCTGGTCTCTACTCATTTGGAGCAAAACAGAAGGAAGGAAGTTGAACACTTAAAGAAAAAAAAAAACTCTACATAGGAACCGGAAACACAGGGAATCCAGCACAAATGATCCCTTCAGGACCATGGTGAGAGTGGTGATACCTGAGGGTGGAGGGAGTGTGGGATAGAAAGGGGGAACTGATTACAAAGATCTACATATAACCTCCTCTCTGGGGGATGGACAACAGGGAAGTGGGTGAAGGGAGATGTCAGACAGTGTAAGATATGACAAAATAATCATAATTTATAAATTATCAAGGGTTCATGAGGGAGGGGGGAGCAAGGAGGGAAGGGGAAAAATGAGGAACTGATACCACAGGCTTAAGTGGAGAGCAAATATTTTGAGAATGCTGGGGACAAAAAATATACAAATGTGCTTGACACAATCGATGTATGTATTGATTGTGATAGAGTTGTATGAACCCCCCAATAAAATGATTTAAAAAAGAAAAAGAAGAAAACCAGTTCAGAGTTTCAATATCTTATGTAAATTAGTATTTGGATGAGGCAGAGAGAAGTAGATGGAGTTCATATTCCACTATCCACCTGGACCATACAAGGTGGGATGCAAGAGACATGAATAAAGACACTCAAATGAATGGCAGCTAAGAACTACAGCAAAATCTTTGTATCAAAGAGGTTTGAAAAGACTGGGTTACCCTATGAAGCGTCTGATCTTTCATCAATTGTATGCCAGGGTATAACAGACATTATATTTAAACAAACAGATTCCATGTACTAGAATGATTGGTTTTTGAGTGATTAGATATGTTCATGGAAGAGTAAGATGATGTTACATTTCCGTCTGTGGTAGAAAATTATCTTGGAAGAAAAGTCAAACCTATGGTAATTCTCTCTTTTGTCTTAAAAAGTAGCAACACTTCCAGGAAACTATTATCCAGTCTCCATAGAAAACTATCATTCCAGAATCCCTGTCTGCTTAGTGAGGTGTTGTATGAGAAGCATGAAATTATTTAAGCACTATTTTGAAAATTTTGATCATAAACAAACACAATAACCTTTCATGCACTAAAAAGACAAAGGCTCAAAAAAATCCCCAAACACTCAAATTGCTAAAAAATAAACATAACAAAACAAAAAGCTAGACTTACTATAGTGAGATTGAAAGAACCCCAGAAATTATTGTCCTAAAATAGTCCCTTTAATATTGAACTGAAACCATTACCAGTGATCTCATCTCAGCCAAATAATAGATTGCATTATAAAGCGACTATCATCTGCGCAGAACGGTCTCCCTTTATGACACTAGCTGTTCAACTTTATGAGACCAGTCTGTGAACATTTACCAAAAAGCAAAGGCAAAGTGGGCTAAGGAAGCTAGATCAATAGAAACAGGACAGACAGACGGGAAATAATAAGAATGTTAATGCGTTCTGGAAATTCCTATCAATGTTCTGGAAACATTTATATAAAAAATGTTACTTGGGAAACTAGTTTTCTGTGTAAAAATGTCCTAAGTTTTTTTTTCTAAGAAAAGGGACAAAAACTTGCAGAAGGTTTTTCATGAGCATAGTGAATTTCTGTGTGAATCAATGAAAATATTTGGTCTAAAATGTCTTCTTCCCATTAGTTTCATCATAAACTTATCATGGCACAGCTATGTGAAACTAACATGTTGCTCCCTAGGGTGCCAACAATTGGAACCACGTTGTTGAAACTTTTTCTACAAATAATTGAACAGTTCTACGATTGGAATAACAATCCACTTCCAAAAAGATTTTTCACCATGCTTATATTCTTCAAAAAAGCGATTTCACCACTTGCTGCTCAGAAAAAAATGAAGGCCACGAACATGTCATAGTAGATAATAACATCTTTGACATCGTGTATTTTTACCTTAAAAGAAAGTAATTTCATCTTCTCAGCTATTGAGTCAGGAATCTATTCAACCAAGTACATAGTAAGTCACCAGGAAAGAGGAACTATTAACTATTATTGTATCAGTAAAGTTACATTTGCCATCCCTGACTATTTCCTACTCTCAGGAAACAACGAAGAAGCATTAGTTGGGATGCCTTCAGCAAGTACTAACAGGTAATCCAATTCCTAAATGGTCCGTGACTGAAATGACTGTATATGTCTCATTTCAAGCATTTTAGAGGTAGAGCATATTAACTTATTGAAATTAGATGAGATCTGAAAACAACTTCATGGAATGCCCTCATGGTAAAGCACTGTGTCCACTATCCTAGCACTTGATACATAGGTCATGGCTGAGATTCTATCATACTAAAAATATACCCTGCAGCACCTACCACCACAACTGTATGTGGGCAGTGGAAGAAATAAAACATGCATTTAGAAGTGAGGCTGTTGAAAATTTCAGTTATCAGATAAGTAGTATTTAAATTGAGAACTTGATTCTTTTTGAAATGTAATTAAAATGGAATGTTGTTTGTTTAGTTTGGTTTGGCTTTAGCTTGGGTGTCAGAAAAATCAATAATAAAGTATATACAAATATAAACATTATAAGTGAAAATCTATTTCTTTAGATGTTGAACTCATTAAATAGACCAGAATTACTCAGTTTAAGTTTTTAGCTGATTTGACATGACATATTATCAGAAAAAAATCACATTAAGTCATTACAATATGTTTGCCAGCAAATTGCTGAATATGTGTCATCAATTCAAAGAAAAAATCCACCACCACTGAAGAAAATTAAACTATTAATAATGAAAACATTTACTATCAATATGTTAGAGGAAACACAAATAACAATTTATTCTCTCTTACAAGTGATATTACTGAATATTTATAATAGTATTAGGCAAAGAATGTGGGGGAGAAATATGTAGAAAAAACTTTAGATGGATGATAAGTACTTAGTTAATACAATGTTATATTTTCTGGATTTTGAAATGTCTGTTATTTCTCAGCTGCTATATTTTTCTGCTAGATAAATATTGACCTCCATACACAATTTGCATTAGTTAAACATGACCCAAACCTAGAAGACCGACCTCCTGAGTACAAAGGATAGCATCTCCACAAAAACCACAACTCAGTCACTCTGTTCTCAGTACCTTTCTGTCTTGAAAACACTATTGAATTTCTTGCTAACAGATCTGCATACACAAAGGTTGTATTCCAAACAGCTTAGTGATTATAGCTTCATGATTAACTCTATCTAGCATTAGTGTTTCCTGATCCATCTGTTGAAGATGTCTAAAGGTGAACACATCAGAAAACCTACTAGTTTCCAAATGTCTACAACCAGAATGGTGTCTACAACTCCAAAATTCCATTTCATTAGTACTTGACAAAAAAGTGAATTATACTCTTACTCTTTTACAAGTCATAGAGGGGGGGGAAGAAAACAGTTTTTCATTTTTGTTAATGTTACAGCAATATCTTCCAGAACATAAATTTTTGTTCAGGGAATCTAATGTGGAATTATACAAATCTGAGGGAGTAATTTATAAATTTATTCAACAAACATTTATTGTACCTCCAATAAAGTAGGTACCTACAAACTAAAACTATACATTACTCTCCTATCTATAAGTTTATAGTCATGTTAGGGAGAGATGGAATTACAGAAAAGGCGCATGCAAAATCGGACAAGTTCAACAGTCTACACTCTCTCAAAAGGGATCTACAGTCCCTTCCCTTCTTTCAAAATCACAAGTATTGGGTCTTAGGTCTAAAGGTTGTCTTACAAGTTGGTATCTAGGTGAGGCATCAACTAAGTTCACTTGTGGAGAAGCACCCCACCTTGTGTGGCCGAAGGATTGTAAACAAGAGAATTTAAACCTAACAAATGGAATCAGAACTCAAATTGTAAGTAACTGGTTTGCAGAAGGCCATGAGTGACTGTGGAAGCCTGTGTAAGTCTGGGTACTTCAGAGAAACAAATCCACAGAAACTCATATGTATAAGAGAGTTTTATATAAAGGGTTAGTGCACATCAAGAAAATATCCCAACCCAGAAAGCAAGAGACCTGAGATCAAGAAAGGCTAGGTTCACTGAGCCATTTATCTCTCCGTCCTTCAATTAACCCCACATGTGTTTACCGGCCAGGTTGGCACAATCAACTTTAACTAACTCAAAGCCCAAAATCCATTTTCAGGGTTCCCACATGGGTTGAGCCTCCAGTGAATTCTCTGAGATTAGTAGAGGGATGTGAATAGCCTTGCTGCCAAACAGAGGGCATTTTAAAGTTTATTATGCATCTATATTAGGTTAAAACATTATACCTTTCATCTGATCTCCTGTTGACCCATTTTAAAATAGTTTCGGTTTTTAATATTTTTTTCTTTATGAGATTTTCCTGTGTTGTCAAATAATTGTTGTTGATTTTTTGTTTGTTTGTTTACTTCCTGCTTGTTTTTTTCCTTTATTTTTTGTATGATTTTTTCCATATATGAAATCCAGAGTGGGTGGGTCTATAGAGACACTAACCTGATAGGTAACTGCCTGGGGGCATGGCAGGAGAGGAATAACAATAATGAGTTTGAAAAGCAACTGTTTTCACCGTGATTGTGGTGATGACTGCACAAATATTCTTAATATGATTGCACAATGAATTTGCATGCTATGTGAAGTTTGTGCCAATAAAACTATTTTTTCAAACTATGGTACTGAAGTTGAGAAATGTATCTGAGAAGTTGAAACTTAAGACAATATTAGAAAGATAAATAGAAATGAGGTTAAGAAAAATACATGAGAAAACACTTTCTGGAGAAGATACCACATTTACCAGTGGTCTTGTGGTGAGAGGACATGTGGAAAAGATGAGACATTGAAATTTATGTCTTTTACTATCTGAAGTGTATGTTGTAGAACAATTTTAAAACATATTAATGTTTATCTAAGGGTAGCTCTTTTTTAGGATATCTCTTTGAAATAAACTTCCAATAATCTGATTGCATGCTTCTCTAGACTTGTCTACAACCCACTATGAATTTATGATACTGAAAATAGCAATTTTGGTCACTTTATATTATTTCAGTTCTTAAAATGCAGCTAATAAACAATAATATCACAGCCCTCATATGAAGATATTCAGGTACTATCTCCTTAGGATATGTTCAATTAGTATTCACAATAATGTAAAGTGAATTTGAAATAGGCTTGTCATTTCAATTTAGAAAACATATCTAAGATACTTAAAATCACAAATGTATACACATATTACGGAGACAATTTTAATTTTACACAACTTGTTATAATGATCCCAGGCGAGATAAATCAATCAAAATACAACTTGATTACATCATTTATCTTCTTTAATTATTGTATTAATAAAACTTAGTCTTTTAAAATATCCACATAGTAATAATATTATATCAATACTTTTATTTGAGAAACTGATGAAAATAAATTAGTACAGATAAATTGGGTTTAAATTCTGGTATAGTCATATCTTGATTCTTCAGCCTTTGGCAAACAATTTAACCTTTCTGCAGGTAACCCTCCATTTAATAATTATACATTTTTTTAATTGAATAGGTGTATCATGAGGATTATATAAATAACACAATTAAATTCTCATCGGAGTACACGAGAAAGAGTAATTTCTAAATAAATGATTTCTAAAAAGAAAGAATAATTTCTAAATTAATAATTTCTTAATAAATAAATACATTTTATTTTTGTGGATGGAATGCTGTCCTCCAAACACATATGCTGAATTCCTCCGTGGTATGACTCATGAACATGCATTCATCCGTTAAGGGAGCATTTGTAGATGCCACCAGTGAACAGAAGCCTCAAAAGGAGTAGATACAGAAAGGGAAGGTCAAGCTGGGCCTTGCTCACACTGAAAGAACTGAAGAAAAAGATGGTTCTTGAGTTGCAATATTGAAGGATTTTATTGTGCAATTATTGAACAATACTGGAAGTATTAAAAGCAGATGCAAGAAATCGACAGGACTACTGTTCCACAAAGAACTGGTTGAAATTCAGCCATTTCTAACAGTAGTGTATGATAGAAACTAATGGTATTAAAGAAAATAATCCAAATTTGACAGTAAGCACTGTGAGAAATAAAGCCTGTGTACATAACTTTGCATTTTAAATATATAATTTTAAAATTATACATACTTAAGGCTTGTTGGACTAATTTTTTTCAGAAATAAACATTATCACATATCACAAAATTGGGATGATATTTACCTGGCCAACTGGCCAGAAAAGGTCCATATTCAAAGTTACAAACTCTCTACCGTGCAGTCCATTCCAACACCCAGTGGCTCTGTGGGAGCTATCTAGGAGAATTGCCTCTGTAGAAATCTCAGACTGCAACTCTTCATGGGGATAGGAAACCTCGTGTTACTCCTGCATAGCTATTAGTGCTTTATAATTGCTGACTTTTCCATTAGCCACCCATATGGTAACCACTATAGCACCAGGGCTCAAACAATATTATTAAAATCACCTGCAAGTCAATTTTTCTGAGAATAAATCAAAAGAGCTATATTAATATAGCTACAGAAAACTGACAGAAATTCTGTCTATATTTGAATGCCAGTGTGTACTATGGAATATCATTCCTGATTCAAAAAATTGTTTTGCTGTTTTGGTTTTTTTCGACTGTGCAATGTCCTTATGCTGTGTGGAGGATAAATTAAGGATAAAATTGTGATAGATGGGAATTCTAGAAAAAATAATTAGGCTACTGTGGAAATGACACAGACTAAACACAGTTTATCTGAGCAGAGCAACAGTTATACTTCATGATTTAAAATCGGAAAGGGTGTGTGTCATATTTGTATGTTTTAATCATACTTATTTTTAGATTGCTACAGAGAAACCACAGAAAAACTGTATGCTTAATATCTTACATGTCCCGGATGGTATTAAAATCTATGTAACTTTAATTTCAATTAAAATAATTTTAATACTGAAAAGTCGTAAGAGTCACGATGAGATGTAAACCTTCCTTTCCTTGAATCAATTGAGAATATGTTGCCAATAGGAATTTTCTATAACCTCTTATTGCTTTATTGTATAATTCTAGCAAAACAGAACATTTACCCCCATAAACAGAAAAAGGGCTTTAAAATGAGAAGAATAGACTTAAAGAAAGTTTTCCATGTTGATTCTCCCTTCATACTATAATCAAATTGGTAAAACATTTGAAATATTATAATCATCTAATATACAGGTTCATTAAAATATTCCCAATTCCACTCAAATAATTTGTTAGTGAAATGACCCACTTTATGAGTTTGCTTCATATTTTGTAATGTGTTTATGGCTACCTAAGAACCAGAAGACCTTGTCATCCTTTCTAACTTACAGGATATCTCTGATTATTACTGCTAGAGAACAGCTGTATGGTGTGAAATAACAATCATTTTACCGTTCTCATAATTTCTACACGAGAAGGAATCAGCTGATATGTTCTTATCTAACAGCCTGGATGTCCAAAATATCTAATTGTCATGGCTGCCCTTTCCTCAGTGTTATTCTCTTGGGGTTACTCTCTTCAATGGTTGTAGACCATCATCGAAGCCATTGTGTCAATACATCTTGGGGGTATTGCTCTTTCTCCCTGCCCTTCTACTTTACCAAGCAATATATACCTTTTCCAGGGACAGATCTTTTCTGATAACATGCCCAAAGAACTTTAGGCGAAGTTTCAGTATCAACACTGATATTGAAGCATCCTCATATACTTCTTCCAGAAAGATCGGTTGCTTATTTTGGGAGCCCATGGTACTTTCAATATCCTTTCACAGCACTGTGATTCAAATATATCCATTATTTTTCTGTCTTCCTTGTTCAACTCCCAACTTTCATATACATAAGAGGTGATTAAAAATACATGGCACCTGATATGCACCTTCATCCTTGAAGTAATATCTGTGTTTTCATCACATTTAAAGAGGTCATGTGCCCCAGTTACCCAAAGCAATGCATTGTTTGGTCTCTTGATTCATGCTATCATGAGCATTAACTATGGATTCAAGCAAGATAAATCCTTGACAACTTCAATATTTTCTCTGTTTATAATGGTGCTACTTATAGTTCTCATTGTGAGAAGGTTGATTTTTTTATACATTGAGTTATAACCCATTTTGAAGGCTACAAATATTGATTTCATCAGTAAGTTCTTCAATTCTTCCTCACTTTTAGCAAGCAAGGTTGGCACCCACATATGGGAGGTTTGTAATAACATCTTTCAAATCCTGAAACCATATTCTTCTTCTTATGCTCCAAATTTATTTATTTACTCAGCATGGAGATTGAATAAGTGTGATGAAGGAATACAAATCGTTCCTGATTTTAAACCATGCAATGTTCCCTTGTTCTATTCGAACAACTTTGTCTTGATCCATGTACAGGTGCTACGTGAGCAAAAGTATGTGTGTGTTCTGGAATTTCCATTCTACTCAATGCTATCAATAGTTTGTTTTGTTTTGGTTGTTTTGGTTTTTTAAATGACCCACACAAGCTAATGCATAATAAATAAAACACAAATAAGCATCCTTCTGGTATTCTCTGGCATCAGCAATGATAACTTTTGCTCCACATCCTCTACTGAATTCAGCCTGCATGTTGGGCAGGTCCCTCTCAATGTACTGTTGCAAGTGTTGTTGTGGGATAATCTTCCACAAAAGTTTACTTGCAGGTGATATCAATATTGTTCTATAGTTTGTAAGGCCTGTTGGGGCACATTTCTTAGGAATAGGTATAAATATTGGTCTTTTTCTGTCATTGGCCTGGTAGCTATCTTCCAAATGTCTTGATGTAGATGAGTGAGTGCTTCCAGTGCTTCGTCAGCATGTTGAAATATGCTTTCAGTCCAACTTGGACTTCTTCCTTCAGCATCATTTCTTCTTGATCACATGCTCCCTTTGAAATGGTGGAATGGCAACTAGTTCTTTTTGGTACTCTGACTCTGTGTTATTTCCATTATTTTTTTTAATCATTTTATTGGGGGCTCATACAATTCTTATCACAATCCATCCATCCATCCATCCATTGTGTCAAGCACATTCCTTTATCATTTAATATTTTGCCTATAGAATCTTTCAATATTGCAACTTGAGGCCTGATTTATTTTTATAAAGCACTTTCAGTTTAAGATATGCTGATTAAGTTCTTCCTTTTTGGTTTTCTAACTCTAGGTATTTTCATATTTTATTATAATATTTTACTTTTATTCTCAAGCTTCCCTCTGCAATTTTCTGTTTGATTCTTTGACTTCACCATTTTTTACATTTGTCCTAGAAACTGTGTTAGTCTGTGTTGACTAGAGAAAAAATTCATAGACACAATGGAGGTTTACATAAAGAATAATTGAATATTGAAAAAACATCCAAGCTCAGTCCAGATCAAGTCCATAAGTCCGATAATAGCCCATATTTCCCATGCATGTGTATAAAATCCTCCGATAATAGCCCATATTTCCCATGCATGTGTATAAAATCCTCTTCAGACTCATGAAACACATGTAATGGCGCAGAATGCAGGAAGATCACAGACCATTGGGTGGGAAATCTTGTGGATCCAGTGGTATTGTAAGTGATATCTCAGTTCTGGCAGGGATCTCCATGTGACTTCTCCATCTTCCAGGGTCCTGGCTGCATCAGGGTAGGTCCCTGAGGCTTCTCCTTGAGATTATCTCGCAGGGAGAGAGCCAAGAGAGAGATTGTCTCCCACCTTCAAGGAGGAAATACAGGAGTTCGCAGAATCCTCAGGAGAAGGTCATGCCCACCTAGAGGTCTCATTGGATATGACCTGATTGATAGGCTAGGCTTCACCCCTTCACTCTGAATCCTCAAATTAATACGAGATTATGTACACACCACAGCTATTCTACAATTAAAAGCAAGTTTCTGTGACTCTTATAACATCTTTTATTTCCTTTGTCTTTTAAAATGACCTTTTGCTTTCTTCATGTGTGATGTTTTTGATGTCCTTCCACAGCTAGTCGTCTTATATTGTTTGTGTGCAAGGTGACACAGCTGTTCTTAAGATTTTCTCAAAATGCAGATGGTGTATTCTCAAGGTCAGATTTTGGGCCTTTGAGGGGTTTCATTTTCTTCAACCTGAATTTGCCCATAATCTCTTTCTATTCTTCTCTCTCACTGACATTCCTTTTTTTATTTTTTTATTCCATTTGCTAGATCTTGTTTACTTTATTGGCTGCTTAATTTTTGGACTGACATTTTTATTTGTTGATTATCAGTGTCTGCCTGCCTGTCTGGCTGTCTTCCATTCAACTAGTCAAATCTTGGAGAATTCATCCAGGTAATTCAATTATTACCTTCGAAACTGTTAATTAAAAGGTCAGTGGATTGTATCCACCAACTAAATCACGTAGAAAAGACTTGGCGATCTGGTATCCTAAAGATTACGGCTCACAGAACTTTGTGCAGTAGACCTATTCCATCATGTAACATAGCTATAAGATAGAATCCATTCAATGGCAAATATAAACACACCATAAATGGGAAGAAATCATGGATGGCACAAATGACTAGGAGCTCTACTATTAACCAAAATATTGGCCATTTCAAGCTATGCAGAGTGGTTCATGAGAACTTCTGACAAACTATTTCCACAAATATAGCCTGGAAATTTCCATGGAAAGCAGTCCTAATCTGGAAAATGTAGGTTGCCATGAATCAGAGTCTATAGCAGCTGGATTTGGTTTTTATATATGAGAATTTCTATATCTCTAATCTGAAACCCTCCTGTAAGATTCATACTTGATCTCCAATTACCAAATTCCCATAAAAAGTTAATGTATAGTAATAATTTCAAGCCAACAATATATACTTCTTTAATTCCAGTCACCTACTAACAAATATCTTTCACTCGTTCTTCGGGAGTTAATTTTATGTCGAATTGCATTTCCAGATACTCAGAATAAAAAAAAAAAATCAAAAATGTTGAACTTGTCTTCCACACCTCTTTCTCTCACATTCACTATCAAAATAACAACACCCAAAAACAAACTACCACCGATTCAATCCCAAATCTAGAGACCCTAGCAGACTGGGGGAAAGGTGCCAGCTGGTTTCTGAGACTGTAAGTCTCTACAGGAGTGGACACCTCATCTTTCGCCAGAGTGGCCAGTGTCCTCAAACTGCTAACCTTGTGGTTAGCAGTCACTGTGGATTATCTTATGTCACCAGGGCTTATGTTTCATGTCACAAGAGAATAAGTATATATAATATCCCATTTCTTCTCACGCTGACTTTGGATGAATCCGAATTCTTTAAGGATCAGATCCACGACAGGGTGAACGCACGCCAATGTATTAAGCAAAATGCCAATTCGAATAATTTGGAAGCAGTGAATTGTACAAACAAGAGATTTTTCCACTTCTACTCTTGTAGCTACTAGGTTTATTGTCTTGATTTTCAATCTAATGTATACATTGCTTTTAAAAAAATATTATTTTGTATCTGAAAAAGGAATGAAGGCTTTCTAGGACAGGAGCGCTTATCCGTCGGCAACTGCACGCCTTTGGCCACACCACAGCTGACACACTGCTCAGGGGAGAAAGATATACATAATATATATCTTACAAACCCAATGATTTCTGCCACACAGCTGGACAAAGAAATTCTAACTTAGATAATCATTACTTCTCTGTGAAAAGTCAATTAGTCTCTTCTGTTTCTCAATACTAGAGTTGTAATATAATTGATCAATTCAGTAGAAAAACAACAACAACTACATGTGTAGTGTGGGTATCAAATTACCACAAATCTTTAAAATCTTTCAAGTGTTGCAAAAATCACACTTATCATCCTAACACTTATCCAACTAGATGGGAATCTGTCTTTCTTTTATTCCAAACCCAGGGAATCCGGATGAATGATTGCATTACAAAATACAGCTGAACATTTTTGCTCAGAGGTACTTTGTTTTTAATTTCCTTGAGGGATTATACCTGGCCTTTCCTTCCTTCCTAGAGATATTCCATAGCATGTACATTAATGGACAGAGGATTTTTATTAATGTGGATTTGAAATCTGATTTTGTTTCAGTGGATATATACACATAGAAATGTTATCTGACACATCTCTGACTCAACATCTTTATTTATAAAATAATCATATTTGTCTCTTCAAGGAATTCAGACATGCAGCTCATAAAATGGCTAAGATATTTCACATTAGGGATCCAGCACCTCCAAAAATGCTAGTGATTCTTGGGAAAACTAATCAAACTGTTAGATCATCTCAGTAATTTCAAAGGACACTGATTCTTATTCAACACAACAATGGTTTGTAACACATCTCTCTTCCTAACGTGGGCAATTAAATGAACTGGTCATTTCCAAACCCGGCATCTCACAGTTCTCTGCTGACAAACAGAGGATAAAGTCATCACTAGATCAGGTCATTGGAGCATAAAACACAGTTATCCCCTCTCTAGGAGACTCCCGACTCCCGACCTGGGCTGTCCTATGTCAATATGATCTATTGGGTGGATTTTTCTTGTTTGTTTAAAGCTAGAGAAACAGCATGCATTTTCTTTATTGAACTTGACATCTATGTCTAGAATTATATGTGTACTACAATTGCTACGATGGATGGTATATTTGCATCGTCTGCCGCAGGAGTCCAGAACCTTTGGTGAGATGTGTTATGCAGAGTGTAACTGTTCTGTTATTTCAAGAGATATACTATCATGGATCGAAGACATGAAAATAATTAACTTGCAAAAATAGGCAAATTTGTAATATGGTAACTATTTTCAAAATATGCTGCTTCACTATGTTTTGTCACCATACTTTGTTGAATAATGATTAACTAATTGCATAACTCACACACTAGTTTACCATTCGATTATTCTGCTCAAAGATTTATTCAATAAATTAATCTTGGGGTTATACAGCTACTTGGTAATTGTTTGTCAGAAAATCATATATTTTACTCTGCAAAGAATAACAAATCCTATGAAAATGACATCAAATTAATTTTCAAAATGAGTATTTCATGCTCTACCTTGATTTTAATGCTGTCTGTAATAGGATAACATATGTCTACAAGGAAGACCAATTACTACAATTTTTATTAAAGTTTATATATCAGCCACTAAAGGTAGTGATGAAGGTAGTAATTATTTCATAGAAATTTAGCAATAAAGATAGTTTTAGAAGGTAGTAATAAAATTTTATTAAAATGTAAAAACCAACCACTAAAGGTAGTGATGAAGAAATTGAAGGATACTGAAGTTGATAAAGCATGTAATTAAGGTGTATTGATGATTATTAGCAATGAGAATGTGAAATTAGAAATAAGGAGGAAGGACCAGTGGATGGAAAATTTGGCCTTGATCACAGAAACAAGGACGGCGATCACAAGATAGCAGAAAGGATACATGGGAATAAAACTGATTATTTTTGTAGGAAGAAGCAATGGAGAAACTCAATATCACCATAGAAATCAAGTCCAGGACTAACTGTAAACTATACAATCAATTGGAAATGTGCAAGTTCAAGGCAAAGCAGAAGAAAATTTTATAAAGCTGCACAGAGTCCAAAATATAACTTTGAATATATCCCATATGAATATATTTGGCTCACTGAACACTAACAGTAGATCTGACAAGTTGTCAGATCAGATCATGAATAGCATACATGAACATTCATACACAAACATCATACATGAATATTCACACATAAACATCATACATGAAGAAAGCAAAAACCAAAAAAGGTGATTAAACAGATAGGGTTGAAAAATAAGGGATGTCATAAGAGCCTCTGAAACTTAGCCTTCAAGGTGGGGCAGCAAAAGCCCATGAAGAAATGATGTTGTAAAACAGACAGAAAATTGCAAAAGGAAGCTCAAGAAGTCAGAGTTGATAATCAAAATGAAGATGTGCAATGAGCGGGATTAGAAAGCCAGGCAGGAAGAATGTGATCAGCCGCTCTCCAGCTGGAAGAATTGAAGGAAAAAATCCAAACTTCTAATTGTAATATTGATGGATATTATTGGTGAATAATTGGATTATGTAGGAAAAAATAAATGTAAATATGAGAAATATATCAACAAAAATGCATAGCATTGAAAGACAGCGTGAAAAAAGTACTGAGGCATTAGGGAAAACAAAGATTCCAGACATTTTGAGAATACTATTTGAAATTTTACACCAAGGTGATTAAACACTGGATGCACTCATTAGTACATACAAACATATTTTAAATAAAGCTACCTGGACAAACAACAGACATAAATCTATATTTGTGTCCATTACAAAGAGAGGCTATCCTACAGAAGGTAGAAATTAACTAACAATATCATTAATATCTCACCTAAGTAAAAATTTTGCTGAAGGTAATTCAAAACATTTTCAGCAGTACATTGACAGTTGTTTTCAGAAATTCAATCTGGATTCAGAAGAAGATATGGCATAATAGATATCATTGTTTATATCAGATGGATCTTGACTAAACTCAGAGAATGTCAGATATAATTATTTGTATCTTATTGACTATACAAAGGAATTCAATTATGTGGATCACAACAAATTATGAATAACATTGAGGAGAATGAAGATTTCAGAACACTTAATTATGCTGATTCAGAATATGAACGTGGACTAAGAGGCACTCATATGAATAGAACAAGTAGATACTACATGGTTTAAAATTAAGAAAAGGTGTGTGGGGTGGGAGGAGTGTGCTGTACCTTTCACCAAATGTATTCATTCCCTATGCTGAGCAAACAATCAGAGCTGGCCTATATGTTTGTTTGTTAAATTTATTTATTTGCCTTTGGCTCCCTATCAAAACTTCCTTGATAATGTATGTTAGAGAGTCTTATTGATCATCCACCAGAGGCATAAATATATTTCATTAATATTGTCTTTGATTAGCCTCTGGTACTGATTTTTTTTAAATCCTGTTGAGAGAGGGCTACTGGGCCAATGTAGGCTAACTTCATGTAACAGTCCTTGAATTACTCACTTGCCCAGAGTCAATCATTTTGTGGCTGGACTCTATTTGCACAACAATGGGCGTTGACTGTCATGCAAATTATTTGGTGTGTGTGATATATTTTTTTAAATTTTACTTTGTTGGGGGCTCTTACTGCTCTTATCACAATCCATACATATATCCATGTGTCAAACACATCTGTACATGTGTTTTCCTCATCTTTTTCAAAACATTTTCTTTCTGCCTGAGCCCTAGGTATCAGCTCCTCATATTTTTCCTCCCTCCCTGATGTCCCCTGGATAATTTATGTTATTTTTTTTCAAGTCTCACAATGACCGCTGTCTCCCTTCACCCACTTTTCTACTGTCTGTCCCCCTGGGAGGGGGGCCATAGGTCGATTATTGTGATGGGTTCCCTCTTACTCCTCTGCTGTCTTTCCTTCCCCTCCTGGTATTGCTGCTTACCTTATTGCTCCTGAGGAGTTTATCTCTTCGGGATTCCCTGTGTTACAAGCTCTTATCTATACCAGTATAGATGTTCTGGTCTAGTCAGATTTGTAACGTAGAATTGGGTCATGATAGTGGTGGTGGTGGGGACATGGAGGAAGCATTAAAGACCTAGAGGAAAGTTGTGTGTTTCATTTGTGCTATACTGCACCCTGACCAACTTGTCTCTTCTTTGTGACTCTTCTGACAGGGCATGTCCAATTGACTACTGATGGGCTTTTGGTGTCCATTCTGCCCATCCCCTCATTCCCATTGATATGATTTTTGTTTTGTTTGGGGTCTCTGATCCCATTGACACCTCATGATAACACATCAACAGACAGACCTGGAACTGTTTGAAGTCTTTTCTTTTTTTGCTGTTGGCTATTTATTTATTTTTGTTGTATTAGTTGTTCTATTTATTTATTTTTGTTATGTTTTGCTCTGCTTTGTTTTTGTGCATATTATGTCTATGCATCTCTATCTGGACAAGATAGGTGGGATCAATAGCCCAGAGGAGAGAAAAATGGGAACAGTGATTCTGGGGGAATATGGGAGAAGAGGAGGTTGAGGAAAGAGCAGTGGTTGCCAACAAACCTAGGGACAAGGGAAGAATAACTGATCTAAAATTGATGGCGAGGAGGGTATAGGATGCTTGAAGGGTAAGGGACATGACCAAGGTCAATGTAGTGGAGAGGAATTACCAAAACCCACATGAAGGCCAAACATGATAGTGGGAAAAGAAGAAAGTAAAAGGAAATAGGGGAAAGAACTGGGCAGCAAAGGATATTTATAGAGGTCTAAATATAGGGATGTATATATGTAAATACATTCCTATATAATGATAGGGGAATAGATCTATGTACATATATATTTATAAAGTGTTACAGCAACAGATGGACATTAGGCCTTCACTCAAGTACTCCATCAAGGCAAAAACAATTTGTTCTAGTAACACAGCACTCCGACAGGATTGTCACCTTCTCTGACATGATTACTGAAGACAAATGGATGCATAAGCAAATGTGGTAAAGAAAGCTGATGATGTCCAGCTATCAAAAGATACAGCGTCTGGGGTCTTAAAGGCTTGAAGATAAACACGTTGCTAAGAAGCAACAAAGCCCACATGGAAGAAGCACACCAGACTGTCATGGAAATTTTATAATATTCACTGAGGATATCGGTCACAAGTTTTGCTGGAATAATATATATCTTCACACAGCATGTAGGCATTAATGTAGCCAGTCCTTGATTGTCTACCTACCAATAATTCAGCAATCTTAGTACAGATGTCTTCTGCTTCCTCAGACACCATGCATTTTCTTGCTTAATTCTTTACGTTACAGTGTCTGAGGTAGATTCCAGGCCATCCAGAGGACTTTCCTCATCGGATCTCACTGATACAGCCCCTGGAGCCTGCCATATGTCCTGAAGATACAGGACTCAATGACTCAGCATCCCATGGACCTGAAGCAAAGACCTGGGATCCCAGGTTTCAGGAACAAAGGCTGTGGACCAGAGTGGTCTGATTGTGGACATGGCAGGGGATAAGCTGTGTTAACCAAACAACTGTGCCCTGATCATTTATGATCCAGAATTCTAACCTGTTAACTACTATTGCCCAAGTTCTGTGTGCCTTTTCTTTTTCATTTTTTAATCATTTTATTGGGGGCTCATAAAATTCTTATCACAATCCATACATCCAGCCATTGTGTCAAGCACATCTGTTGCCATCATCATTCTCAAAACATTTACTTTCTACTTGAGCCCTTAATATCAGCTCCTCATGTTCCCCCTCCCTCCCCACTATCCCCTCCTTCATGAACCCTTCCTGATTCATAAATTATTATTATTTTGTCATATGTTACACTGTCTGATGTCTCCCTTCACCCGCTTTTCTGTTGTCCATCCCCGAGGGAGAAGGTTATATGTAGATCCTTGTAATCAGTTTCCCCTTTCTACCCCACCTTCCCTACACCCTTCAGGTATCACCACTCTCACCACTGGTCCTGACAGGGTCATCTGTTCTGGATTCCCTGTGTTTCCAGTTCCGATCTGTACCAGTGTACATCCTCTGGTCTAGCCAGATTTATAAGGTAGAATTGGGATCATGATAGTGGGGGAGGAAGCATTTAAGAACTAGAAGAAAGTTGTATGTTTCATCGTTGCTACCCTGCACCCTGACTGAATCATCTCCTCCCCGCATTTCTTCAGTAAGGGGGTGTCCAGTTGCCTACACAATCATTGAACCAGGCAGAGAAGCAGAGTGTGTCTTAGGAAGGACTCTTGGTGTCAGAAATGGTAAAGATTACTAAGGTGTTGACGTTTGCCTGCCTTTTGACTCAGGAATCAAGTTTGAGCTGATGAGTTATATTTCCCTTTCCTATTATGAAAGCGAAAGGGGTCAGACATTGGCACAATACCATTTTTATACATGGTTTCTATAAGAAAAATGGATGGTTCAAACCTACTAGGTTTTCTAAGGGAGAAAGATGAAAAAAATGTGACATTGAGTTTTTGTAAAGATTTACAACCAAGGAAACCCTATAAAGAGATTTTGCTCTGTTTGCTAGGACTGCTGTAAATCAGAATAACTGGGTAGAAGTGACTTTTACATTTTGTTTATTTGTCTTATTATTATGTGGTTTTATGTGACTACACACCCAACTTAAGGTAAGATATTTTTTAATCATTATAAATAATCCTTGTTTCTGGCTGAAGTTGGTTCCCAAAGAGTAATTTTAAGCTTTATTTAAAAACCCATAGGTGCCAGTGAAATTAGTTTGTTGAATGATTCTTTAAAGGCCGATATATTTAGCATGTAAGTGGACCGTGTGGAGCCTATTCTTTCTAATAGTAAATCTCAAACAATGGTGTTCTCAAAACTGCATTCATACCATTTAATGAGTTATAGAGATTTCTTATAAAGGGCAACGACAGAAACAGCACAATAAAATTGATTAAGAAATTTTCTTTTTCTTATTTAACCAAATAGGTTAAGTTACTGAGAGAGCACTTGACAAATGATCCCCAGAGATTCATGTGTGTTTCTTCAAATAAGTGATAAAATACAATGGTTTAATATCATTTAATCCACTAATAATGGATCAAAAACTCAGCATATTGTATTTAGCCTTTGTGCTGTGAATAAAATTGTGGAATAATTAGGCTTTTATGGAAATTACAAGTAAAGTAATTCATGTAATTACTCCGTAATAATGTAATTGTTGCCATGTAGAGTACAATCATAAAAAAGTAAGTAATTCTAGGAATATTTATGGCCTGAAAATTGTCTGGCAATTATACTAGAGGTAATAGTAGCGTGAAATTCATAGTTTAATTGTTACTTGATTTTAAAATGGACAATGTAGTCTATATTTTTATTATAAACCTAAACACCTAGACACATAATTGTATAACATGCTTCACACAGAGTGGAAAATTGAGTACAGTCCAATAAAGAAACACAATCTCCTGCTTAATTTTAAATATTATAAAAGTTAGTTTTTAAATTTGATTATATTACTCTGTCATTTCTACATTTTTAAAATTCATGTTTTCTTTATATGTGATACTCTTACATTTTTATGACTGTGTTGATTGTTGTCTCAATAACCAAACTCTGAGAGTTGCCTATTTTACTTTTTAAAAATAGAAAGTGTTTTAATTTTCCATTTTATGGACATGTACATGTACATATGATGTAAAATTTGTTACTTTAAGAATTTTTAAATGTGTAAGGGGGCTTCAAGAATGTCATGGATATAGCGTCTGGGGTCTTAAAGGCTTGTAGGCAAACAAGCAGCCATCTAGCTCAGAAACAACAAAGTCCACAGAGAAGAAGCACATGAGCCTGTGCGAACACAACGTGCTGAAGGGAACAGGCAGCAGACACCA
>NW_022103906.1:93315795-93370412 GCF_000313985.2 Echinops telfairi | reverse complement strand
GCAAGAGAATTTTGGGAATGATGAGGGCAACAAATGTATAGATGTGCTTTACACAATTGATCTATGTATTGTGATAAATTGTATGAGCCCCAATAAATTGATTAATAAAATAAATAAATAAATAATAAAAAAAGAATGTCATGGAGAAAAAAAAGGAATTGAAACATAATAGATTTTTCCCCAAATGTTTTTGATGCCCCCTCATATGACTCAGGAGTGTTAATTACATTTTCAATGCTGTACAAGCCTCATCATTATACATTCCTCCCAATATTTTCACCAAGTGCACTCCTGGTAATCTCTAGTCTACTTTACTTTTTCAAGAATTTGCCTAACTTAGATATTTCATCCACCATGCATCTTTCAGTTTGCCACACTGCTGGCTTGTGTGTTGCTGGGATGCTCAATGCTCTGCCATATTATATCATACACTAGGAGAGTCACCCAAGGTGAATAGTTTTCAACAAATCTTCCAGACTAAGAAGAGATTATGAATAAGGAATATACTGTCTACTTCTGAGAAAATGACCATTGAATATCTTATAAAATCAACAGAACATTCTTGGATCCTGAATGCCTCATGAATCACAGCCGACCCTCTCAGGTAGAGTGGAAGGCACCCATAGATGACGGAGAAAGAGCTACCTTATCAAAGGAGAGTCAACCAAAATGTGGATGGAGTAGAGCTTGCAGGACATCCAGGAACTGATGTGGCATGACTCAAAAGAAGAAGAAACATCTGTAACATGTATGAATAATGGGAACTTAGAATGTATGAAGTCTGAATCTAGGAATATTGGAAATCATCAAAATGAAATGAACGGTATTCAGATCAATATTCCAGGCATTGGTGAGCTACAATGTACTGGTCTTGGCCCGTTTGAATCAGACAATCATTTGGTTTAGTATGGTGGGAATGACAAGAGAAATGGTATGATGTTCGTCATCACAGAGAAATATTCAAGATCTAGCTTTCCATAAAATGACATCTGTGACAGGTTAATGTCTACGTGCGCACAAGGAAATCAGTCCACACAACTATTATGGGAATTTATATGCCAAACATGTAACCGAGACACAGTGATAATTATGGGCCATACTAACGTACAAGCTGGGAAAAGAGAAAGGAAGAGTTCTTGACAAATATGGGCTTGTTGCTACAAATGAAGCTGGGGATCACATGATGGATATTGCAAGACAATCAAGTCTGTAATCACAAATGCATTTTTTTCAGCAGCACAGTGACATGTACATGGATTTCTTCTGATGGGACACACAGAAATAGGATTGACTACATCTGTAGGAAAAGGCAAATGAACAAGCTCCATGTCAGCAGCTGAAGCAATGTAAGGGCCAAGCGTGGAACAGACCATTGGAGTTCATTTGTAAATTCAAGCTGAAGGTGAAGAAAATGAAAACAAATCCACAAGAGTCACAATGTGACATCGAGGATATCTGATCTGCATGTCCAGACTATTTCAGAGTGGCTCTGAGTCACTGTTTACTAATGAGAGAAGATCTGAAAAGCTGAGGACTGACCTCCTGGACAGCAGAGAGGATGAGAGCCAACGGTCTTCAAATGAGAGGAAAGGAAGACAAGATTAAAGTGGATGTCAGAAGGGATTCAGAAACTTGATCTTCCTCATAGATCACGTAAAGTACATAAAAGAAATGAAGAAATAGTGAAATGAGCAGAAAATTCCAAATGGCGGTTCGAGAAGATGAGTTAGAGTGTGATGATGAAATGTGGAAAGACCTAGATTTAGAAAATCAAAACGAAGGTACACATTCAGCATATATCAAATGGAAAGAACTGAAGAAAAATTTGACCCTCTAATTACAATGTTGAAAGATTCTTTGGGAAAAATGATGAACAATTCTAGATGCATCAAAAGAAGATGAAAAGAATAATTTGAAGTATAATTTAAAAACAGCCTTGTAGATATTTAAATATCAAATGTTTCAAGAACTGGTTGTACTGAAAGAAGAAGTCCAAGGTGCACTGAAGGCATTAGTGAAAAATAGGACTGGAAGAATTGACAGATGCCAAAAATGAAATATTTCAGCAGACTGGTGAAAACCTGGAAGCAAGCTGTCATCTGTGCTACAGAATTTGGAAGACCATGTTTGGCTCCCTGATGGATCCATCAACACTGAAGAGATATAGCCAAATATAGCCAGAGTCTTATCATACAAGTAGCTTAATTCACGATCTAGAGAGGTGTCTGATATTAAAGTGACAGCACTGATTTGGAAAGAAATAAAGCCTTGAAGGTTGGACTGGGGACATGTGGGTTGATACTTCAGAATTTGGAGACACTGTGTCCTGATCTTCCATTCAGCCATCAGAACCACCCGTCCCTACTAAAGAGAATAATCCACTCTGAGTAAAACCACTAGCCCCCTCATTCACCCTTGCCTACTTAGCCCCCTATGCATGCCGTATAGAAATTTCAAAGGGGAACATGAGATGATGAAGTCAAATATTATAATAAAATATGCAGAGTAAGAAAACCAAAAAGAAGAACATGTTCTGTATAACTTAAACATAAAGAACTCAAGAAAAATAAATTCAAGACTCCGGTTGCACTGTTCCAAGATTCTATGAGCAAAATATTGACTGATGCAGGAAACATCAAACAAAAATGGAAAGACACAGAGTTGCTGTATCAAAAACTATTGTCTCAACATTCCAACATTTAAAGAGATAGCATATGAGCAAGATACTATGTTACTGAAGGAAGAGTTTCAAGATGCACTGAAAGCATTAGGAATCCATGGGATACGAATGGAAATGTTCAAAGAGCTGATGAAGTACCGGAAGCTCTCAGTTTTCTACTCCAAGAAATTTGGAAGACTGCTACTTGGCCAACTGACTAGAGATCCATATTTGTACTTATTCCAAGGAAAGGTGATATAACTGTTTGCTCAAACTATAGAACAATATAATTGATATCATAGGCAAGTAAAATTCTGGTGAAGATCATCCACCAATGGTTGCAGCAGTATATTGTCAGGGAGTTGCCAGAAGTCCAGGCCTAATTCAGAAGTGGCGATGGAACAAGGGACATCATTGCTGGTGTCAGATTGATCTTGAGTCAAAGAAGAGAATATCAGAAAGATGTCTTATTTGTATTTTAGGCATTCCACCATATGAAACATAACAAACTGTGGGTAACTTTGAAAAGAATGGGAATTCCAAAGCACTTCATTGTGCTCATGGAATTTATACATGGATCAAGAGGCAGGCATGTGAATAGAACAAGGGACTGCTGCACAGCTTAAAACAGGAATGGTGTGTGTCAGGGTTGTATCTTCTCACCATATTTATGCAATCTGTACGCAGAGTAATTAACTAGAGAAGATGCATCATAAGAAAAGGAATCCCCATAGAGATCCATCTTGATCTAATAGAAGAATCTCATGGGTACTGGTGGTAAAACCCACAAAAGTTTTGGAGTCCTCTTAGGGCAGAAAACCTAGAGTTTCTCAAGTTAAATTGTTCCACACTCATCAAATTATAATTTACATTACCCAGCAGTTTATAAGGGTCACTGGTGGTGCAGTGGTTAAAGTGCTTGACTGATAACAAAAGTTCAGCAGTTAGATCGCACAAGTTGCTTGGGAGGAGAACAGACCTGGAGATTTATTCCTGCAGAATTGCTATGAGTCATAATTGATTCAAGGGCACACAATGATTTATGCTTACAATTTGAATAGCTTCTGCCCCGGTTACACTGATGTCAACAATGTTTTTCTGTATTTGTCTGCCTCTCCAGAATTTCAAGTGGTAGTTCTCTCTGTCATTCCACCTCTACGTTGGGTCCAGGAGAAGGCATCAGTTTTCAGCTTGTCCTTTTTCCCCCTGTATTAAGGATGGGGGGTAGCTTCTTTCAAGCTCTTCGCGTGTCAGAAGTGAATGACTGGGTTTTAAATTGGGCATGTTTAACATCTCTAGTCTATTATAGCCAATATGTCCCTGGCACACCTAGGAACTAGCAATTTTTAAAGGATTATTAATTTATTCTTTAAGAGTATGTTCACTGAAAAGCTAGGGGAATGCCATGATTAGAGGCATGCCACTGGAGATTTAACACCAAGCTCAATATCATTCCCATTATAGCAGGCTGCGGAGTTTCTGAAAAATCATTAATTTTAATAGGCAGCGAGAGAAACAACATCAGGGAACTAATCAAGTGAGACCATGAACACACTGCTCAGTCACAGTTAACAGTGGCAGAAGTCTAGTGTGTCCTTTCGGGAGCTGATTCTTTATAAGCAGGAACGCACACACAGTTACACTCTTGGGATATAACTGTGAAAATAATGACACTTAAATCAATCAAGAAAAATGGATTTGTAAGAATACTATTGTAAAAGCACTCTTACTGCTCTTCTGTTTTACATGCCTTCTCTATGTAGCCCCTTTGAGTGGTTTGTTAATTAACTAAAGGATATACATCAACTTCCATTTAGAAAATATTAATATAGATAAGCAAAGTCAAATATTCTTTCAACTATGTGAAGCCATCCGAATGCACAGTGTATTCTATTTAAATTGCTTTTTTTTTCATTTTTAAAGACAAACATATTTTAGCCATCAAATTAGTGTAATCAAATACCCCTTTGATTTATTTGTTTATATGAATTGTTCTCAGTAAAACATGATTATGTCCACAAGAGTTATTTGGAAAGATATGTAGACACATTTGTTCCTCACAGCTTGGAGCCACTACTTATAACTAGTAAGCAGGGATCCAGAATACTGCTAAATAACCTAGATAGTACAGAACATGCTCTTGAATAAAGAAATGCTGGTAGTAGAATCCCATTTGAAACGGCTTGGTTTAACTTACTCTCTCTTCCAAAAAGCCCTTCCTCCTTCTTTCTTAATAGTCTCAGTTGTGGTTGTTCTTGTTAGATGTGATCTAGCTGGATTTGACCCATAGCAACCATATGCCCAACAGAAGGGCATGCTGCACGGTCCAGTACCATCCTCAAAACTATTCTTATGCCTGATGCCATTGATGGAGCCACGGTGTCCCTCAATGGGGCCTTCCTCTTTTGCTACCCTTGTGCTTTACCAAACATGATGATCTTCTCCAGAAACCGGCCTCTTCTGTCCATACGTCCAAAATCTGTGAGACGGCCTCTGACCATCCTTGCCTCTAAGGAGCACTCTGGCCTTCTTCCAACACAAACTGTTTTGTCCTTTCAGCAGCCCATGGTCCTTTTGACATTTTTCTCCAGCACCACAATTCAAATACTTGGATTCTTCAATGATCTTCCTTATTCAATGTCCAGTTTTCTTATGCATATAGGGCAATGTAAAATATAATAGCTTGGAGCAGGTGCACCTTAGTCCTCAAAATAATATCCTTTCTCTTCAAAAAATACAAAGTGGCCTTGTACAGCAGATTTACCTAATGTAATATGTCTTTTGATCTCTTGATTGTTGCTGTCATGGATTCATGTGTATCCAAGCAAGACAAAATCCTGGATAACTTCAACATTTTTCTCCATATATCATGATGTTACCTATGGGTCCAGTTGTGAGGATTTGGGTTTTCCTGACATTGAGTGGGAATCCATACTGAAGGCTACAGGCATTGATCTTCATCAACAAATGCTTCAGTTCCTTCTCACTGTCAGCAAGCAAGGTGGTGTCATCTGCATACTGCAGGTTGGTAATAAGCCTTCCTTCAAACCTGATGCCAATATTCTTCTTCATGTAAACCAGATTCTTCAATGATTTGCTTGGCCTATGGTTTTAACAAACATAGTGAAAGGATACAACCCTGACTTACATCATTCCTGATTTTAAATCATGCAGTATTCCCTTGTTCTGTTCATACAACTGCCTCTTGGTATGACTCCTAGTTCCTCATGAGCACATTGAAGTGGTCCAGAATACTCATTCTTCTCAATGTTATCTATAATTGATTATGAGCCACAAAGTAAATTGCCTTTATATAATCAATTAAAGGTAAGTCAACTTATTTCTGATATTCCTTGCTTTGACCCAAGATCCATGTGAGGTCCACCAGGATATACTTTGCTCTCATTCTTCTGAACTTTGCTTGAATTTCTGGTAGCTCACTCTCAATTTATTTCAATTTGTTATTGAATGATCTTTAGCAAAATTTTCCTTGGATGTGATATTAAAGAAATTGTTTAATAATGTCTATATTTTGTGGAGCCACCTTTTTTGGAATGTGCAAAAATATTGATCTCTTTCAGTTCACTGGCCAAGTAGCCGTCTTCTGGATTTTGGGCATGGACAAGTGAGTGCTTCCAGGGCTGCTTCAGTTTGTTGAAACATTTCATTTGGTATTCCATCAATCCAATAGAGTTATTTTCACTACTGCCTTCTGTTAAGCTTGGAGTTCTTTTGTTCTTGGTCATATGCTATTTTTGAAAATTGTTGAACATCTACCACTTGTTTTTGATATATAGTGACTCGTGCATTCCTTGAATTATCTTTTGATGTTTCCCTTGTTTTTCAATGTTTTGCCCATAAAATCTTTTATTGCTGCATCCGAGGCTTGAGATATTTCCTGTAGTTATTTCAGCTTGAATATACGTTGAGTGTGCCCTTCCTTTATGGTTTTCTAACTCTCTCTTTGCACATTTAATTAGAACACTTTGTCTTCTTGAGTTGCTCTTCGAAATTTTCTTTTTAGCTCTTTCACTTCATTTCTTCCATTTGCTTTTGCCAGTTTATGATCAGCAGCAAGTTTCAGAATCTCTTCTGATATCCACTTTGGTCTTTCTGTCTTTTTAATGAATGATCTTTTGATTTCTTTGTGTATTAAGTTCTGTTGTCATCCCACAGGTTTTAGGCTCTTGTGTCATTAGTGTTCAATGAGTCAAATCTATTCTTGAGACTCCGATGACATATACTGCAAGTTGTGTGTTGGTTCTTGTGAACTTATTTTGATTTTCTTCAAATTCAACCTGAACTTACATATGAGCAATTGATGGTCTGTTCCACATTCAGTCCTGGTCTTGTTTAGCAGCTATTCTTGAGCTTCTCCATCTCTCTTCTGGTAGTTACAATCAATGTGATATTTGCATATTCCTTCTGGCGTGTTCACTGTATATGTTGTTGAAAAGGAATGTTTATAATGAAGAAGTTGTTAGTCTTCAAAAATCTGCCATGTGATTCCCCAGGCTCATTTATATCATCAAGGCAATAATTTTGAACTACGGGAACGTCCTCCTTGTTTCCAGCTTTTCCCTTACAGTCACCAATAAATATCAATAATGTATACCAATATGTAAGCCAATAATGTATCTTGATTGCATGTTTGATCAATTTCAAACTGAAGTTATCATTTTTATTGCATTTCCACTTGTCATACTGTGGTGGTTTGTGTGTTCCTATGACAATGGGAGCTATATGACGGGAAATTCAAATATCAGCAGCGTCATCCAAGGTGAACAGGTTTCAGCAGGGCTTCCAGACTAAGAAGAGCTTTGAAGAAGGAATATGCTGTCTCCGCCATGGAAAATTTTATGAATACCTTCCTTCTAGAGTTATTAACTAATAATATATTTTCATTATACTTTAAAATGTTTCCAATACAGACTAATTCAAGTGATGTGTTATTTTATAATTAAAGTTTACCTATCTCAGAAAATACTCCCAAGATTTATGATAAATATAGCTCTACTTTATAGAAAACTTGGAGCACAAATTATCCTGCAAGTTTTAAGAAAATCTATTTTAAGTTACTACTCAGTGAATCTGTGATAACCAGGTAAATTTCTACATAATAAAACACATAAAAATGAAATCTGAAAACAATTTTCCAGATGAATGCAGAAATTAACATTATTTATTTAGAAAATACTTTAATAATCAATTCACTTATTCTGGGAAACTTGTGGGATTTTGTTACTCATACCCTGGATTCCTAGTAACTTAGTAGTTATATGTCCGGCTGCTAATGGCAAGGTCAGCAGTTTCAAAGCACCCGTCACTGTGAGGAAGAAAAACGAGGCATTCTATTCCTGTAAAGAGATATGGTCTTGTAAATCCCCAGGGCGATTGTACTGTGTCTTATAAGTTTGCTATGAGTCAGAATCAACTTGGTAGTGGTGAGTTTAGGGTTTGGGTGGTGAAGTGAAACTGCAATGCATAGCTCTTCTACCCACAGTCTTTGTAACGACCTTCCAGTGACTGAGCGGGCACAAACAAAATAAGATGCAGGGATTCATTTGATGGCAGTGAGTTTGGTTTTGTTTGTTTTTTAATATAAAAAAGTTATCTCAGTGGCAGGAAGAGGACTAATCCCGTGACCCCAAGGAAGGAGAGCCACCAGTTGCGTACAAGTGAGATACCTGTCAAAAGTGGCCGTGGGAGAGGCATGAGGCAGGGCCGAGGCAGTGTGCAGAGACCAAAAGGCAGAGCAGAGGAGCAGAGCCGAGACCAAGACCTTGAAGCAGAATGTTTAGCAGGCTCCCTGGCCCCTGAGGCAGAGGCCATTTTCGAACTTGTTAACATCCCTAATACATCCCAGTAAGCGTGAGTATTGTCTGAGTTTGGGTAGCTATCGCAATGTATTATTAAACCAAGCAGAGAAGTCGAGTGGAATGATGCAGGAAATGGATGCTGTCAGTATGGCATGAAGAAAGATGGAAGGTAGAGACATTTATGACTTGTATTTTGTCACAAGAAGCCCACACCTGGCATGGCGATAGAATCCTCTCCCTGGTGTGGCCAAAGGAGAGTAGATGTGGCCCACAGGTAATTTCCTCATACTCTTTATCCAAATTCCACTGCTATTGAGTTGATTCCAACTCATAGAAACTATATATAGAGTTTCTAAGGCTGGAAACCTTTTTTTAGGAGCAGTTAGGTTTATTGTTCTCCCAAAAAGTAGCTGCTGAAGTATGACTTAACTTTTCCTTCTGATAATACTTCTTGTGACAAGTTATATCCATAGAGACTCTTAACAAAGTTGATCTCTCTTATGTAGCACATTGTTCTCTTCACTGTAGCACATGGCTATTTCCTCTGATTTTATAGTCAGAATATATTGAACATTCATATGTTAGAGATACAACATTCAGTCCAAATGTTCATGGAAAAAAGTATTTACAAAGGAAGACGAGCTTTCAGACAAGTTCCGCCATGCCCCTTCCCCCAAAAAAAGACATTGCTGTGCATTCCACTCAAAGTCATGGCAACCACATATGTGTGTCCATAGGGTTTTCAATGACTTGTAAAAGAAACATACAGCCAATCTTGTTCTCCTGAGTTGGCTCTGGTTGCACAACTTCAAATGTTGGCTAGTAACTGCACACTGACCATTTGTACAGACAAACATTTTTAGCTAACTACAAAGTAGGTGGATATTTACAGACAGTTGTGAATTATTTGATGCAGGCAGAATGATGACATCTAAAGATAAGCTAAATATTAAAAGATTCTGATGGTTCTCAGTGGAGTATCAAAATCTGTCTAAAACTCGTATTGCTATCATCAAATACATTCTATCAAATAAGAAATTATGAAAAATTATGAGGTGAAAATGTTGGTAGAAAGAAAAATACATTCATTTTGCAATATCCAAATATTTAAAAATAAATACTGATTAAATTCCCATGACTGACTTCATAAAGTTGCTTTTACATAATTAGTTTTAACATTTTTATAAGGGTTTGACTAGCAAAGGTTCAATATATAAAGAGGAAAAATTTGGAGTCTATTCCAGGAAGCATCTTTCTTCTTCAATCCCTGCTCTATCCCAGCCAGTACAGAGTTAAGCAGCCCTGTGAGCCTGTAAACAACCGAGTGAGAGGAAAATCTTTGAATCTATGAAATTCCAGTTCAAAAGAGGTTTCTCAAAACTGTTTTCCATATACAGGGCTTAGAGTGCACTGTCAAATAACTTCACAGGTAGAGACAGAATATGATCAATCTTCATGCCATCTGTTTTTATATATCTGTTGTCTAGAAAGAACCATCACTTTCTAGAGGCTAGAGACATCTGCCGAGGTGTCCCAATCCCAGTGGTACCAGGATGAGTTTATCTGATCTCACTGGTCTTCAAGCAACCAGAGATATGTGAGTCCTTCTGCTCACGTGGCAACCAATACCGAGAATAATAATCAAATGTCTTTATTGCATAAATCCCAATGAGGACATGCACGCATTCCACTTGTTGACAGATTGACAAGCATCTTACTTTTCACTATTTGTTGAATTGCTACCACACTAAGTTTCCAACAAGAAGGTTCAAAAGAGCAGATAAAAAGCTAGCATTACATATGAAGAATCTTCTAGAATATATAGATAGATAGATGATAGATAGATAAAATATATTTGTGTGTTTGTCATCCATGAATTGATGTACAAAACAAACAGAAAACAAAACTCTTGAATTAATAATATTCTAAGACATATACCTTTAAAAGGAAATATTCACCCTGAGGGTAAAAAGAAAAAGTAAGTAAAGTGCAATTTTAAATGTGCAGTGCTGTATACTTCATAGGAACATTTAAGAATAAGCATTCATGTAAATGTAAAAGAAGTATAGGAATTCAATTTATAGAAAATACCATATAAAAATGATGTTATACCACAAATTTTAATAGTAAATAAAGTTAAAATATGGAAATGATGTCAACAAAATAACCCACTTTCCTTTAATTCAGTGATTCTCAACCTGTGGGTCACGACCCTTTAGGGGTTGAATGATCCTTTCCCAGGGGTCACCTATTAATCCTTCATATCAGATATTTGATTATGATTCATAGCAGTAGCAAAATTACCTTTATGAAATAGCAACAAAATAACTTTATGCTTGGGGGATCACCACCACATGAGGACCTGCGTGAGAGGGTTGTGACATTAGGAAGGCTGAGAAACACTGCTTTAATTCATTCCGGCTCATAGTGACCTTACAAGACAAAGTAGCAGTGCATCAGTCAGAATCCAATTGAGGGCCAGGAGTTTGGTTTGAGCCTTTTGGGGAGCACTCTCCAAACCTTTCAGTTAGCTGCGGGGCACTCTAACCACTCATACCCAGGAATCCTAAATAAGTCATGTCCATATCTAATATGTGTACATATACACCTATCTAAATATTGAATCTGATAATAATGAGAGAAATTATAATCACATATTAAAAATCATTTTATTAGGGCTCATACAACTTATTACAATCCACACATACATCAATTATGTAAAGCACACTTATACAATTGTTGCTCTCATCATTCTCAAAATTCGCTTTCCGCTTGGGCTCCTGGAATCAGCTCCTCATTTTCCTTCCTCCCCCCTCCCTCCCCATCCCCCATCCCTCATGAATCCTTGATAATTTATAAATTATTTTATCTTATCTTACACTGCCTGGCATCTTTCTTCACCCATTTTTCTTTTGCCCAATACCCAGGGAGGAGGTTATATGTAGACCCTTGTGATCGGTTCCCCCTTTCTACCCACCCTTCCCTCCCGGTATCTCCACTGTCACCACTGGTCCTGAGGGGTTCATCTGTCCTGGATTCCCTGTGTTTCTAGTTCCCATCTGCACTGCTATGAATCCTCTGGTCTAACCAGGTTTGCAAGGTAGAATTGGGATCATGATAGTTGGGGGGAGGAAGTGTTTAAGAACTAGAGGAAGGTTGTGAGTTTTATCAATGCTACACTGCACCCTAAGTGACTTATCTCCTCCCCAATACCCCTCTGTAAGGGATGTCCAGTTGTCTACAGATGGGCATTGGGTCCCCATCACACACTTCCTCATTCACGATGATATGATCCCCACCCCCCACCTTTGGTGCTTGATATCTGGTCCCCTCAACCCTTCATGATCACACATGTTGGTGTGCTGCTTCCATGGGGGCTTTGTTACTTCTGGGCTAGATGGCCACTTGTTTATTTTCAAGCCTTTAAGACCCCAGACGCTATATCTCTCCATAGCCTGGCACCATCAGCCCTCTTCACCACACTTACTTATGCACACATTCGTCTTCAACGTTTATACGGGGAAGGTGATCACCCAATGATAGTTTTTGTTCTTTGGTGTCTGCTACCTGATCCCTTCAACACCTCATGATCACACAGGCTTGTGTGCTTCTTCTCTGTGGGCTTTGTTGCTTCTGAGCTAGATGGCCGCTTGTTTGCCTTCAAGCCCTTAAGACCCCAGACACTATATAATTTGATAGCCGGGCACCATCAGCTTTCTTCACCAGGTTTGCTTAGTCACATTTCATTGGAGTAAGGACAAGTTATGATGGCAAAATATATTTGTGGAAAACATTTTGATTTTGTATTAAACGTGAATTATGTCCCAATATTATCAGAAACATATGCTCTCTCTGGAGCATATTTTTCCAAACACAGTAACAATATGGAAACACTACCAATGTGCAATGATGTACCTGCTTCCTCTTTTTACAGGTGTCAGCCAGTTACACATTGGGCTTCTAATAGCAAGGTCAGCTTTTCAAAACCACCAGCTGATCCACAAGAGAAAGATGAGTTTTTTATGCCCTTAAAGAGTTATCCGCTCAGAATGTTCTCTCCTGTCCTGTGGTCATGCAATGAGACAGAGTTGACTTGAGGGTGGTGAATTTTGTTTTGTTTAGTTATAACATTATTGCTTGGCATGTTATTGTATATTCATTTGCTTTTTGTTGATGTTGTTGTTGCTTAGTGGGTGCCTTTTTCACTACAATAACTACACTATAAACTTTAGTATGACAGAAACTTGGTCTTTTCCCCCTGTTTTATCTCCATGCTAAGAAGAATCAAAATGCTGTATAAAATCAATATATACTTATTGGATTAATGCATGAATTCCAAGTTAGGAAAGTTAAAAGTTAATGACTTGAAAAAGTACACTATATTATCCAAGTTAGCAGTAGAAAATAAAAAAAAATCAATAGTAATTTTCTTAAACCAGAACAAAATAAGCAAAATACATAAAAGAAACAACAACATGGCATCCATTCATATATAGAAAAAACAAACAACATTTTTTTTTCTGTTTCCAAAGTACAATAGACTACTGGTTTCACCTCCAACGTGTAAAAAGCTTGAAGGTCATCACTCTAGTCTTTAAACAAAACAAAAAACACTTAGAAAGAAGAAAAACAATTACTGTCTTTGAACCCCCTCAGAGAATACAGGTTCCGGGGCAAAATGCCATACCAGAACCTGGAGAGAAGGCATTGCCTGTCACACTCAAGATTTTACTTTAGTCAAAAAAATGTACTGCTTTTTTAACTCCAGAAAGAAGTAAACCTCAAAGCCTGAAAATTATTTTCTAATTATTTAGAAAATATTAAGATCCAAGAATGGATTTTGAATTGTGGCAATACAATCACTGAATTATAGTATATTAGGTATGCAACAACCTTACTGAAGACAGTGGGGATATGGCCCTGATTTAAGCAATTTTGGAAAGAAGTGCATTCTGTCAGACTCAGTTGCCAGAAGAAGCCAGCTCCTAGCACAATCACTACGGGTTTGGTAGGCGCAATTGTACAGCGATAATAAGTAAATATTATAGTAAAGTTATAGAGAGCATGAGAGACAAAAGAGATATATAGAAATAAATGGAGTCAGACACATATTATGATAGCATGCTCACCTCAGCCCCGCTTGGTGGTCCATGTGGAGGGAGTGAGTGAGAACTTTAATGTTCCCCAAGCTTTTATACTCTCTGGGGACATTGGGTACGTGCAAGCCCCCACATTACAGGTGAAGACATATGTCACAGGAAAGGATTGTGCTACAGGTATTACAGTGATGGGAGGAGGTGATCTAGGGACATATGCACTACAGAAGGAGGGATTGGGGGTGTACATTTAGCAAGATAGGCGGCAAGATAGGCGGATCCTAGATTTCTGGTAACAGCTTAACTAGACTTTGGGTCTCTATAGGAACCATTTTCAGTTGGGTGTGAACTCCGCCCACAGGAACCAAACTGATGGCCTTAGGCTCCAGCATCAGGGAGCAGGCCCACCCCTGTGGTGGGATGAGACAGCAGTCTGGCAACTGATTGCCTTCAGGGGGGGAACGCCTGAACATTTGCCCTCCCCCAACACTCAGTGTCAAGGAACATGTGTAAAACTGTCCATTCAAATATAGGCTACAAATTCTGGTATGATTGTAGATGTTTACTTGAACAATTAAGGAACTGAAATACAGGTATTGGGCAATACAGTTAAGGTGGGAGTTGGCAAACTGACATGTACAAGAGGCTAGAATGGTCCAAGATGTGATGGGTTAGACTTGGTAACATCAGTTGTTCAACTTAATGTAGATGAAGACAATAGCATATAAAATATTCATAATTTTATATGTATTCTAGAAGAATGACTCTAGGTGGAGGGGACAATATTAGCTTTGTCAAATTGTGTCCATTCTAAATCCATTGCTGAGACCAAAAGGTATATGTTTCATGTATGCTTTAAAACAGGGAAGCATGAGATAGAAATGGAGTTGTCTGGGCACGTGTTAAAGGTGCTGAAGGCAGGAATCCCTAGAGAAATTTGAATCTGAAGAAATCTCAAGCAATAGAAAAGCACCGTGCTGGACAGAATCCCGAAAATGGTTGCCTGATGAAGCCCAAAGAGAATTCCCCTGCCAGCCCTCTGCACAGTGCTCCACACAGGCTCTGCTCCAGTGCACCACGGAGCACTTGAAAGTCAAGCGGCATCCACTTATTTCACAGCCAGGGAAATTACACTTATTGCAACTGGGATACATCATGAATGATCTATTTTTTGACTCTCTTGTCAGTGCTTTGTTCCTTTAAACACAGGGTCACTATGAGTTGGAACCAACTTGCTGGCACCTAATAACAACAATAAGACCAACAATAACAACCGGCCCTAGCGTGGAGGCCAGGTGACAGAGTCACATAAATGTTGTAAATCTCAGATTACTCACTGAGGAAAGTCAGCGATGGAATGGAGATGCTAGCAGACAGCTCAGACCTTGGACCTGAACAAGTAGGTACCTCTGGCAGATGTGAGCTGTGACTAAGCCATGTAGAAGAAACCGTTTCTTAAAATTAAATGTTGGAACTCTATTGTCCAGCTTTTAATTCATTTACAAATGTATTTATGTAAACGTATTTTATTAAGCAAATGCTTTGATAGGATACTATGACTAATCCTAGAAACCAATGGCTAAGTACATGGGGATGGTAGGAGAAAATAGAGTAGGTAAGATCATTAGTAAACTAATATTAATGAGATTATAACCGGGGGAAAAAACCAAAACCCCACAGTAGCAAACTCAAAGAGCTCTCAAAGACAAAATTGTGAATATTTTGAGCAATAAAATTAATATTGGAGCACTGAATTAGAATTCAAGGTATGGTCACAAAAGGGCAGGAGTACACATTGATATGAATGATTGGCTGAGTAAACAAATGGGATCATAAACAAATCTCATATGCGATGAAGTTGAAATCATTTATGTAATAAGTCCACTTTCAGTGACGTAGAGCATACATCTCCGCTCACTTAGTATGGGCTTTGATAGTAATTTCCCTCCAAAAAAATTCAGTATAAAAAGGAAAGGAAATGATAATTTTAAGTAGAAAAACCCAGTAATGAATGATATTCTTAAGTCCTGTTACCAATATGCACAATTGATATAAAGTGATGAGAATCAAATTTTATTCCTAGGTCTTTCTCTCAAAACATCAAGGCATCAATCTGATCACAGGAAGAAAGAATTAGGTAATCTCAAGTAGAAAAATATTGTACATAATTCCTTACTAGTACCTTTCAAAATTCTTAAGCTCATACAAAATAAGTAAAATCTCATCAATCATTAAGTCCAAAGAGGAATGACACCTAAATGAAATGTGGTATCCACCACAGGGTTCTGACACAGAAAACATCATGAGGTAAAAATTATAATTATCGTTGCTATATCACACCCTGCCGATGAAGCCATGATGAAACATACAGCTTTCCTCTAGTTCCTAAATGCTTCCTCTCCACCCACTATCATGATCCCAATTCTACCTTACAAATCTGGCTAGACCAGAGGATGTACACTGGTACAGATAGGAACTGGAAACACAGGGAATCCAGGGTGGATGATACCTTCAGGACCAGTGGTGTGAGTGGAGATACTGGGAGGGTAGAGGGAGAGTGGGTTGGAAAGAGGGAACCAATTACAAGGATCTATATGTGACCTCCTCCCTGGGGGACGGACAACAGAAAAGTGGGTGAAGGGAAATGTCGGGCAGGGCAAGATATAACAAAATAATAGTTTATAAAATATCAAGGGCTCATGAGGGAAGGGGGATGGGGGAGGGTGGAAAAAATGAGGAGCTGATGCCAGGGGCTTAGGTGGAGAGCAAATGCTTTGAGAATGATGAGGGCAATGAATGTACAGATGTGCTTTACACAACTGACGTATTTATGGATTGTGATAAGAGTTGTATGAGCTTCTAATAACATGATTAAAACAAAACAAACACAATGTTTGAGTATCTGAGTAGAGCATGGACTTCACATTGCTATCGAGTAGATGCAATCTCAGAGCAAACCACTAGCACAGGGTAGAATGGACTGTGAGCTTCTGAGGCTGTAACTACATGGGGGTAGGAAGCTTCATCTTTATCCTGTAGGTATAAAAAGCAGTCTGTTAGTAATACCAACTGCACCGTACTAATAAACATGAAAATAATTGATAAAAGCTCAGTATAGAGTGTGTTAGGACTCTGTCATCTCTGCCACTTTTCTGTACACCAGAAACAATTTTGAAAAGCAAAATTTATTTCAAATAGAAAATAAGTAGAATATATAATATACTAGGCTAATAGTTAATGCTGAAATTAAGAGATTCAGTATGTATGTGGGATGATTTCGTTAAAATTTTCTGAGAAGATACCACTCTGGAAATAATGTAGCAAGTCCTGCAACAGAGTTTATATTTCAGCGGAGTTCCCAAGTTAGTAGGACAGCATATACCTGCTATTTGACATTCATGGTCTAAGGAGGCTGGGAGCTTGGAGGACACAGATTAAAGGAACAGGATGAGTATGGGGGGGTTTTGTTTTATTCAAAAAAAGCATTTGGAAAAAAAATCCAAATTCACTGCCATAGAGTAAATTCTGATTTACAGTGATCCTGTAGGACAGGGTAATGCTGCCTCTGTGGATTTCCAAGATTGTAACTCTTTTACATGAGTAGAAAGCCCGGCTTTCTTCCACACCGGCTCCACCCGCCCCCTACCCCCCGCCAAAAGCACCAATAGTAATTGATATTTGGAGTCTTCTGGATTGCTTTGGAAACCTGAGCATCAACAGTCCAAAGAGGAGTCATTGAGAGACTTGTGTACAGCAGTACCTGAAGGATAAATAACCCCAAAACACAGAGAACACAAAATAGTCTTCTAAACTGTTCAAGGTATGATAACAGAATAGCACTGTGAAGCAAAATGACATTTCTCAGACAAGGCTAATAACTTATTAATGTTTCCATGACATTATACATCTCTAGAAGCTTAATAAAGGTCAAAGCAAGAAGTTTATAATTAAATCCATAACAAAAGGGACAGTTTCTCTAGCTTGAGATGACTAAATAAGCCCCTACATTAAAAAATGCACTTTTATAGATTCGTTCAGCTATTAAATTTAATCTAAGAAGTGTAACATTCCCATGTTTTGAAAGTAATTGGGGCTAATTTTGTGCCACAGCAAATTTCTTTATCACAAAATTTTTCAGGTACAAACTGCAATTGTTAGATTAATTGTTTCATAAAGTTTTAAAATTGTTAAATGTTTAGAGCTCATATTTTCTTTATCCTAACTGAATTTTGGTTATTTTTCTTATAGGCTATAAGAAATAAATATTACTGTAGGTTTACCTGTTTCTTTTTTTAACTCGGTCACCTTTTATTGCATGTTTTGACATTCTGTAATCAAATGGACATATTTCTCAGGTGTCCATTTTCAGGTGTCCTGATATTTTCTCATGATAAATTAACACCGTGATCATTGTACAATTCTTCTCCCCTGCTCACAATGCCCTTTGCCTTGGAATCTATTGTACCTGCTTATAGGTTATAAGGCATAATATTTTTCATGCATTATTCTCAAACTATCTGTGTCTTTCTATTTAAAATGTCTACCTTCATCATATCTGTAGGTGAGTATTCTAGAACAAGTCACTGGTTTTTAATTTTCGTGTTAATTTATATTATCACTGAAAATAATTATCTGATTGAGTTTACAGCTACTATAGTTCCATTTTTGGGGTCCAATCTGTGTTTATCATCACTCTGTATATCCTTGTCTTTCATTTTCTTAGATTATTTTAGTGTACTTACAGTTCTTTCTTAATATATTAGATTTTAGATCTGTCTTCATATTTAAGGATTTCCATATTCATTTATAAACTGTTGGTCTGAAAAGCACTAGCACTGTACTTTCACATGAACTCTTGCTGTGAGCTGGAATTGACGCTAGGCAGTGAGTTGAGTTTTCCTTCCCTTGATGAAAGTCTCTCGATTCACAAGACTTAAGTCCTAAATTAACTTTGTTAACAGTCCCGTTAATATATGCAAGAGCTTATTCCCCTCACAAATATGTGCAAAATAGTCTCTGCAATCAGTGGATGGCTATGTAATACACTCAGACTCGTTAAGATATTTTTTTTTTAAAGGAAACTTTAAAAAGGTCCCATCCAAATGGTGCCTTTTGAGAGTATTGGCAATGCCAATTAAATTCAAGGCAGTCAATCAGCTCAGAAGATTATGGGAATTGTGTTTTTGGTATTCAAAAATAACAAACGTAATAGATTTTACCAAAGAATGTAGGGAAAAACAAAAGTTTATCGTGGAGAAACTTTAAGAAAATGAACATTTGTGTGGGTAAGAAAAAGCCAGGAATGTTGCAATAGTAATATTTCTCTATGAAAACATGGCAACTATTCATTGCTTCAGAGTAGCAAAATCTGGCTAGTAGAATTTCATGGGGAAACTCCACTCTATACACTCTTCGGTTAGGTGGGTTCTGCAGGAAAGCTGTAACACTTGTATGTGTCTGTACATAGAAATTGACTTATAGCTATAAATGGCTTACGCAGTTGTAGAATTTAAGTCTGGTACAGTTCAAGGCCATAGGTCAGACATCAGCTGGAGATTTCTGACTTGTGGAGCTGTAGGGTCTGATGAAAAGAAATCAGGAAGATGAAACAAGAGGACCATAGGCTGGTGAATGCAGAGCTGAATGAATCGGAGGTCATCCTAATGAATCTAGCGGATGCCTGCTGGGATCAATAGGCGATAGAACATATTTATGAATCAGACCCAGGATCTAGATCAGCAGAAGGAGAAGGAACAAGAGAGAGCTTGAGTTTGCTCAGCCTGTCTCTTATACTAAAGGACCTCCCCAAGGTCGCGTCATTTGTCTGTGATCTGATTTATAAGTTGGTCTCTACCCATACCTTCATCCAGAGATGTTGTCCCCTTGACATAAAATCTAACTATTACCACCCTACAGACCAGGCTGACTTTTGTTGTCCAAACCCACAGAACATTCCCAGGGGACAAGAGTGAGTATGATGAAAATGCTATATTGACATGGGAGAGAGAGGGATATTTTGAGGGAAGGTTGAGAAGTAATAACTGCCTCCTTTGATTTTTTTGTTGTTTAATAAAGGTTTCTATGATTTCATAGCAATACATGTGTACTTACTTTCATTAAGTTTGAATGCTAAAAAGCCCACAATTTATTGGAATCTAGGTTGTTTTAAAGACGAATGCATTCTCAACATAAAATAAACTGGTAGATAGTCATGGGTAATTTTGCCTTCTTGTGCTTCTTACTATTTTCTGTTAATCCAAGATTTTTTCTGGGGATCTTAAAATTACATGTGAATGCCTTAATTTAGTATTTTTGAAGCCCAAGTCTGATTGTAATAAATTTGGTTTTATGTACCTGTAAGATATTTTATTTTCTTGGATTTAGAATCAGTAGTTACAGGTTTCATTTTATTTTTTTGGCTCTTCACAGATATCATTTATTTCTTTTGACCTATATTATCCTTAACCAGGATTTTGCCATCATTTATGTAATTGTTGTCAATATTTCTTTGTATATATTTTATTTCAAATGCACTTAAATTCTTGGTCTCGACTGTCCATACTTTTCACGAAATACAAGTTTCAACTCACTCACTGACATGAAGTCATTTGCAACTCATAGTGACCCTATAGGACAGAGTAGAAGGGGAAGATTAATCACGGTTTATTCAAAAGCTGTTTTTCTAATTTCTGTATTCCCTTTCATATACATTTGTGCTAGATAAAATGATAATGTCACACAAATTACTGAATTATGGGCTCTAATTTAAAAAATATTTTCTATCTGTTCTTTAAAGTATATAATATGTCTAAGCATCCCTAATAGCAGTTTCGGGTAAGCTTTGGATGGCTAACTGCACGGTCAGTGGTGTAAAGTCATCATTTGGTACTGGGAAGAGAGTTGGAGCTATTTGTTCCCAGAAAGACATACAGCCTCAGAAAACATCTCTAAAGTTTCTCTGAGTTAGAATAGACCCGGTAACAGTGGGGTTTCTGTTTATTGATATGCCTTCACCTGCACTTTATACATTGTATTTTCCAACCAATGAATTTTCATTTGAAATAATAATATTTTATAGTTTTAGAATGAGAGCTTTTTTCCTTTTCATAGAATATCTTATTCACCTAAGATTACATGTTCGCTGACTGTATAGTTTATGTCTTTGATATATTCCTAATAGTTGTTTTGAAAATATATTTACTAACTCTAACTATTGCTTTCTTCAGGATCTGTTCCTTCCTTTTAAATATTTCATTGTTACATTGCAATTTATTGTAATATTCTGTGGTGCATTTGGTGAAATATTGCATAGTCCCTCTGGTTCCCTTTTAATAACTGCTATATATGAGTATATTGTTCAAAGGCATTGGTTGCATTTTCACACCAATTTAATCTTTTCATTAATGCTTTTCTTGATGTTTTCCTTCCAGTAATCTGCTTCCTATATATGAAATATATATAGTTCTTCTTGTTCTTCTACCTTTATATGAAAGTAATTGTTGATCATTTGTTCTCAATGTTATTTAAAATGCTCCACAATCATGGAGAGTAGTCCTTATTTTATGAGCCAATAGATTATTTAGCTAAAAGTACCCTAAGGGTGTAGTTAGGGTTGACGGTTTATGGAGCATCTCAGGAGAGTCGCCCCACGAAGTTCTCTGTTCTAAATTTGAGCAGTACGTAAGGCATTTTAAGATTTGGACTTCTGTGTCCCATTGTACTAGGATCCACCGATTGTGGCCGTGATCAGAACAGTAAGGCATTTGGGAATCTGTTTCTCCTGATTCGAGAATTGATGAAACCTCGTTTCATGAACTATTAGTAGTGTAAACTAATTTCTTCCTTGACCTAGACAAGACCAATGTAACTTCTCAAAGGCTATGAAGACCCCGGGCAGCAACCACAAGTCTATTTGTATTGACTACACTTTAATTTGACTATAGGTCATACTATCCTTTACCTAAATATGTTTGTTTGTTTTATAATCAACACATATGAAATATGTTACAAGTTCTGGATTTCTTATTACTTTCATTTCAGCAGACACTTAATTTCATTTGACATAAACTTTCTATAAGCCTGCATGGGAAATCTTCAAAAATTTCTCATCTACTTATTCAGCTTTTCAATTGTTCCTCTCACTGAGATCCTGGTAGCTTTTTGTTTTTGGTCTCCGCTTTTATTCTGCACGTGCATCTCTCAGAATCTAAACAAGAGTTTGAATGTATTTTATACAAAGGATCCACCTTATAATGATATGTACTTCTATGATTTCCAAGAACACCTTTCATCTATTCTTACATTTCTGAACTCTGTCTTCTGAATATTAAGAAATATAGACTTATTTTCTCTCAAGTTTAGCAACTCTGTGCTTTATAGGCAAGAATGTGCTTGGGGGAGAAGTAGCTTAAATATCTACCCAGAATAATCTCCTTCTTCTAAAGTTCAGCAAACGTCTATTATGTGTTAGTCTGGGTTGACTGTAGAAATAAATCCAGAGAGACACTTGTGTATAAGAAAGAGCTTTATATACAAGAGCAATTGAATATTGAGTAAACGTCCCAGCCCACTCCAGACCAAGTCCATAAGTCTGATATTAGCCCATATTTCTGATACCAATCTATAAACTCCTCTTAAGACTCACGCAACACATGAAATGTATGATGCTGGATGTAGGAAGATCACAGGCCAGTAGGTCGAAAGTCTTGTGGCCATGTAAGCATCTCAGCACTAGCAGGGGTCTCTAAGTGGCTACTCCAGCTCAGGGCACTAGCTTAGCTCCATGTGTCTTATCAGCTGGAATGTCTCCAAGGGAGTCTGCCTACATCCTGGCTCCATCAAGCTATTTATCTCTGTAGTACCTCGAGATGAGGTCATCAAGCTGCGACCTGACTGACAGGGTAAACTCCACCCCTTACTCTTAATCCTTTCAAATTGACAACAGATTATTTAACTACAACATATTTCTTATGTTCAATCTTAGTGCACTCTGGTGCCTTCAATTAGTAGATAAATAGATGATAGCTATAGATAATAGATTACAAAAATTACAATATTAATTTCAAGAAAATTTAGTCTAGTACAAATTCTTGATCACATTAAATCTCTGGTGAATTCCCTATGACCACAGATTGGTTGAGGGAATTGAATCACCTTCTTATCAGACAGGAGCATTGTAGAGACAATTATAGTAGATACAATTAGGTTAAGATATATTATCTTCTTTGATCTCCCTTTTGACCTCTTTTAAAGTCATTCTAGTTTCTAATATTTTCAACTTTCTTTTTTATTGAGGTTTATATCTATTTTGTTTTGCTATTGTTGTTAGCTTTTTGCTTTATTATGTTTTTCTGTATATTAAATGCAGGATAGGTAAATCTATAGAGATAGTAACTTGATTAATGATTTCTTGGGTGTGGGGTGCTATTTCTTGGGTGTGGGGTGTGGGGTGCTTGTACCCATAAGTACAAGAAAGAAGAAAATGTTTTAAAATTGACTGTGGTACTGATTGTACAACTCTTCTCAATATAATTGAATTATTGAATTGTATGATATGTGGATTATATGCCAATAAAGCTGTTTAAAAATGGGGGGTCATCATTATAGGAAGGAAAAACATATCTGTGAATTTTAGGTCTGTGCTAAGTAGACATTTATGCAGCAGGCATTTAGAAGCAGATTTTATGGCAGAGTGGGAGTCACTTTACTTAGTTTGGCCCTAGGATCTCAACAAAGAAGAAAGAAATTCTACTGGGTACGATGATTATCATTTTACCCAGTTTATCTTAACCTGTTTCTGTGTTATGTAAGAAATTGATATAAAATGTGAAAATAATTTTTTAACACAAACACACCTGCACAGAGGTTTTATGACAACAGTTGGAAAAGCCATTTGTAATTATTTCAGAATTATCAATGAACTCAGCAGTTAATGACCTATGATTTAACATTTCAATTTCCCCTTTTAAGAACATGATGAAAAGTTTGGCACCCAAAGACCTTGAGACAAAGTATGTACATGTTATGAAATAGAACCCACACATCCGTGGTATAAATGCTGACCACACTCCAATGTTTGCACATAATAATAAAATAAAGAATTTAGTGTATTTGAATGACATAACAAATAAGATATATGTTTAGATAATTAAATAGGTCTTGGGTTATACAAGGTTTTATGGAGGATTTACAGTGTTTAAATTTAACTGTTACCATATTTAAACAAAAAATATGGTGCAGCTATTATTTTTAAATTATCAGTATTTATGTTCACAAAAGAGGAACTACACATGTGGGCCATTAAAGTATTAAAGGTAAGAAAAGACAGTGATTGGACCAGAGAGGTGGCAGAAGTAGTAAGTAAATTAAGGGGGAAAAATACTATTCTTGGAAATAGTACCAAAGGTTTAGTGTTACACCTGACATTAAATGAGAAGGAAGGGAAGTTGTTAGTTTGCATAGTTCAATGCTAATCATATTTAAGGAAATTTGATGCAAGTATGCATTAGTACTTAGAAAAATGATAAACAACTCACTTAAGTCAGGCTAAAGTTAAAGTAGCTATTTAATAGTCATCTTGATATTCTGGTTAAGCAATTAAATTTATGGCTGGAGCTCAGGGGTAAAGTTTGAACTGAACAGAGAAATACATGAAAATACCAAAATAATTGACTTTATCTTCCAAAAACCATACATGACTTTATTATCCAGCTTCGCCTGTTAGGCACGTGGGTAATGTGACATTTTGAGTGATCATGGAACCGGTCCCAACTCAGAGTGGCTCTAAGTCCAACAGAAAGACCCTCTTCCCTGCCCTGTGCCCTCTTCACAATTGTTCTTTTGTCTGCCCCATTGTTGCAGCCACTGTCAATCCATCTTGGAGAGGGCCTTCCTCTTTTCACTACCCCTCCCCCTATTTTACCAAGCACGGCGTCCTTCTCCAGCAATATGTCTCTCCTGACCATATGTCCAAAGTACCTGATATGAAGTCTCACCAGGTTTCCTTTAGGGAACATTCTTTCTGTCCTCTTTCCAAGACAGATTTGTTCATACTTTTGGCCGTCTGTAGAACTTCCGATGTTGTTCGCCAGCACCACAGTTCAGATGCATCCGTACATCGTCAGGTTTCCTAGTCAATGTCCAACTTCCACATGCTTATGGGGAAACAGAAACACCCTTCGTTTTCACCCTTGAAAACCTTCGGCATCACATTTCCCCAATGTGACATGTCGTTTAGTTTTCTTTACATTTTGATGTAATCCACATTGAGGCTACAGTACTTGAACTTCATTAGCAAGTTTTTCAAGTCCTCTCACTGTCAGCGAACCAGGTGAAATCAAAGATTGTTAATAAGCCTTCCTCCAGTCCTGCTGCTATATTCTTCTTCAAATTATACAACTTCTCTGATTATTTGCTCAGCATACAGTTTGATTAAGCATGGTGAGAGCCAGAAACCCAGATGAATACCTTCCTTGATTGGAAACCATGCAATCTTCCTTTGTTTTGTTCACACAACAGCCTCATGATCTGTGTGCAGATTCTACAGCATACCAATGAAGTGTTCTGGAATTTCCAGTCTTCTCAAGGCTATAAATAGTTTGTTTTAATCCACAGAGTCAAATGCCTTCACATAGTAAAAAACAAAAGAAACAAACAAAAAACAGCACAACTAAACATCTTTCTGATATTCTCAATGCCTTCAGCTGAGATCCATTTTATGTCAGCAATAATATATTCCCAGTCTTCTTGGGAAACTGGACTGAACCTCTGGAAGCTCCCTATTAATAATTGGATGATATCAGCAACATTTTACTTGTGTGATGTCAATGATATTGTTCTGTAATCTTTTCATTCTGTTGGGTCATCTTTCTTTGGAATGGGTGCAAATATAGATCTCTTGCAATCAGTTGGCCAGGCATCTGTCTTCCAAATTTCCTGGCATACATAAGTGAATACTTCCAGTGCCCCATCAACGTATGGGAACATTTCAATTGCTTCTCATCAATTTCTGGAGGCCTATTTTGGCTGATGCTTTTGGCGCAGCTTGAACTTTTTCCTTCAGCACCATTGGTTCTTGCTCATATGCTACCTCTTGAAATGACTGAATGTTGACCAGTTCTTTTTGGTACAATGAGTGAATCTGTATTCTTTCTAGCTTGTTTTGATGCTCCCATATCATTCAATATTTTGCACATAAAATGTTCCAATATTGCAACTTCCATTTTTTTCTTGAGCTCTTTAAGTTTAAGATATGCTCAGCATGTTCTTTCTTTTTGGTTTTCTAACATTAGGTCTTTGCACATTTCATTATACATTATCATATTTGACTTGGACTCCTTGAGCTGATTTTTTACTTCATCATTTCTTCCTTTTACGCTAATTACTCTAGGATGAAGAGCCAGTTTCAAATCTCTTCTGATATCTACTTTGATCTTTCCTATCTTTTTAATGACATTTTGCTTTCTTCCGAGTTGATGTTGTGTTTTTAGTATCCCATAGCTCAGTAGGTCTTCCGTCTTAATGTTCAATGTGTCAAATCTGTTCTTGAGCCATCTCAAAATTCACTCAAGATAAACTCACCATCATATTTTTGTTCCCATGGACTTGTTTTACTTTTCTTAAGCTTCAGTCTGACCTTACACATGGACAATCGATGGTGTGTTCCACAGTTGACCCCCTAGCCTCATTTTAACTGATGATATTATGCTTCTCCATGGTCTCTTCCCACTGATATAATTAACTTGATTTCTGTGTATTCCATGTGGAGAAGTCCATGTGTAGAGGGAATGTTTGTGTTGTTGAAAAATGCATTTGTTAGGAAGAATTCATTGGACTTGCAAAATTCTATCATCTATCTGCAGCTTTCCTTCTATCACCAAGACCCGATTTCCCCCTACTGTTCATTCTTCGTTATTTCTAACTTCTGTATTCCAATCACCAATATTAATTAATATATCATGACGTCATGTTTGCTCAATTTCAGAAAGAACACTTTGATAAAATTCTTCAATTTCTACATAACTAACTTTAGGAGTCTTCGTGGTACAGTGAGTGGTTACTTATGGGTCTGCTAACCACAAAGTCAACAGTTCAAAACCACCAGCCAACCCCATGGGAGAAAGAGGAAGCTTTTTACTCCCATAATGAGTTACAGTCTAGAAAACTCACAGGAACATATATAATCTGTCTTAAAGGGTCATAATGAGTCAACGTTGATCATGGCACTTTGTAATTTAGTGGTTGGCACATAAACTTGTTAGGTCCCAAATAATTGGTACCAAGTTATAGCAACCCAATGCATAATGAAATGAAAGCTTGCCCCACTCGTGTCTTCCTCATAACAGCTGTTGTGTTTAAGTCCATTTGTTGCAGACACTGTGTCAATCCATCCCCTGAGTGCCTTCCTCTTCCTCCCCAGCCTTCTACTTTACCAAACATCAGATTCTTTGCAAAGAACTGGTATCTTCAGCTAACATATCCCAAATACCTGAGAGGCAGTCTCAACATTCTTGCTTCTAAGCAGCCACCTCTTTGTACTTCTTTCAAGATAGATTGGTTTGCTTTTCTGGCAGTCTAGGGTTCTTTCAATGTTCCTCACACACAATAATTCAAATGCATTACTCATTTTTCAGTCTTCTATATTTATTGTACAACTTTGGCATGTGTATGATGAATTAAATATCCTATGGCTTAAATCAGGCTCATTTTACTCCTGAAAGTGACTTTTTGTTCTTCAACACTTTAAAGGGTCTTGTGTAACAGATGTGCCCAGTGCAATCTATCATCTGATTTATTGATGACTGCTCCTATGAGAATTGATTGGGGACCCAAGCAAGATAAAATTCCTGACAACTTCAATATGTTCCCCACTTCTAATGATGTTACCTATTGTCCAGTTGTGAGGATTTTGGTTTTCTTTACATCATGTTGTAAATCATATTGAAGGGTGAAATAACTGATGTTCATCACCAAGTACGTGAAATCCTTTCAGCCAGCAGGGTTGTGTCATCCATATATTTCAGGTTGCTTACAAATCTTGTTCCAGACCTGATGCTCTGATCTTCTCCATATAGTCCACATTCTCAGATTATTCTCTGTGTACAGTCTCTGTGTACACATTGAATAAATATGATGGTAGCCTGCAATGCTGACACACTCCTTCCCTGATTTTAAACCACCCAGTATTGCCTTTTTCTGTTAAGCATTCATTTTTTTCCCCTCTTGCTAGGATTTTATGAAAGATCCAATGAAAAACAGTAATACGCTGCAGAAACACATTGGGAAGATATTTTATATATATATATACACACATATATATATGTATATGTGTGTGTGTGTGTATACATATATATTCCCTCACAACATAAGCTCTTTGCTAAGTTTCTTGCCTTCGGCCTTTCAGTCATTAGGGCCCTCGGTTTGTACCTTCTTGGGCCATGAAATCCATCTACCACTCTGCCTCACTGCCTTATGACCTCCTGGTCTCTAGCAGTGGGGCTCTAATACTCTATTTCATTCACTCCTTAATGCGACCACTGCCTCTGCTGCCTATGCCACTTTAGGCCGCGATCTCCCATGTGCTCTGCTGGTGCCTCTTTCTACGCGGTCACAGGGATCTCTCTGCTCCCCTTCTGAGGTGGCTCTACAATAACTCAGAAGATTGACAAAATTAACCACCCCCTGAATTAGAGTCTCTGGCACCCTATTGACATGTCTCCACCCAATCATTCCTTGGGATTTTCAAAATCTATGTGTACAAGAGGTTTACCAAGTAATTGCACTTCACCACAGTTATATTTTGGTTTCCATGGATTGCTTATCTTTTCTTCAGCTTCTACGTGGACAGGTATCTGAGCACTCAATGACCTGTTTAGCAATTGGCCCCTGGCTTTGTTTCCTCTAGTGATAATGTGTTTCTCCGCCATCTCTTCCCAACAGATATCCACTTGGATGTTGTGTTTCCATCTGTTGAAGTATATACGCACAGCCCCTGGATAGGTTGCTCCAAAAAGGTATGTGCAACACAATTGTTGGCAATGAATGTCCATTTGATGAAGTTGTTTGCCTTGAAAAATCCTCTCATGCGATCTCCTGCTGCATTTCCATCACCAAGGTCATATTTTCCAAACTCATGATCCTTCCCATTGGTTTCTAAATTTTGAATGCTCTCACCAGTAATTATCACTGCATCTTGATTCTGTGTTCAATTGTTTAAGATAGAAGAATTTGGTATAATTCTTCAACTTTTCCATCTGTGCATTTTGGTTGGGGAGTAAATTTTTAAAAACTATTAAGAGCTGCCTATTCAAAGTAGAGTCTTCCAGTTAGGACTGTAGATATGATTATATCACTCAGAGAATTGTTGTGCAAAATAGATCTTGAGATGTTCTCTTTGATATTGAATACAATGCCATTCCATGTGATCCATCACTTTCCAAATGAAAAATCATCTGGTTGAAAACATGGAATTATGAAAGACAAAAAATCCCCCCAAACTTCCAATTGTGCGCTAGTACTGGTGCAGGGAAATGAACATTCTGTATGTATGAAATGCTGTATATATTTGAGTGTAAGCTGAGCCGAATATCAGCCAAGGCATCTAATTTTACCACCAAAACTGTGTTTAAAATGTGTTGAAAAACTCAGCTCATACATGAGTACATACGGTAAGTGTTCTTATTTATAAAATCAAGTGCAGAAATAGAGCTATGAAATACCTGACATAAACTCTCAATGCCGGAAGCATTTACTGAAACCAAGAGACATGTGCAAGATCATTAGAGGTGAATGAAAGCAAGGCTCCCCGAGATCTTCCTTTATATCCCATCACATTCTTGGAGTGACGCAAAGTCTTCGACTTGCAGTAAGCCTGCTTTCATGGTTGGCAAGTCAGCTCTATCAAATAGCTTTGTCATACTCATCTTGAGAGAAAAAAAATCTTAAAAATGTAGCTATATCTAGAGTGGGAAGTTCTTGGACAGCAAGGTGGAAGCAGAGACACTAGAAAGATTTACCAAGAAGTTTCTATCAACAAAGCCACCACCACTTTAAAGAAACCTTTATGATAACACCTATGTCTGACCATATTTGGTGAAGAAAGTACGTACTTTCTCAAAGTATGCCTTTCCCAACATCCCTAACATTTGCATCAGCAGTATTTAAGCTCTGGTAGCAACAAGTGCAATTATAACCAATGATGGAATCCTACACTCTTCTGGAAATATTTATAATTCTTAATGATAACTTGTTTCTGAAGATCATGCTGAGCATCATTAAGGTCTCTTAATTTGGACACGTGGTTAAGTACCTTTTAGAATAATTATTTGTATTATTTTTGAAACACTAAAATCATACATTTTTAAATGTAATGAAAATGCTAATAGTCAATGAAACAGTGAAAATTTCTCCTTCTATGTGTTCTTAAAATCACGATTGATGTTTGTTGTAAATAGAATGTTGTTACAATGAACATGTAGTTCATTTGGGAGAAAAGGAATACCGGTATTTGGCAATTTTATAACTAGAGTTCTGATCATTCTTCTTGAAAATATTTGAGAAATAAACAGTGAATGAATCTTAATAAATTTCCATAAAATTAAATACAAAGAAATAAAGGTCAGTGATTTATTTGAATTCTGAACTCATTGTTGAAGCAATTCAGTATAAAATTATTTATTGAATTATCTTATTCTTGAGTTTGAAAATCTTATTGGAAGAAGTCCCAAACAAAAAGCAACTGGTAAATTCTGGAAACTCTGATATTAATAATAACTGTGACCACTTAGGTATAATTTTAAACAGAATGATTTGAAGTCTTGCATTTGCTTTAAATGAATTATTGGTATGTATATAATATTTTTTGAAGTTGTATTGTGTTACACTGCTTTAAAAGCTTAGATAGTTTCCAGATAAAAAATGATCTGGCTCTATTTTTTCTACACTCAACCAATATCAATCAACATATGGGAAGGCTCTGAGAACAAAGAGCATCACAGTGGTCTCAGAGCAATCAGGAAGCGCTGCAATTTGAATGTTACAATGTCCTAGAGTCAGCATGTTGGCAAGGAAAAAGGTGAAGACGCTGGAAGAGAATAAAGAGCAGGCAGATTTGCCATTGTTCTTGCTTTCATTTGATGAACTCATTACACCCCGGGCTTATTCTCTGATCAAGTCCACCAGAAAGTAGATGTTCTCAGGTCAACCCCAAAATAGTTGTCTGCCGATTAGCTTGATATTGCTAGTTTCTTATTTCTCAAATAATAAAACCAGAACACTTATGTATGTGAATATAGATTCTCAGAACAGGGAAAAACAGGAAAGCCAATGAGTCACCTTAATGATTTTATCAGGATGGAATCAGAGCAAGAGCTGCAGAATTGTAATAAAAATAGCAATAAAATAGCCATATTATTAAAATACAAACAAAAACTAACCTCACTTTCCTGGAGTTGATTCCAACTCATAGCGACCATGGGTGCCCTGTGGATTTCTGAGACTGTAACTTTTTAGGTTATATTCGAGTTGGGATTGTGGTGGTTTTGAACAGCTGATCTGGCAGGTAGCAGCCTACTGTTACCCGGGCTCCCTAGCAACAGGACTCTCACTGCCATGAGTCAATGCTGCCTTAACGCCCTATCCAACATATAGGTTTCAATATAACACTTCTTTAAATATTCTCAGATTGTGGCTCCAAGGTGACCCTTTTCTGGTAAATAAAACCCTACAATCTATACACCATTCTTTAAGGAAATAATGTTCAGAAATTACTAAATCTAGTCATGTTGATCTCAAGAATTGAAATTTACAATCAAGTCCAATTGTTTAAACAAATTCTGTTTCTTAAAATTTGAACATAGATTAAAATAAAAATTACTAACTTCCTCTGCCTCTTTTATCTGTTCTTCTTCCTCCATACTTATGGAAGAGGCCAGGGTTTCCAGGAATGTCATCTGTTTTATTTTTGAGCTTGACCATCTGGTATATTCAGATAAATCAACTTTACTTGCAAAAATGAGCAGGACTTGAAGCACTTGCTAATACATTTCAAGGATTTCAATCTTCAGTATGGGTTATAACTCCATGTAAAAATAAAATACAAACCAGCCTCCTTACAGCTGGACAAATAGGTAACATAATAAATGGAGAAAATATGGAAGTTGCCAAGGATTTTGTCTTGCTTGGATCCACAATCCATGGTCCTGGCAGCATTAGTTAAAAGATCAAATGATAGGTTACATTGCGTAGCTATGTTGCGCATGACCTCTTTAAGATGTTGAAAAGCCAGGGTGTAACTTTGAGAACTAAGGTGCACCTGACTCGAGCCACATGGCATTTTCAATTGCTCATATGCATGTGGATGTTGGATATTGTATAAGAAAGACTAAAGAAGAATCAATGCATTTGAATGACAGTGCTGGCAAAGGAGATTGAAAGTACAAGTGCCACGGGTTGCCAAAAGAACAAGCAACTCTGTAGAGGAAGCAGTACAGCCAGAGGCTCTTTGGGAGCAAGGTTGGTGAGACTACCTCCCTGCCATACTCTGGACCTGTTGTCAGTATAGAGCAGCCCCAAACATTTACAAATGTTTGGTCAAATAGACAGCCAGTGAATAAGAGGCACGCCCTTTCCAAGATGTATTGACACAAAGGCTATAACATTGAACTCACACAATTGGGAGGACCACATAGCACCTGGCAGGGTGTCCTTCTGTTGTACATTAGGTCAGTACGAGTCATTCAACAGTTGTTGAATTATCTTCAGAAAACTTTTATTTCCACATAATAGTAAAATTTTTCTTTTATAATTTCCACATTGTGTTGGGTCATGTGTCTTCTGGATGGCTATAAATATGGATCTCTTCCAGATATTTTGCCAGGTAACTTTCCACAAAATGTCTTGGCAGAATCATTGGTATTTTCAGTGCTTCATCTTCTCTTGAAACCATTCTACTGGCATTCTGTCAATTCCTGGAGATTTGGTTTGGGCAAATACCTTCGATGCAGCTTGGGCTTCTTCAGTGTCACCAGTTATTGATCACATGCTACCTCTTAAATTTTTTGATTGTTGACTAGTGCTTTTTAGTATAGTGATTCTGTTTATTCCATCCACGTTCATTTGATACTTCCTGCATTGTTCATTATTTTGCTCATAGGATTTTTAAATATTGCAACTTGAGGCTTCAGGCTTTTCTTCACTTCTTTCCACTTAATATATGCGAGACATGTTCTTCCTTCTGGTTTGCCAACTCCAGGTCCCAGCATATTTCATTCCAGTGCTTACCTTTGTCTCTGGAGCTGCCCTTTGAAATTTCTAAGCATGTCTTCTACTTTATGATTTCTGCCATTTGCTTTAGCTACTCTATGGGCAAGAGCAATTTCACAGTATCTTCTGACATCCACTTTGATCATCCCTTAATTCCCTTTCTTTTTAACGGTCCTTTGGTTCCTTCATGTATGCTTTCTTTGTGTTATCGGTGTCAGTTATCTTCAAATAACCTCTGACTCGTGGCAATTCTATGTACAAGAGAGTGAAATACTGCCTGGTCCTGCAGTTGATCACTTGATACCTGAGTGAACTGTTGTCTTCTGGCTTGGGTGGTGGTGGGGGGCGGAGGAGAAGCTCATCCTCTCTCAAGATAGTGGTCAATATTTGGTGGTGATCCATAAGGTTGTCTTTGCCTAGTTTTCTCAAATAGACCACAAGGACTTTTTTTTTCCAACCAATCTGTCTTAATATGGAAGTTCTTCTGAACCTGGCCACCATGGTTGGTTTTCCTCATGTTTGAAATATCAGTAGCTTAGAACATCATAGCTACCTACAAGCCACTACCATACTGCAAACTGCAAAATAGGCACTAAATTAGCAGGTGAATGGACTCCATTTTTATGTCAAGATGTGTTTTAGAGTCTTTTTTCTTTTCTGTCTGAATTTTTATTGTCTGTCCTAATTAGCCCATTACTCAAGTTGTAGAAATAATGGAGAATGAATATCATCTGGTACAGAGTCATTTCTTTTATATTCTGAGCTGAAAAATAGGTACTGCCATCGGGTAGAATTATTCCTCTGTGTGTACAAAACTAATAATATTTCTTGATGGTGATATCACATAATTCCACCACCAAACTCTCTCATGTGGTATCAATCACTGGGCTAGGAAAAGGAGACCTAATTATGACACTTAATAGCTTTGTGGCCTTAGAAATAGTACTGATCTCTTGTCTCCCATGTTGTATTTGTAAAAGGAAATGGTTTCACTTAATGATTTTGTAGGCCCTGTCAACACAGCGTTTTCTATTCCTGTAAACTGCTGCAGTCTCAGAAACCCAGGGGGCATTTCTGCCCTGTCCTGTAGGGTCACTGTGGGTCAAAATTCACTCGGGGTCAGTGAGTTTGCTTGTTGATTTGTTTCCAACTAGAAAAACTGTCGATCTGCTACAGATACCTCTCCTTTGTAATACTGCATTTCTTCTATTGGGTTGGCATGTAGTTTTTAACAATGCCTTCACCTCTTCTTTAGGACCTGATACCAGGAAGCTTTTTTTTTGGGGGGGGGGGGGGCAGCAGTTCAAAATGATGTTATTGCTCTATAAAGCTACAGAGAATGTCCTTTCTTTGTGATCATGTTAACAAGCTGAGTGTCATATTTGCTACCTGTTATTCATCCTCCATGCTCCACATTGCTTATATTCTCTTCTGTCTCCCTCTAACTGCTCTACTTCATTGCTGGTGTATTTTTACTTACATTTTAAAGCATAATCTGAGGCATTATTTCAACAGTTTTCAGAATGAATGACCAGGTTTTTAAAATACATTTATACTAAATCTTCTCTTATTAAGAAATTCGTTTAAATATGAATGAATTTATATTTATATTTATATGAATAGTCATTTAACTATGACAATTGTAAAAGATGCTAGGGTATCTATGTTTGATAGTTTTAATTCCATTTTTCCTTAAACTTCGGAAGTCCATTCATATTCGCAATGTGCAAGCACAATCAATATTGGCTCTGGTCTTAAATACTCTCTTTGACACCAAAATCCCTCCTACAGGGATTTCTCTGCTATTTCTATTTTTCTACTGGGTTCAGTAATTTATTGCAATGGCAGTATAAACCTCACAGACAATATTTACAATTAGGAGATTGATTAGGGAAGATTATAGGTCACAAAATATTGAGGAAACAATTGTTTTCTCACACATGGGTCTTCTGAGACATGCTGGTAGGCACGTGTCTCTGGTCCCCAGCCTCTCAGATAGGTGGTCTTTTGGCCTCTGGTTCATTGGGCCAGGAAACCCAGAACCCTCTCTTTCAGCCTCAGCACTGCTCCTCCACCCTGAGTCATGATGGTTGAGAGGGAGCCCTGGTGTCCCTGGTGCCTCTGGCACGTTAGATGTATGTCTTACATATACTCCACCTGGATCTCTTCTTTTTTGTAGTCACAAGATCTTCTCACTTCCTGCTTCTGAGGTGGTTCACTTATATGTCCAGTGGAATGGTGAATATGACCTATCACCTCTATTAAGTATTTCACACACCCATTTGCATGTAGCCAGCAATTCATATGCTGGGTTTGAAAAGACATAGAATAGTCCTATCAAGTCAATCAATAGTCATTTTACTACACCACACCTCCTATAAAAGAACTACAGATTAAGTTAAAACAACCTTCCAAGGTAATGGAAACATTCTCTTAGAAACTGAAAAAGATAGATGTATTTAAAATATATTTTTCACAAAGAAGTATATTTAAAAGTGGGACCAGTATCGATTATGCTTCCACCTTGCCAACATGACTGGACTTCAAAAGTTTGTGGGAAAATGGAAGGCAAATCATGTAACATATATACCCCCTAGCAGCTTTTCTAGTCTTGTAGATATTTAATTGGGTTTCTCAGTGATAGAAGGAGGATGGAGTGATGTCTGGTCTGTGCCTTGTGGGTATCTACCTCTGGCTGCTTTGAAGTTGGGTTCATCTTCTCCTTTGGGTAGCCGGAGAAGAGCAGTGTGGCCCATCGGACATTTCTTTAAGGGGAGATACAGTTATTTCATCTTTGAGGGGAATCCCTCTCTCATTACTTGCAGACTGAAATGCCTGCTCCCCTCAGAATCCTCCCCATTTCATGAGTGAGCACTTACTTTGCATTTCACGTAGGCATGCTGGTTTGTTTGCTTGTCACTAGAACATGAGTAAGGCAAGTTTAGAAATCAATAAATATTTACACAATTAATCAACTACTCATATTTTAAGGGTTGGTCTGTTTAACGTTCTTTAATGAAGGAATGTTAAAACATGTCAAGTATTTTTTTTAAATTACTGAATCAAATTCATCTTTACTTATTTACCAGCATGCGTGACAGAAGGATGTGACACTGGTTTGAGCAACAACAGAAAACTTTGTGAGAATCACTGCTTATTGTGGGGAAATACTTTTAACTGAAAACAACAAACAAACAAACAAACAAAACAACAGAGTTCTTTGGAAAACACCCAATCCTAGGTGAGAGGAAATTCAAAGTTTCCAGGGCAGGGCCCACCACTCTGAAAGAATGTGTCTCTGGGCTTGGGGGTGGGGGTGGGGTGGGGCTGGGGGTGGGGGTAAAAACTGTGGTCTCAGGGAGTACTCAGGTCAATTGCCATAAGATAATCCTCAAAGACAATACTCTACTTTGGTCAGGAGTGGCTGGGGTCTTAAAAAGTCATGAAGCTTCATCAAAGGTATGCCCCCATCAGTCTCTCCTTGCCTAGAAAAAAAGAAGAGTCAGGAGATTAAAAACCACATGCAAACACTACAAGGGACTAATGCAAACTTCATGCAAATATCAGTCTCCACAACCCTGAGACTAGCAGTACCTTCTGGTGTGCAAGTAGGTCTACCAACTGCTCTGAATGGGATCATACTAGAAGTTTCCAGATAGGGTAGAAGGAAAACGTGAAACAAAGCTCAAAAAATAATAAAATATATATATCAAGTTTATAAGCCAGAAACTGTTAGAACCCCTGAGATTATAACCCTTAATAGATATTCTGTTCAGGAAGATAATTCACTTCTATAACTCAATTTTTAGACAAATGATAGTCAGTCCTATAAGGGGAGCAATTATGTGAGAGATGTAGTCACACATTAAAATAATCAACCATTATTGACCAGAAGGCTCACACCAAGCCAATGGCAAAGCTCAGAAAGGTTAGGTGCCTGGTGTCAATTTTGGACTTGAGAGGATTGGAAGTGAAGGGGTGGAGTTTAGCTTATCAATGCAGCCTCTGTGTGGGCATGGCCTTCCCCGGAGGAATCTTGGATTCCATTATTTCCTCCCTGGAGGTGGGAGACACACTCTCTCTCCATTCACTCCCCGAGAGACGCTCCACTGACAAGTCACACGGCACTATACTGATAGACCTGAGACCCCTGCCAGTGCTAAGATGCTTCTACTGCCACTGGATCCACAAGGCTTTGCACCCACAGGCCTGTGATCTTCCTGCACTTGGCATCATTACATGTGTTTCATGATCTGCAGAGGACTTTATAGATTGTTATCAGACATATGGGGTAATATCGGACTTACGGTAGCTTTCTCAATATTCAACTGGTCTTGTATATGAAGTTCTTTCCTATACATATGAGTGTCTATGAATTTGTTTCTCTAGTCCACCTGGACTAACACATTAAGACAGAATAAAAATTGGAAAATGCAAAGCAGGAGTGGGATAAATGATGGTCCATTTTAGAAATCACAATCAAGGACGTAAAACAAAAGAGGTATGAATTGTTGAGCAAAAACTTGACCTGCTCTGTGGAGCTTCACCCAATTCACAATTCAGTTAAACAACAACAAAACTCTCAAAAATGGAGGCTCTATTAGTCCTCGGGTTCTCCTTTACAATACAATGGGGTGTTACAAGGGGTTTGATGCTAAGTTCAAAACCACATGCTCTTCAGAACTTAAAATATTTGGTAAATTGGTCCATTAGTGTGTGTGTTGTGGGGGGCATTCATGAATCTCAATAGGCAGAAGCAGTTTTGTGCAAATTCAGAGCAAAAGATCACCTATACAATAATACAAATTTGTCATCTTGAGGAGGGCAATGCATGAAAAGCAACCAGGTAGAGAAATACTACTTCACAAAACTGTTGTCAAGTCAATTCCAACCCAGAGAGTCCTTATAAGACAGGCTGCACTGCGCCTGCAAGTTGCTGAGACTGTATGTCTTCACTGGAGAAGGAAGTCTCATCTTTCCCTCACGGTGGTCTCAAACAGCCAACTTTGCAGTAGCAGCTCAAAGTATAAGCACTAGGTAATTACATTATCAATATAGGGATGGAGATATACTTTTCATAGAACTCCAGTCGCTAAGAAAAAGTTATGTCCCCTATGAAATCCCTTAATGGGTGATTGGGCTAAAATCGCAACCCATTACCATTAAATCAATTGCAACTCAAGATGCATCGTGTGTTACAGAGTAGAACTGTGCCACGGGTATTTCTTGAGTATTGTCTACCTGGAAACAGAGTTTCAGGCCGTTCTTCTGTGGTGCCTGAACTGTCCACCTCTAAGTTAAGAATGAAGCACAAGCCATTTATGACACCCAAATACCTTATTAAATAAACAGAATGACTAAAAAATCTCAGTAACAGTATTTATTCATAACACTATGAAGCTTCACCTCATGCTCCTCATGCTGTAGGCTGAAAGCATATTACCTATGCCAGAATATTTCTTAAACTCAATCAATTTGCTGATCAATAATTCTTTTTTCCATTCCTTTATTATTAAAATTTAAGTATTTGTTTAGTGTCTGTTTCACAAAAGATCAGCGAGTCTCTAAAGAAAAGTTTTCTCTTTAAATTATGTTTGAATGCCTTGAACGCAAATGTAATCGAGGGTATATATAAATTATTTTGTGTTCCAAATAGTAGCATTTGAAACATCTTAATTTTTTTTCTTTAATTCACTCATTTGATGCAAGTAATTTTATAGTTTATAATATTTAACACAGCTTCTTAATTATAAAATAGAAATTGTTGTTGTTCTTAAGTGTTATTAAGTCTGCGCCAACCCGTAGAGACCCTATGATCTAAACACAGGAGAACTAAACACTGTACTGGGTGGTCCTGCGCCATGCTCACGATTGTTCCTGTGCCTGCGCCCAGTGACGCAGCCACGGGGTCCATCCATGGTGTTGACTGAGGGTCTTCTTCTATGTTACCCTTCCACTTTCCAAAATATGATATCCACCTCTGGGGACTGGTCTCTCCTGACAAACTGTGCAAAGTATGTGAGACAACGTTTTCCCATCCTTGTCTCCAAGGTGCACGCTGATCTTACTGCTCCCAGGACAGCTCAGTTTGTCCTTTTAGCAGTCTCGATATTCTTCTCCAGCACCACAATGCAAATGCTGTGATTATCTATGGGCTTCACTCTTCAATGTCCAGCCTTCACATGCACATGCTGTGAAGCATAGAGAATACCGTGGTGGGGGCCATGCACTTTTATAGCCAAGCCTGGAGAATCTCATGGCTTGAGTCAGGCACACCCTAGTCCTCAAAAGAACACGTTACTCTTCAACACTCTAGAGGTTTTATGTAGCAAATTTAACTAATGCCATCTGTCTTTTGATCTCTTGACTGCTGTCTCCATGAGCATTGATTGTGGATCCATGCAAGACATAGTCCTTGAAATTTCACCCATTTTGTTAATTCATCATGATGTCACCTGTTTGTTCAGTTGTGGAGATGTTGGTCTTCCTGACTTGAGTTGCAATCCATCCTGAAGGCTACAATCCTTGATCTTCATCAGCAAGTGCTTCAATTCCTCCTCACTGTCAGCTACAAGAAGCCTGCTGCCAATCCTGATATCACCTTCTTCTTCATGAAACCCAGCTCTTTGGATGATGTGCTCAGCAGACAAGTGAAATGGGTATAGTGACAAAACACAGCCCTGATGCACATCTTCCTGATTTTAAACCATGCGGGGGCGGGGGGGTGGGGGGGGTGTCCCTGTTCTGTTCGCAAAACTGCCTCGACCCACGTGCAAGTGCCGAAGGAGCACTGTGAAGTGTCCTGGAATTCTGACTTTTCTCAAGGTTAACCACGGTTTATTATGGTCCCACACAAGAGAATTCCTTGGCATAGTCAACTAAGCACAGCAAACATCTTTCTGATATTCTGCCCGTTCAGCCCAAGTCCATCTGACATCATCAGTGACATCCCTTCTTTCAGGTCCTCTTCTGAATCTGACCTGAACACCTGACAGATCTCCGTCAGTGGACATTTGCAACCTTTGTTGGATGACCTTAAGCAAAATTTTACGTATGTACAATATCAATGATAGAGTTCTACAGTTTGGGCATTCTCTTCAGTCAGCGTTCTCTAGACTGGGCACAAATATGGATCTCTTCCAGTGCGCTGCCAGGTAGTTGTTCTCCAAATCCCTTGGCATAGGTGAGTTACTTCTCCAGAGCTCCTGTAAATAGGCAAGTGGTATTTAAAAAATATAGTGACCGAAGCTAAATAACACAAGTCATTAAATTATCATAAATATTGGAAGACAAGTGGTCCACATAACAAACTCAGAAAAATTAAATATCTAATTCTGTAATGTATATATAATTTATAATTCATAATCTATTCATGAAATGTGTTCTCATGTAAAGTACCATATACACCATAATTTAAAGCATAAATCTAGTCTAAAAACCCACTATGTGACTTTAGTCTTACTGTTTTTCAGTTTGAGGTTTAGAAAACTCAACAATGATAAAAATGAACTTTTTGTTGATAGCTGAGAGCCCTTCACCCATGATGTAATTCTGTCTGCAAAAGAGTCACACTAACTAATAAACATAAAATAATAATAAGAAAAAGAAAAAAACTAATTTTAGCCTGAGTTTCCTTGGCTAATGAATTCTCCAAAAATAGATCTTAACTAATAAATTAGCACATAATGCCTCAGGCTCTTTTCATGAAGCTACAAAGAAACTCTGTGTAAGATTCTTTTTCTAATAAGAAAATTGTGTTTGTCATCTCCATGTATTTTTGTTCAAAAATTCTGATCATCACCACGAAATATGCACCCAGAGAGAAGTAATTTGCATTTAAAAATGACACAGAGAGGTCCATCATTCTTTCTAAATGGATAAAATGATGCATGTCAGGCAGCGGACCTAAGCCTTCCAGAAAAATTAGAAAGTTGGTTTCCTTTTTTAATTTGTGTGATCATTATATTACTAGTAATTGAATTTATAATAAAATTTTATCTACATCCCCCCAAAATCCTTTCATCTACTGCCTTACTGCATGCATACACACAAACATCATGTCTGAACTAACATGGAACAATAATACATTTGAATTTAAATTAGTTTTTCTGCAGCATTCTCATTCTGCTTTCCATTCCAATGAGAGAAATATTTTCTAGTGCTAGATCTATTACCCTACTAAAATTATTTCCACATTTCTATTGCCTAGATAATGAAATCCAATGTAAGATAACTTATCAGGCCCTTCCTAATATTTTATTTATTTTTCCATTAATATTATTTCTGACACTGTAGTGAATGCTATTTGTGTTTCATTTACTAATTTTGAGGACTTTTAAAAAAGAAACATAGCAAGTAATTTCCTTTCTCAAAATTAATTGGTAAGCTTTTAATTGGAATACAATGATTTATTATGGTTTACATGACTGCTATATAATATTTCAGATTAAAACCACATGTAAAACCCTAAGCAAAAATAATTTCTTTTGGAAGGATTTCTATAAATCTAATCCCAGTGAGTTGGAAATTAAAGATGTTCCAAATAACAAGCTTTTCCAGAATTTGATAGCACTCCATCTCCCATGATATCAACCACGACTCTCCTCAGTTTCTCCTTACATCCTAGGGTTCTGCAGCTTGCTGCGGCACCTCACAGAAGTCACAGTCCACCCAGAAAATGTCTCACACAGTTACGGGGCCTGGCAAGTCCAAACTCCAGAGTTCAAACATTCACACCAATTCAGGCTACTGACTCACAAGGCTTCAGAGCTGGTGAATCGGGCCAGGAAACAGATTAACATCTCAAGTACTGAAAACCAGAAATCATGGGAAGGTAAGGCAAATGCAGGATCTAGTGCAAGGGAGCCAAGATTGTCAAAGCAGCGTAGTGTGAGTCAAGTTGGCTACCTGATTCCTGGGCCAACATTTTCTTATGGAGTAACTGGCCCCTGATTAGTGTTCATCACCAAGTGACTCCACACTAGGTTTTTTGACTTGTTTTGTTTTGAACGCATGCTCAGTCAGGAAACGTGGTGGGCATATCACAAGGTGGCATATTTTCCACATCTGGAACTCTATTTAATGGAGGTTTCATTTTTGCTTTCTGATGACAAAAAAATAGGTAGAACCCTTTAATCACTTCTGTGCATCTTAGGTAGGCCAGGTCAAGTCTAAGCCAGTTATTTGACACCAGCCTACTTTTATTCTCATGGAATCAGACATCTAACAGTTTCCCTAGTAAGGGAATGCCTTAAAACTAGGAAGTAGTATTTGTTTTAATACAAATATCAAATAAAATGGTTAACCTGAAGACCATCCTCCCAAGGAAACAAAATAATGATTAGTAACATTTGCTAATAAAGTGGGCTCTCAAAATATATTCCATCTTAATCCTGCCTCATTAGGATAAGAGATCAGTTAACTCTGGAAATGGTACTAAAACCACAGTTGTAGAGGCTAGAATTTACAATCCATCACACAATGGAGCTAGAAGGGCCATATCGAGCAATTAATTAAATTTCAGAATATAATGAACATAATCCTCACCGACTCATACTGACCTATATGACAGGATAGAACTGCCCCTGTGGGTTTCCAAGACTCTTAGCTCCTTTTGGGGGTAAAAATCCTTCTTCAGTAGAGTGGCTAGTGAGTCTGAACTACAGACCCTGAGGTTAGCAGCCCAATGAGTAACCTCTACACCACCAGGACTCCTATGAAGATAAATCACTTTAAATTAAATGTATCTTTATTCTAGCCTTTTATAAATGCCAAATGTTGTTGTAAGGGTCCATTGAGTTGAATCTAACCCATAGCAACCCTATGCACAACGGAATTACACACGACTCAATTGTGCCATCCCCACAATTGTTCTATGCTTGAGTCCATTCTTGCAGCCTCTGTATCAATATATATATATGGTAACATATACGTGATGGTGAGTTTTACTTGGCATAGGCATGTGGAAGATGAAAGAAAATGCAACTATTGTCTCCTTGTCTAGAGTTAAAAACTGACGAAAATCAAAGACTCATGAGAAGAGTCCAATGGACTAATAGACCATATGAATCTTAGTGTCCACACTAGCTTGGAACTAGATAGTGCCACTCCCAACTGTACTGGAAGGGATCAAATTAGAAGGCCCTGGATACAAATCTCAGATTCATAAAAAGACTGGGTTGGAAAGAGATGTGTGGTATAGAAATGCACTCAATTTACCAATTTCTGAAACACCTTCTACCCCTACACCAGGACAAATATTCAGCCACATAATAGACAGGTCTATATGGGGAACAATGACACTAGGGAGGCACCTACACTTTACAATAATGCATCACGAGAGATCAGTAGGACAGCATTTAATCATGGACAAAACCTACAGTGGTCAGGAAATAAGGGAAATGGAAACAGGCAACATAAAAAAAGGAAGTGTTTAAATGATATCATATTGAAAGGATTACAATTAACAAGATAATATAAAATGCGCATGACTTGTTTAATGCAAAATTCATTATGTGAGCAGTACATCTTCCCCCAATTCACACCAAGTTGTTTTTTTCAAAAGCAATTATGAGTCAGACTCAGAAGAGGATGTGGTAAATAAGACAGACCAGATTCTTCTCCTATGATAAATAGTCAATAATAGTATCAATAGTAAATATAATTTGATAAAATTGTTATATAAATACTTATAGAGTTTTATTTTATAACAATTTCAATAATCACTTGCTATTTTAACAATAAAAACAAGAAAAAATATAATAAGAGAAAGTTAAGGGGTACAGATCATTGATGGTACTAGCCTACAGGAGGTGATCAGTTGTAAATGGAATATGGCACTAGCTAAATCATAATATCTCCTTGACTTAAGTTATCCAGTTGATATTTGTGAAACATAATTTTGAAATATGGAATTTGTGTCATTATTATAATTGGAAGTGTCAGAAAAAATATTGAATCATTTCTAAACCAATGTGTGCTTGCATGATGCACTATTAATTTGTGAAAACTGACCAGATTGCTCTTCTGCCTAAAGAAAATGTCTAACAACCTTACTTCATATCTGAAAGTTAAGACCTTTAGTTTTTTTTTTTTTAATCATTTTATTGGGGGCTCTTATACCTCTTATAACAATCCATACCTCAATTGAATAAAGTACATTTGTACATATGTTGCCATCATCATTTTCTTTTTGATTTAAAATATTTTGTTGGGGGCTCGTACAACTCATCAGAATCCATACATCCATCCATTGTGTCAAGCACTTTTGTACATTTGTTTCCATCATCATTCTCAAAACATTTGCTTTCCACTTGAGCTCTTGGAATCAACTTCTCATTTTTCCCTCTCCCTCCCTGCTCACCCCTCCCTCATGAACCCTTGATAATTTATAAATTATCATTATTTTATCATATCTTACACTTCCCTACATCTCCCTTCACCGACTTTTCTGTTGTCCATCTCCCAGGGAGGAGGTTATATGTAGATCCTTGTAATCGACTACCCCTTTCTACCCTACCTTCCCTGCACCATCCCGCTATCGCCACTCTCACCACTGGTCCTGAAGGGATTATCTGTCCTGGATTCCCTGTGTTTCCGGTTCCTATCTGTACCAGTGAACATCCTATGGTCTAGCCAGATTTGTAAGGTAGAATTGGGATCATGATTGTGGGGGGGATATTGGGTAGGAAGCATTTAAGAACTGGAGGAAAGTTGTGTGTTTCTTTTGATGCTACACTCCACCTCGAGTGACTCAAGACATTTATTTAGTTAATGTGAACATTTAAATCCCACAATTCCATTTACAGGAGGGTGGATCCAACCATGAGAGTTCTATGAAATGACGTGCTAGGGAGCCTCTGAAATAACTGGAGCATCACAATATGCACCCTGAAATAAATTTTGTCATTTTTGGTCCAGATGTTATTAAGGAAAGGACAATTAAATCATAAATAAAATTTTGAGATGGAGTTTGCGTATAATTTATTGACTATCTAGCTAACTGGATATATAAATAATAGTCAAACCCTAATTTCAAAATTTATATATAATTCATATATAATCAAAATTTTATATGTTTATAGATACGCACACTGGTGTTTGCCTGATTCTGAGTCACAGAGACCACAGAGCAGAGCAGAGCTGCTCCTTGGTGTTCCAGAGACTAAATCTTTATGGGAGCAGACGGCTACATCTTTCTGCCATCTAGTAGAGGGGTTAATGCATTTGAATGGTTGACCTTGTGACCAGCACAAGGTCATCCAAAATATGTGAGGGTAAGCCACAAAGCAGTGCTACAAACTTACAGAAACTATTAAAAAATGTAAAGGTATGGTTTCTTCACACTTTCCCCATCTGGATGCACAATCTTCTGATGGTCACCTTTCTGCACTTTCTGACTCAAACTGCATCAGGAAGTCAGATTTGACACCAGTGCCTTAAATCTTGTTGCATTTCAACCTACTTTGAGTTTGGGGAACTAACCAAGTCTGAAAAGGCAATACTAGGACTCTTTTTTTTTTTTTAATCAATTTATTGGGGCTCATACAATTCATCACAATACATAGATCAATTGTGTAAAGCACATCTATACATTTGTTGCCCTCATCATTCTCAAAATTCGCTTGCCTCTTGGGTTCCCGGAATCAGCTCATTTTCCTTTTTTCCCCTCCCTCTCCCTTCCTCCTCCCCCCTCCCCCATGCACCCTTAATAGTTTATAAATTATTATTATATCTTATATTACACTGCCTGGTGTCTCCCTTCATCTACCCCTCTGCTGCCCGTCCCCCAGAGAGGAGGTTATATGTAGCTCCCTGTGATCAATTCCCCCTTTCTACACCCCCTTTCCCTCCTGGTTTCGCCACTGTCACCCCTGGTCCTGAGAGGTTCATCTGTCCTGGATTCCCTGCGTTTCCAATTCCCATCTGTACCGCTGTGCATCATCTGGTCTAACCAGATCTGCAAGGCAGAATTGGGGTCCTGGTATTTGGGGGGAGGAAGCGTTTAAGAACTAGAGGAAGGTTGTGGGTTTCATTATTGCTATACTGAACCCTAAGTTACTCATCTCCCCACTCCCCCTCTGCAAGGTATGTCCAGTTGTCTAGAGATGGGCATTGGGTCCCCATCACGTGCCACCCTCATTGACGAGGATATGATTTTTCTCCCTGCCTTTGGTGTTTAAAGCCTGGTCCCTTTGGCCCTTCATGATCACACATGTTGGTGTGCTGCTTCCATGTGGGCTTTGTTGCTTCCGGGCTAGATGGCCGCTTGTTTACTTGCAAGCCTTGAGTGAATAGAGAGTAAGGTTCCCAAGGACATTCTCACAGGACATTCCTTACTCTGACCCGGGATGAGCAGGAATGAGCAGGTCCATTACTTGATGTAAATAATCATAATAATCCCTTGAAATAGTCTGGTCTTTTTCGTATCAATGCTGCTTTCCACCTGCTTAAAGGCTACTTCATAATTAGTTCTTATGCTCGCCCTGTGTCCCTTGAGAAAAACCTACGGAAATAATAACTTGGGAATTTCAAAAATCAGTCACCATACACTTCTGAGCTGACTTCTCTGCCATAAATTGAACTGGTCCAGTAGAGCTCCTCTAAGGTCAGTCTTGTGTTTGGGGTGTTTTGGAAGACATCTCACCATGATCGTACAGTCTATGAGTACCCCTTAGAGAATTGTGCTGTCGTTGCCCACTGAACACAGAGATATGTTTAAAGGGGTATCATTTTTCATTTGTTTTCAGGTTTCTAAGAGAAACCTCAAATGTAGTGGCAATATATTTTTATTTACCTCTATGTACAAGGGAGTACCAAAAAAAAAAAAAATTAAAAAACACCACCACCAACAACCTGGAATTTGTTTTCCCCAAAGCTATGTATTTTTTTTTTTTTTACAAAACAACCTATCACCTTCAAAATACTCTCCATTATACTTACTACATTTGTCAAATCTGCTATTCTGTTCTTGGAAACATTTTTCAACTCATCTGTTTGGATGGATGATAGCACCACCTTCGATTTTTTCCTTCACCTCTTCTATCTCATCAAATTGCTATCCTTAAATGTCCCTCTTCATTTGTGGAATCAAAAAGAAGTCACACAGAGCCAGGTCAGGTGCATGGAGCAAGAGAGACATGCTTTTTTTTTTTTTGCCAAAAACTGGCACAAGGAGATGGCTGCATGAGCAGTTTCATTGTAGTGGTGGCAAAACCAGTCCCCCATATGCCACAGATCAGGGCTTATTTGTGGCACACTGTTAGGCTTTTGTTTCAGAACCTCTGAATAAAAAATTTGATTAACAGTCTGACCTGGTGGAACGAATTCCAAATGCACTGTGAATCAATATTTTTGTCCATTCGGGAAGTTGACAGACATCCAGAGAGAGGTTTGTTATCAACCAACATTTCATCTTTTTTGAAATGAGAAAAACACTGTACACTTGAGTTTTTCCCATAGCCCTGAACTTGGAAGCTGTGTTGGACATCACAACAGTTTCAGATATTTTTCTCAAGAAGAAAACAAAATTTCAAAGCTGCACCATTGTTCTCTTAAATCATAAAAATTGGAGTTCCAGCAAAACTGGTCTAAGAAAAAAAAAAATCACTGTGACAAGAGAGAACCTTCCCAGAGGATGCCACTGGGTGCACTAACTCAGAGTGAGTTACTAGAATCTAGATACTCCCTAATGGGAAAATGTTTACTACAAAAGCTATGCTCTTCCCAGTGCTTTTCCATTTGGAGGGTGGGGGTACTCCTATATATGAGTGTGTTTTTAATTTTTTTTAACTTGATCATTACTTGAGAAAAGCAATTGCAAATACTTCTTTGTTTCATTTTGTAACGGCTGTACAAGAAAAGGATCCTTAACTGTGATTTATTTCTTTACCAATACCCCAAAAATTGCATCTAGTTTCTGAAAAGGCTTGAATAATTAGGCAGCTGACAACTCACCCTGGAAGGTTATTCTCATTACTCTGTGCTCTGTCCGCATTTATCTGGCCTCATGCAAAGTTAGGAGAAATCATCTGTTGATAGTAAAAGAATTGATAACTTGTGACCATTATTTTGAAAGAAAAAATATGCATTACTACCTCCCCCAGACTCTTGAGGGTAATGTTTTCCATAGGGTGTCTAGTATTTATGGTTCACTAAAAGATAGCACCTTTAGTGACAATAATAATACAATTTTAATGACTGCAACTTTGGTAATGTTTGTTTTCATGATTGAATGAAATCACACTATTTCTGTTTCATGACTACCTTGATACTGCATACTTCTTTCCTAATGAACTTAATTAACATATTTATATTAAGTCCAGTATGTCAAGTGCTTGCACATCGTCACATCTTTATTTACCATAAACAAAAGGTAAATAAAATAAATGAAAAAACAACTACTCTTTATAATCATCTCTGGGAATAGAGGTCCCAGGGCAAATTTATGACCCAAAAAACAGAGACAGACATGTCAATACAGATAATCAGAGCATTTCAGCAGCAAAATCATGGGAGTGCAAGTTCAAAGCAATAACTAGAAGCATTTAGAAACGCAATTGGTAAATGACTGAGCTCAGTGAAGACTAGCTTGAAAGTGAAATCTTTAGGGAGTAAAGGGCGGTATTAAGGAACCTTGATATTCTCATGAATTCTTACCTATAGTAGCCACACCAGATCTGTACCATGAGGGTTAGATAAAAGTGCTCCTCATGCTTCTGTCAGGGATGCAGAAAAACAACAATTTGGAAATGCAACCAGAGCTCTCGATTCTTAAAACAGCTGGTCCTTAAGCAATGTTATTTTAGCAACACCAAATCAAATTGAATTTTTACCAAAATCAAATACACCTGATTAAAAAAAACCCAGTTCCAGCTAACTCCCAACTAACCTTTCTATTTCACCTGGAAGGTGGGGTGGGCAGCAATTAAGCACTGGTGAAGGTTAAAAGCCTTGGGGCATATGCCTATCCTTTTATCAAAGAATTCATGTCAAGCTTGTAGTAAAACATTATAAGACACAATGACAAGAAGAAAGGTAAAATACAAGTACCAGAAGCAGGCACGTATGGTAAAGTAGAGGATCAGTGAAAAGAGAAGAATGAGACTGTACCTAACAACACTTCACCAAGTGTGAGATTCTTCTAGAGGGATTTGTCCGTTCTGATAATATAGTCGAAGTAAATGAAACAAAACACCCTTGCTTCTAAAGAGATTCTGACTATAATTCTTCCAAGATTGGTGCATTCACTCTTCTGATCCTCCATAAAAGCAATCAAACCCACTGGCATCCAGTTGATTCAGACTCACAGTTACTCTGTAGGTCAGAGGAGAAGTTCACCTTTTTGTGCTATGAGGATGTAAATCTTTTTAAGAGCAGAAAGCCTGACCTTTCTTCCATGGATTTTTTGGTGGAGTTGAATTGCTGACTTTGAAATTAGCAACTCAAATCTTCTTGCTCATATGGCAGTTCACAGTATATTCAGTATTCTTAACCTACACCGCACTATAATTCAAGCACATAAATTCTTCTTTGGTATTCCTCCGCCATCATCCATGGCTTGAATTCTCAGTGACATCTTTGCTTCTTAACACTCTAAAGAGGCTTTGCAGGAGATTTGACCAGTGCGTATGGTGTTAGATTATTTTTGTTGGGGTGTTGGAGATGAAACATAGCTCTGATTTATTTTTATTTAAATTTTATTTTAAAAATAAATTTTTTTAAAAATTGATTTAAAATAAAATTTAAATTTGATTTTTAAATTTGATTTAAAAATAGATATTAAAGGACATAATCTTTAATCCATTAATTTTAAGTATTACATTTTATTTTTTTAAAGATCATTTTATTGGGGCTCTTACAGTTCTTATGATAATCCATACATAAATTGTATCAAGCATATTTGTACATACGTTGCCATAATCATTTCCAAGACATTTTCTGCTTGAACCCTTGATGTAAGCTCCTCGTTTTTCCCCTTCTTCCCCCAAACTCCCACCCTCCTGTATCCTTGGTCAATTATATATTATTATTGTTATTTCATACCTTACACAGTTTCCCTTCACCCACGTTTTGTTATTCATGTCCTTCGCTTGGTGGTGGGGCTATATAGCCAGTCTTGTGATTGGCTCCTCTTTTCTCACCCTTCCCCCTCCCTGAGCATCCCCCTATCCTCATGATATCACTACTTCAATTACTGCTCCTGAGAGATTTATCAATACATTTTAAATTAGTCATTTAATAATTATTAATACACATTGATTAACTGTTAACACATGCTTTAAGTAAGATTCTACTTGAAAATGGGATTATTAAATTCTACATGCCAATTTTGACCCTCGTTCTCAAGTAAATGTTCCAAGTAAACCTGAATCAGCTTTTTTTTAAGTTTCCTTTAACTTTCTTTTTAGTAGTTTCATCTCATTGCATGTAATTCACATAGCATACATTTAATGGTTCATCTTATTAAGAAGAGTTGTGCCATCATCACCACAAAACAATTTCAGAACATTTTTTTTCTTTCTCATGCTCATTTTAGCGTCCCATTTCCTCTGCCTCCCTGCAGTGCCTCAGGTAATTATTAATCCAGTTACCAATCGCCATAGTGTTCCCTATCCTGGATTTCATAGGCAGAAAATCACATAAGACAAAAATAATAAACAAAGAAAACAACAACAAAAGAGAAACCCTCAATCAAAAATCAAACAAAACTGAAACAACTTTTCAACGGGTCCAAAGAGAGAACAAATGATAAGGTGTTATATTTTCCCCTAGCTCCACTTGCCATAATTGAATTTGCAATGTGTTCTGTCTTAGAGCAAGGCTAGTTAGATCCCCGGTTGCTTGTTTATGACAAGCGTGTGAGGAGCCCTGCTGGAATAGGAGCCCTGGGGGTGCAGTTGGTGACCTGTTGAACTGCAACCCTGTGTGGTCGGAAACCACCAGGGAGAAAGACGGCTTTTTACTGTACAAGGGATCAAGAGGCGTAAACAATTACTGTCTCAGAAACAACAGAGGGTCGCTATGGGTCAGCATTGACTCAATGGCAGTAGGTTTCGTTTCAGGTTAGTGGCACAGCGGTTCTTCTAGGTGCTTGATTGGTTAAGAGCAAGGTCAGTTTGAAATCACCCTCTGCTCCACGGGAAAAAAAGATGAGGCTTTCTACTCTTCTAAAGAGTCACGCTCTTGGAAAACCCACAGGGGGCGTTCTACTCTGCCCTCTAGGGTCTGTGTGAGTCAGAGTCACCTTGATGGCAGTGCGTGTGGTTTTGTAGGTTTTCGTGTGTTTTTGTTTTTAAGACTAGATACCTACTTTCCGATAGCCAGGAACAATTTGATTTCTTCACCACACTTTGCTATGTCTATGTTGTTGTTGTTGTTGTTGTTAGGTGACATCATGGTAGTTCTAACTCATAGCAACTGAGATAGTTTATTGTGCCAGCCTGGCCGATAAACACAAGTGGGATAACTGAAGGGCAGAGAGATAAATGGCGTGGTGAGCCTCGTCTTTCTTGTCTCTCGCTCTTTGATCATCGGACCAGTGTGCGGCATCCTTGCTTGTTCTGTGCCTCAATTTAAAGGCTACACTACCTGTGGGACGCCTAGCCTGTGGACTGTGTCGCTGTAAGTTGAGGTCCCTTTAAGACATCTCTGGAGCTGGGGACTGGCTGTTGGTGACCTGGCTGGCAGTTGGTGACCTGCCTTCTGATTGGCTGCTGTGCTGACATAGCCTAGCTCTCTATATAAATAGAGGAAGATCTGGCAGCAGATTGGACTGGAAGGACTGCTAGTCTCACACAACTATCTCTCACGGGAGTGAATTGCATTGAGCCATTTGTAGTGCTTTATAATTTAACTGTTAATTTCTTGTATTATATATTTATCTGTACATGATTTAACAGTTCATTTATTGTTCTATATCTAATTATCTTTATAAATAAATATATGAAATTATCAGCAATTTGGTTTTAGCTCTCTAGAGAACCTTGTCTAACACAGCAACCCTATGAAAAACAGAGCAAAACACTGCCTTGTCCTGTGCCGTCCTCACAATTATTCTTATGTTTAAGCTCATGGTTATAGCCACTCCGTCAATCCATCTTGAAGGGCCGTCCACTGTTTTCTTCCCCTCCATTTTACTAAGCATGATGTCTTTTTCCAAGGATGGTCTCTCCTGGTAACATGTCCAAAGCATGTAAGATGAAGGCTTGCCATACTTGCCTTTGAGGAACATTCTGGCTGTATTTCTTCCAAGACAGATATCTTTGTTCTTTTGGAAGTACACGGTACTTTAAATACTTTTTGCCAACACCATAGTGCAAATACATTGATTTTTCTTCAGTGTTCCTTCTATGTCCAACTTTCATATGCATATAAAGTGATTGAGATTGCCATGGCTTTGGGTCAGGTGCAACTTAGTCCTCAAGGTAGCATCCTTGATTTTCAATACTCTGAAGAGGTCTTGTGCAACAGATGGACCTATTGCAATGCATCCTTTGATCTCTTGACTGCTGCTTCTATGAGCATTGATGGCAGGCCCAAACAAGTAAAAGTCCTTAACAACTTCGATCTTTTCTCCATTTTTCCAGTGTTATCTACTGGTCCAGTTGGGAGTATTTAGGCTTCTTTTCATTAAGTTGTCGTTCATTTTAATGGGTGAATTCACTGATCTTCTTCAGCAAGTGCTCATGTCTTTCTCGCTTTCAGCAAGCAAGGTTGGGTCATCTGCATGTTGAAAGTTGTTAAGGAGCCTTCCTCCAATTCTGATGTCACATTGTCCTTAACATGATCCAGCTTCTTTGAGGATTTGCTCAGCATACAGACTGAGTAAGTATGGTAAAAGAATCCAACTCTGATGGCCACCTTCGTGATTTTAAACATGCAGTATGCCCTGGTGGTGTTCATATAAATACTCTTGATCCAGATTGCCTCTTGGTACCGATGCCTCTTGGTACCGATACCTCTTGGTACTGATGCCTCTTGGTACAGATGCCTCAGGAGCACAAGAATGTGTTCTAGAATTCCCAGACCTCTCAAGCCTAACCATAGTTTGTTATATCCAAACTATGTTAACTGCCTTTGTCAAAAAGACTCAAGTAATCAAGAAGAGACAGTAATCATCACTCTGGTGTTTTCTGCTGTCATCCAAGATCTATCTGACATCAGCTGCGGTACCCCTTGTTTCACATTCTCTTCTGAAGCTGGCATTTCCCTGTCAATGAACTGCTGTGCTTTGCTATAGCACTCACATCTTGAATGATGTCTTCATGATGGTGAGTCTCTAGTAGGGTCATAACAACTAACTGTTCTTGGGTTATGGCTGCAATTAAAGGTAAGCCTATAATTCATTCTTATATGTATTCTTTATGTACATACATTCCTTATGTTCACTTAAAAGACTTCATTATTATTTTATAATAAAAGAACACTATCTCCTCATGCCCATGGTAATAAGGCAATTGTATCTATATTATCATTAATTTAGCTATCGGTATAGAATTTAAGCACTGTTGATGAAAGGAAGTTATATATGCAAAGGGAATCAGACTGCAATATATTGCTTGTTGACTCCTGCAGAGTAAAAGCTTAAGTGACTGGTCACTCTGGATTGCTGTCTTCATTGTCAGTCATTCAGCTGTAAGGATTTTTGTTTCTTTTTATGACATGTGATCCATAATAAAGGATGCAATATTTGACAATCAGCAGTAAGTGCTTCACTTTCTGCAAGCACATTAGTGTTATGTTCTCATCACAATCATAATGCTGCATTCTTGGTTATATAATCTGCCACTTGGGTTATTTGCTCAGCTGTCCACCATGAGTTACCCTGCTGTCATACGCATTATTGCTGGAATATATTCTAGCATCACAACCATATACAACCATTCACAAATAGGATAAAATATTAAACAATAAACTTTAATCATAATTGTCAAAATTGGCAGCAACTAAGGTACCCTTAAATAGTTGAATTGACAAATTGCAGTACATCCGCACAATGGACTCTTAATGATAAAATAAAAGAGCTATCAAATGATGAAAAGATTTGGAAGAACCTTGTTATTGGGAATTCCAACATCCACTTTAGAAAACAATGAAAGTAAAGGGGAGAAATTATTGCTTATTTCTCTTTGTAATATCATTCTATTTTCTTTTATAAGATTGTTATGTCCTTTCATTTTTATTATCATCACAACCATACTGATCTTCACAAAATCACTTTGATATTCATAGAAAGTTAATGTCTCAATCATTTGATTTGTTTTTGAGCTATGTATTATTCTCCATTAATTCACTTGTGAACTTTGCATGTAGTCTAACTCAATCTATAAACAGGAATCTATTGTTGTTGTTAGGTGCATTCTGCTCAGTTCCAAAATATGTTAGCTAACTCAAGATAACATTGAAGTGCAGAGCTATGGTAAAACTGATCTACCAGAGTTATTATTTAATTTGAAAAAATAAAAATATCTGTTTGAGAAGGAAGCACATCTTCAAACATGGTTCGAAGTACATACTATTCTAATAGATGTCATTTTAACAGTATTTTATAACAATTTCTGACTCTCATAAATTAATGTTTCACATTTTAATATACTAAATTGAATATACTTAATATACTAAATTGAATAAAGTTAATGAGAGCCCCCCCCCAAAAAAAACAAACTCACTTCTTCGAATTGATGCCAATTCATAGGGAGACTTTATTTTGTCTCTGGTTTTTTTTTTTTTTTTAATCAATTTATTGGGGCTCATACAATTCGTCACAATACATAGATCAATTGT